>NW_026511402.1:0-312064 GCF_027579735.1 Bombina bombina | reverse complement strand
TGGAGTCTTTTCCAGACTTGGATTGGGAAGCTGATCCTCAGTCTGACCTAGAGCTGGATTCCTCGGCTCCTCAGGCTAGGACTTCTCGCTCCCGGCCTTCTAAAATTGACCAAGAGGATGAAATGGTGGACCCGGCTGGGAACCCCATATTTAGCCCCAAGCATATTAAACACCCCAAAGAAAAGCTTAGATGCATTATTTTTCAAATAAAGATAGCAAGATAACGAAAAAGATTTGATAATAGGAGCAAATTAGAAAGTTGATTAAAATTGCACTCTCTATCTGAATCACAAAATAATTTTTTTTGGCTCAGTGTCCCTTTAATATAAACGGTAGTATCTACTGTGTATATATTCTGAATAGTAATTTATTGAACTATCAAGTTTTAAATTATTCCATTTAAGATTACATATGCAATCACCAATATATATATATGTAAATCAGTGTTTACCTGGTTTCAAAGGCTAGGTAGAGTGGCCATATATATTTGATCATATTACACAAAAATGAAAAATATGATTTGTAATGTATTTATGAAATGTTACATGAAAAATAACAGTGAACAGTCAGTTTAAAGGATCAATTAAATCTTCTTATGAATTATATTTGATTCAAATCAATCAATAACTTAAAACATAGTCATTATTGTGACTTTGTCAAAATATTTTATGAGAACAAGACTCAAGTTTTTAAATAATGTTGAATCTTGATATCTTTCAAGTTAATAATATATTGTCATATCATATATTGGTATTTTAGATCATTATTTTATATAAATCAGATGGACCTTCCACTTCTGAGCATCAGCCTCCCGCCCACCCCAGCCAGAAGCCCCTCCCGCCCCTTCACAGCCAAAATCCACTCCCGCCCCTTCCCAAACTGAACCCGCTCCCGGCCCTTCCCATTCTTACTCCTGTCCCCTCCAAAAAAAGATACATTGCCCCCACTCGCCACTCTCGCTGTTTGGCCCACCTTTCTTCTCTCCCCCACCTGCACAGCCACCAACTCCCCAGGCCCCTGACTCCCCAGCTGGTGCAGGCTCCACCGGAGCGGCAACCCAGTTCCACACCTCGCCCCATCCCTCCCCATCAAAACCTTTACCCTATTCCCAATCCCACCTTCATTGTCCTGGGTGTCAGATTTGTCCTTCCCCAGACACCGATGTAAGTATCATTACAAATCAACATTAGAACATACTTTTTTAAAGGGACATTACACTGATCTAATTATACATAAATTGAATTTGATTTTTTTTTTTTTTTTAATTAACCTTTTACTTTATTTGATTAATGTAAATGTTTTCCGATCTTCTGTTTTGGAAATCAACATCCACATTTTCTAATATCTAAATGATATTGCCTAGATTTGGATATCTATTATTTATATATGCCAATATTTTGGATTTGGTATCACTGCCCTTTTCCCAGTGTGTCATAAACCAAATAATTAAAAAAAAAAGATTGACAGGGTTTTGATTTTTCTTAATATCCTAATGGTTTATCTCTGAAGAACATATTTAATGTGTAAATCTTCTATATAGCATATTTAATTATAATAATGATTTGTATTTAATTATTACAATGACTCTTTGCTCTCTTTTTATTATGTTCTGAAATTATTATTAATTTGTGTTATTTATTTTTGTTTAGGGAGTTCCAATCAGTTGCTGGGAAGGATCATGAGACCATGCATATCCAGCTGCGGCTTCATCGCTCTGACTCTAGAAAGAATCATGCGTTTAGAGGAATCGCATGAAGCTGCAGCTGGAGATGCAGCAGGACGATGAAGGTGATGCTGATGCCCCATAAGTGGAAGATCTGGAGATGGTCCAAGGGAGAACTAATAAATCCTCCATCCACATGTTGTTATTTGTTTTGTTAATTTGTTGCCATTTGGTCTATTTTTTGTTTCTTGTTGTGTCTGTTGCACTATTTCACCTTGTCAGATTGCTCCAATTGGGGCTGTGTTGGCCTTTGTTTTGCCTTGTCAACTCCCTCCAAGGACTGTGATGCACTATGTCACCTTGTCAGATGCTCCAATGGGGCTGTGTTGGCCTTTGTTTTGCTTTGTCAACTCCCTCCAAGGACTGTGATGCACTATGTCACCTTGTCAGATGGCTCCAATGGGGCTGATGTATCATTATGACTTGTTTTAAAGTTGTCTTATTTCTTTATGTTTTATGACATTCCTATATTCATATTCATCATACTAAAAATAGTCATTAATATGTTATTGTTCATTTTTATTTATTCATGTAATTTATTAAAAAATATATTTTATGTGGTTAATCCTTAAAGGGACATGGAACCAAAAATGGTCTTTCATGATTCAGATATATAATACTATTTTAACAAACTTTCATATTTACATCTATTATTTAATTTGCTTCATTTTCTTGATATACTTTTCTGAAAGGTTTATCTTTGCAAGATCATGAGTAGCAGAGAACCTAGGTTCTAGATGTTGATTGTTGGATGCATATACAGTATATATTGGTTGTTATCCGGCTCATCCATGTGTTCATTTAGAAACCATTAGTGAATTGATGCACCTTTAACAAATGATCCCAAGATTATTAAACTAATGAGATAATCTATGTAAATTATGAAGTTGATGGAAATAGTATCCTCTCTGTGAATCCTGAACTTAATTATTTGTATTTCATGTCCCTTTAAGTGATACTGACCACAATTCTTTAATTTATGCTTTTCTAATGTATTTATTTTCTTTTGACATCAACATACACATATAATATGTTTAAAACAGACTATTAGTTGAATGTTGACAGCACATGTATTCCAGTTTCACTTACATCTTATTGTAGTAGTATAACAAAATAAAGTCACTGTGTGTAATGCACATATTAGATGATAAATATATTTCTATTATTATTGATTATCTTCAATTATCCAACAATATATTGCTATAGATAGGCTGACCATATTCCGCTTGAATAAGTGACACATATGATAAATACATGTGTCATTATTCTTATTCCAAAAAGATCTTTAATAACAGCTCTGAAAACATCCCTGACATATGTATTTCTCATGTGTCCCTTTTTAAAGCGGAAAGATGGTCACCAGAGCTATAGGTAACATATAATGTATAACCAATCCACATTTTCATAATGTATCTCGTAGCATTCTTTCTCAGTTAAGGGACATGAAACCTATTAATGTATTTTACCATTTAGGTATAACATACTATTTTAAAACAATTTAAAATTTACTTCAATTCTCAAATTTCCTTCAGTCCTCTTGTATCATTTTTTTTAAGGAGCAGCAGTGCACTACTGGTTTCTAACTGAACACATAGGTGAACCAATGACAATCAGTGTATATATATATATAATATATATATATATATTATGCAGCCAACAATCAGCAATTAGAACATAGGTTATTTGCTGCTCTTGAGATTACCTCGAAACACATTTCATCAAAAGATAACGAGAAATAAGCAAATTTAAATAATATCAGTAAATTTGAAAGGTAGTTAAAATTGCAATCTCTTACATAATCGTGTAACATAAAATGTGGGTTTCATGTCCATTTAAACCCTGCTGCTTCCTAAATAGTTCTGAATCCTCCTATTGTAATGAAATATATACTTATAACCAACAATGGATTATATTTCCTATATCACAGTATTCTGTTATCTAGCGTTACATTATGTGAAGCTGCACATTACATGAAACAAAACACACTTCATAGATAATATAGCACATACTAGTTTTTAAAATATAAATACGTTTCTTATTGACATGCAAAGCTGTAAAATGCGTCCTTTGATTGGATGACGTTTTTACACAATCTCGGATCGCCATGTTGCTTAAGAACGTCACATGCAAAGCTGTAAAATACGTCCTTTGATTGGATGACGTTTTTACGCAATCCTCGGATGCACTATGTTGCTTAAGACGTCACATGCAAAGCTGTAAAATGCGTCCGTTGATTGGATGACGTTTTTTACGTGATCTCGGATGCGCCATGTTGCTTAAGACGTCACACGCAAAGCTGTAAAATACGTCCTTTTGATTGGATGACGTTTGTACGCGATCTTGGTTGCGCCATGTTGCTTAAGACGTCACATACCAAGGTGTTAAATTCGTCTGATTGGATTACGTTCTCCACAATATTTGATTTTCCACGTAACCCATGTACATTGTTGAACCATAGCTGATAAAGAACCACAAAAATCCCTTTTGATGGGCTGTCTCGTTAGAAAACGAATGAAGGCAATGTTTTTCATGCAGAATAAATTATGAGGCAAGTGCAAATCCATGAATATACTCCATCTTGTTTAATATGTTTGTCAACAATATTTTCACTTTACTAAATAATTGATGTGTTGTATTGAATTTTCTACATATATAATTCCTAAAGATGCGCTTTTGTATTTGAATAAAATAATCAATATGCATTGACCTTTATCATATGATAAATATATGAGATATCTACTTATTCTAGATGTTATGTCCTGATATTTGTTCTTAATGTAAATGCTCAGTATCGTGTCATGTATGTCTTCCACATTGTTGATCTTTAAATATAGTCCTGTGAGCATATATTTCTAATGTAACTCTTAAAAGGACATGAAACCAGAATTTTTAATTTCACATACATTTGTAAGCCGGTGTGCAATTATCTTCTATTCTCAAATGTGCTTCAGTCTCTTGGTATATTGTGTTGAATGAGCATCAATACACTACTATATTTTAAGTAAACACATGGGTGAGTCAATGGACAATCGGTAGGTATATGCAGTCACCAATCAGCAGAGCAGTCCTAGATAAACCTTTCTTCAAAGGATAACAATTTAACGAGTCAAAGAATGTGAGTAAGTGTGAATGTAGTTTAAAATGTTAGACTCTCTCAAAATCATGTAAGCGAATGTTATGCTTTCATACACCTTCTAAATGAAATGTCTTTCTTAAAAAAAATCAAACACTATAATGTAGCTTTAAAAAAATAGACTTTATTTAACACATCGAGAGAAATATGGCATACAGGCTTAGTATCCTATTCAAATATTTTCTTGTTTTAACAAGTACGTGTAGATATACCAACAAACCCTAAGGATTAGTATATGTTAGCATATGTTCTTGTTTAAAGGGACAGTCAAGTCAAGCAAAACATTAATGATTTAAATATGAAATAATGCAATTTTCTTCAAATTTATCTTAAACATTTATCCTTAATTTATCTTTGTTCTCTTGGTGTTCTTAGTTGAAAGCTAAACCTAGGAGGTTTATCTGCTCTTTTCTTAGACCTTAAAGAGTGCATCTAATCTGAATGCATTTTGACCACTAGAGGGCATTAGTTAATGTGTTTCATATAGAAAACTTTGAGCTCATGCAGTATAGTTACCCTGGAGTGATCACTAATTGGCTGAAATGCAGGTCTGTCAAAAGAACAGAAATTACGTTAAACTCCCTTCTTAACCCACTGCAATCTGGATTTCGTCCCCATCACTCCACAGAGACAGCAATTGTTAAGGTTACCAATGACCTACTTACAGCAAAATCAAAAGGACACTTCTCTCTGCTTATCCTCCTTGATCTGTCCGCAGCCTTTGACACTGTTGACCACCCTCTTTTGCTCCAAACCCTCCAATCCTTCGGCATCTGTGGCACAGACCTTTTGTGGCTCTCTTCCTACCTGTCAAACTGTACCTTTAGTGTAGCCTTCTCTGGGGCCTCCTCTGCCCAGTCACCACTTTCTGTCAGAGTACCGCAAGGCTCTGTCCTCAGTCCCCTTTCTCTTCTCAATCTACACGTCATCACTAGGTTCCCTAATAAAGTCCCACGGTTTCCAATATCATTTGTATGCCAATGACACCCAAATCTACTTCTCTGCATCAGACCTATCTCCTTCCTTGTTAACCCGTGTCACTAACTGTCTTTCTCACATCTCTTCCTGGATGTCCTCTCACTACCTCAAGCTAAATCTCTCCAAAACTAAGCTCTTCATTTTCCCCCCTTCTTCCAAAATCTCCACCTCCAATCTCTCTTTAACTGTCGACAACTCCATCATTACCCCTACCTCGCATGCCCGATGTCTCGGGTCACATTTGACTCAGATCTTTCTTTCACTCCTCACATTCAGTCCTTGGCTAAAGCCTGCCGCTTCCACCTTAAAAAACATCTCTAAAATTAGACACTTCCTTACACAAGACACAACTAAGATTTTAATCCACTCTCTAATTCTTTCCTGCCTTGATTACTTCAACTCTGTCCTCTCTGGTCTCCCCACCTGCCGTCTAGCTCCTTTACAATCCATAATGAATGCCTCTGCCAGACTCATCTTCCTTACACGTCACTCTTCATCTGCTGCACCTCTCTGCCAATCCCTTCACTGGCTTCCTCTTGTCTCTAGGATCAAACACAAAATTCTCACTCTGACATACAAAGCCCTCAACTTCACTGCTCCCCCCTATATTTTAGACCTTGTTTTCAGATACTCTCCCTCCCGTCCCTCGCTCTGCTCATGACCTCCTCCTCTCCTCCTCTCTGGTTACCTCATCACACTCCCGTTTACAGGACTTCTCCAGACTGGCTCCCATCTTGTGGAACTCTCTGCCTCGCTCCACAAGACTCTCCCCTAGTTTTGAAAGCTTCAAGCGCTCCCTAAAGACTCTACTGTTCAGGGATGCATACAACCTACGCTAACCTTACTTTATACCAGTTCCACTCCTCCATTGCTATCCCCTTAACCCCTTAGCATGTAAGCCTAAGAGTCCAGCTATTTGTAGATCCCCTTCTTAAGAGCTGACTACAACAGTGCAACTCTTGGCAGGGCCCTCTACCCATTTGATCCCTATAATTGTTTTGTTGTACTCCGCATTTGTTTATAGCGCTGTGGAAACTGTTGGTCGCTCTACAAATAACCGATAATAATAATAAATAAGTGGTCATTTTGCAGAGGCATAGATACAAGGTTAATCACAGAAGTAAAACGTGTAATTCTATAACTGTCCTTGTTATTCAAAACTTGATAATGGGTATGAAAGGGTTTTCTTTGTAACCAACAATAATTCATGTTATTTCTATCCCTTTAAGCTGTGTTGTTGGCATCAAAACAGTGATATGCCATCATGTATAATTGTAATGGTCATTTTGTTTGAGATTATGAGAACAGTTTGGACATCACATCACAAAAACCAATCAATGTAATCAACAAGGACAGCATGTGATGATGTGGTCTCCACACACTTGTAAAACACACTCTGCAAAAAATCTGCCTCCATGGACCGGTCCCATAGAAGCCTATTAAATACAGAGTGTGCTCCACAAGTGTAAGAAGACCACATCATCACATACCTTTACACATTAAATAAAATAAAATATATACAAAATTAATTCCTCTTCCTTCCCCTCTTCCCACGAGACTGAGGCTCTGGGGGGGGGGCAACTGCCCCCTCCGACGAGTTCTCATAGGAGATGTTTGGGGAAGAGGGGGAGGAGGAGTACTGTGAGTGGTTAAGGGATCACCAGGCTGAGGAGAAGATTGAGGCAGAGGAGAAGATGGAGGAGGCCCAGGAGCAGATGGTGCGTTTGGCACCTCCCGGAGGACCTGCAACATATTCTTAAGAGTTTTCAAAATATCTCTTTGTCCTTTGTGAATATCATTCAGTACTCCTGTCAGGTACACTCTGTATTCTGACTGTTCCCTTCGGGAGGCACGCATCTCCTTGAGAAAATTATTCAATATCTGCACCTCTGCTATCTCTGGGGGGATGTTCTCCTGAGGAGCTGATGCATGGCGGGCTGCTGGTGCATGAGGGGCTGCTGCAGGGATCTCTTCTGCAGCGGGGGCTTCTTCAGGGGATGATGGTGCAGGGATATCTTCCAGGTCTCCGCAAGGTGACGAGTCATCTGCACCCCTCTCATGCCTGGGTGAAGGAGAAGCCTGTGGGTGCTGTGCTTCCTCCTCCATGGGATCAGACTCTATGTATTGTAAAAAGAAAGAAATCGAGATATTAGCACATTTCCAAATAAACATGTAAATGTTCTATTTGAAAGTGTAATAATGAGGCTGCCTTCATAATTCTATTGTAAGCAAAAGCAATCAATACGATTTCCATATTTGCAAACCCGTCTTTCTGATATCTATATGGTCAATCTGATTGTCTTTTTGCGTTTGTCTTAAATCTGTTTAAATGCACACCTAATCTATAGACTAGATACTAATGTGATGGCTTTTCTTGAAATGCAACTTTCGCAAGGTAATTGTGAATGCGTTTATGTAATATGTATAAAAAAGCGTAATTGCGTTAGTCATATCCTTAAATAATTTTTGCGTGTGATTGGGTTATGAGGTTGATGTAAAGAGATTAGTAAATGAGCTTACTGGCAGATGAGAGGGGCAGATTCCCGGTATCAACTCCTCCGGTACCGACTATGGCCTCCTCGGAGATGTTGGGACGCAGCATTTCCTCCAGCAGGAATACTCAAAGATTATTTCCGGAATGCCACTGGTCCCGGCTAGGTATTCCCTCTCCCTTGTGAGCTTTCTTTTCAGTTCAGCTCTGCAGTCCCAGTAACGGTGCTGAATCGACTTGACATCCCTGTTATAGACCCCCACTGCATTTACGGCATCCCTGATCTCGTTCCACCACTTCCTCTTATCCGAAGGGATGGCCCTCTGTGCCTGCAGCCTGCTAGCCCTCTCCATATAAGCCTCTATAAGGGTCTCCTTCTCCTCCCTCTGCCTGTGAAGCTCCCTGTCTACGCTGAAGACCACTGGGCCCAGCCACGTGTTCATCTTCCACAAAGTGCCCGGGTCCACCCTCCCCTTCCTCTCCCCCTTCCTCTACCCCTTCCTGTCCAGTTCCTCTCCCCCTTCCTCTCCCCTCCCTCTCTCCTGACTAAACCCCTGCCTAACCTCCTTTACAAGCTCATCCCTAAACTCAGCCCTAGCCTCCTGCCTAATGAGCTCTATTAGCTGCGGGCTAATCTGACCCCTATTGCTCCCCTCCCGACATACTCAAACAAAATGTGAATGTGCCCAAATGAAAAGGGGTTAAATAATGATCAAAAAGTAAAAAGTGCTGAAAGTGTGAATGGGATATAAATAAAAGAGGGTAAGGGGTATTAAACAGACAAACGTATATGTTGAAATAGATGAAAATGAGGATATGTAAACAATAATATTTTTTAATAAAACAAAAACCTATGGGATGAAAGGGAATGGGGTATGGGGTATGGGATGAAAGGGAATGGGGTATGGAGTGTAGTATGAGAGAGAATGGGGTATGGAGTGTATGTAGTGTTAGTGATAAGTGTATGTATGTATTGAATGTGTTTGCGTGTAAATGTGTTTATATAATAAATGTATGAACACTCACCCAAACAAACTCTCGCTCACTAACTCACACTAACTCACTCTCTCACACTAACTCTCACTAAATCTCTCTACTCTCAAATCTCTCCAAACCCTCCAGCACCTAGACCTGCACCTAATTGGAAAAAGCAATATAGTCAAATAAGCCATGCTTAGAGCATGCTTATATACCCTATGTAAATGCTTAATGATGTACCGGTTTGCAAAGTAAAGGATGTTCAAGTGTGCTTTCTTTGTAATTAGTATGTGTGCAATGTGTATTTGTTGCTTGAATTTGCGCATGCTCATATTGAGTTTGTATTTGTGTAATGTGTATAATGCGATGATGTCATAGTGATCGTTTTGCATAACATTCTCCAAAAGTAGTATCTGTAAATGCTGATTTGTGATGGTCTCGTATTTGTCAAGTGGTGTAAATGTTTATTTATACAGATGTTCCATGATCTGCAATGCAAATGTTTTGTTTGTGTATCAGTGTGCAAATTCTTTTTTCGTGTTTTTTTGTTTCGTGTTGCAAGATATGAACGTATTTAGCGATTCCTCGTTTAGTGTAAATGTTGTGCATTAGTTTTTGCTTAGGATTGTGAATGTTGAATGCGTATGTGCTATGTTGCGTGAGCGATTGTTGTTTGTATATTTGAGCTGTGTTTTTGTTGTGCATTATGTGGTATATGTAATATGACAGAGCAGTGTGTATTTCTCGCAAGATCGAGTGTTTGCTGAAAAATCCGTGATTAGTTCATTTAGCATTGATCTCTATGGGAGAATCTTTAATGCGCCCATAATTACGCTTATGAAATAAACGCGGTAGTCGTGTTACCGCGACGTGTTACGAGGTTGTTTTCAGACTCGTAATACCTACGTTATAAAAGATAATCAATGGAAATAACAGAAAAAATTATTAGCGAGCAGCCATAATGCAAAACTCGTAATCTGGCTGTTAATCTGCAAACAGACTGACTTTAAGTGACACTGACCACACAAAACTCTTGCTCTCTGATTTTTTTTTATAAAAGTACCAGGGTCACTCCTAATGGCGTCTAGGAAATCACACAAAGTGGACAGAGAGGCCAAATCACCTCATCCCTTAGGTCTTAAGATGAACGCTTATTTTAAAGCATTGCAGGTCACTATTTCTGATGACGATTCATCTAACACACAGCCAGAAGAGATGCAGGAAGCAACACCACTAGACAATGACACACCAATTACACAGTCAGATCTGAAAGATCTAACTAAAAAAGCAGACTTTACACAATTTATCCAACAGGTTAGCCAAATGATAAAAGAAAGCATGTCAGAAATAAAGGATGTGGCTGACCTGGGGGGCAGAGTAGTCTACCTGGAAGAACAATTTGATGACCATATTTCAAGTGTGGACCTACTTACTAGAAAAATAGATACCCACGAAGCATAAATTAATAAATTTCTTTCAAACCAAATTGGAAGATTTGGATAATAGGGGTAGGAGGCAAAATCTTCGCATTAGGGGAATCCCTGAAAAAATCATTCCTGATAACCTTCAGATCTTTCTACAGAAAATCTTCAAAGCCTTATTGAATGACCCACAATTACCGGAAATCCCACTGGACAGAGCTCATAGAGCATTGAGGCCTGTACCTAGAGTTTCTGATCCTCCTAGAGATATGAAACTGAGATTTCATAGATACACGGATAAGAAGAAGATTCTAACCGCCACGAGAAAACAATAGACCTTCAAAATAGAAGATCTTCCCCTACAATTTTTTGCTGCCCCTAGCCCTATCACGCTCCAAAATCGCAAAGAAGTGATGTTTCTAACCTCCACCTCAGAGATCATGGTCTCCCCTATAGATGGGGGTTCCCGTTTTGCTTGAAGGTAATGAAGAATAATAGAGTTGCTACATATCGTTCGCCAGAAGATATGGAAAACTTCTGTCAACAATTGGATATCCCACTTCCAACACTTCATCCTCTCGACAATACTAAGGATATTTCCTTGCAGGGAGATCCTCCTCCACTAAGACCCCAATGTCCTCAATGGACAAAAGCTACAAGGAAAAGATCTAGAAACACTCTACCCAAGCCGCAAAATACTTCTGCGGATACATAAATCAGTTAAAATGGAACATAAATACCTAGGATATGGACATACTCAGAAAAGACACTATCCTAACTATCTTTTCTATAGAAGTATCCTTTACAAAGTTCTGCATGTATCTTTTGGGCCAACATAGAATGCTCAGAGTTCAAGAGCTTTGGGAAATTTCCCTAACAATAGTCTCTACACCAAATATTGTATTACAACTTGCTCTATTACTAATGCCTCTCAACACTAACCACTTTTACTCCTTAGGTGCACATTCTCCTTTATTGGTTGAAATACACCCCAATGTTCCCCACCTTCTTAATGGAGATGGTTAGTGGAATTTCTTTGTTAATGTTATTGTTTGTTTATTGGTTTTCTTGTTTGTTTTTGACTGTTTATCGGATCACTAATGCATACTCTTTTATTTCTTGAGCAAGGATAATTTTCACTCTCATTACCCGACGGAGGCGAGACTGAGGGCAGACTCAAGGTAGGAGACCCCCAAGAATACATAAGGCAATATAGGCTACACTTCTTTACACACCAGACTGATTATAAGGTTGGCATAGTCACTCTAACACAATCTCATGATTACATCACCTAAAAATATCATACTAATCTCTCAAAGCTGTAAGTCACTGAACTCTCCCACTAAGTGTTCGATTGCACTTAACTGGTTTAGGAAAGAGAACATAGTATTTCTTCAATGTAAGTGGCAAGAGTCCATGAGCTAGTGATGTATGGGATATACATTCCTACCAGGAGGGGGCAAAAGTTTCTCAAACCTCAAAATGCCTATAAATACACCTCACTCATACCTTAGTTTTACAAACTTTGCCTCCTTGTGGAGGTGGTGAAGCAAGTTGTGCTTGATTTTCTTCTGTGATCGGCGCTTCTAAACATATTGAAGCCCAGTGTTTGTCTGAGGGATGTGAAGGGAGTATTGCCTAACAATGCCATGTTTTCACATATGGGAAATCTATTCTAAGGCTCTCTGTAATCGGTCGCAGAGATTCATCTGCTGCCTCCCTTTACAGATCGACATTATACTCCTCTGCCAATACCTCTGCTGATATGTTTCAGTACTCGTTTGGCTGTCTGCTATATGTGGATGGGCGTCTTCTGGTAAGTATATATCATTTTTTAAGACACTCTCAGCTATGTTTGGCACTTTATATTATAAAGTTTCAAATGTATATTGTATATATTTGCCATGAGTGAGGTCTGTGTATTTCCCTCTGCAGTCTAACCGTTTCAGCTTGGAAATTATGTTTATGGGAGTTTTTAGGCTTACCTAGGGTTCCAGTTAGTTGTAACTTGGAGTCTGTTTTTTTTTTTTCAAATTCTTTTCATGGGTTTAGGTTCGCGATGGTGCAGAATGTTACTTTTATTGCAACATTTTTGGCGTGAAGTCACATCTGCCGTGACGCGAGTTACGTAATTTCTTACAACTTTCTTGTTGCAAGGTTTTTTGGTGTGAAGTCGCACCTGTTATGGCGTGAGTTGCATCATTTAATTTGTTTAGCGCCAAAAGTTTTTTTCTCTGCATTTGCGCCATTCTTGGAGCCTAACGCCTAGATTTAGAGTTTTGCGGCCAAAGGGGTGCGTTAGCTACGCGTGCTTTTTTCTGGCCGCACCTTTTAAATACCGCTGGTATTTAGAGTTCACAGAAGGGCTGCGTTAGGCATATTTACCGCAACTTCAACTCTCGATACCAGCGGTGCTTACGGACGCGGCCAGCTTCAAAAATGTGCTCGTGCACGATTCCCCCATAGGAAACAATGGGGCAGTTTGAGCTGAAAAAAAAACCTAACACCTGCAAAAAAGCAGCGTTCAGCTCCTAACGCAGCCCCATTGTTTCCTATGGGGAAACACTTCCTAAGTCTGCACCTAACACCCTAACATGTACCCTGAGTCTAAACACCCCTAACCTTACACTTATTAACCTCTAATCTGCTGACCCCTGCATTTTATTATTAACCCCTAATCTGCCGCTCCGTATACCGCCGCAACCTACATTATCCCTATGTACCCCTAATCTGCTGCCCCTAACACCGCCGACCCTATATTATATTTATTAACCCCTAATCTGCCCCCCACAACGTCGCCGCCAGCTACCTACAATAATTAACCCCTAATCTGCCGACCGCATCTCACCGCTACTATAATAAAGTTATTAACCCCTAATCCACCTCACTCCCGCCTCAATAACCCTATAAGAAATAGTATTAACCCCTAATCTGCCCTCCCTAACATCGCCGACACCTAACTTCAATTATTAACCCCTAATCTGCTGACCGGAGCTCGCCGCTACTATAATAAATGTATTAACCCCTATTAGCCCCTATTTTCCTACCTTAATTCCGATTGGCTGATAGAATCCTATCAGCCAATCGGAATTCGAGGGACGCCATCTTGGATGACGTCCCTTAAAGGAACCATCATTCGTCGGGAAGTCGTCGGTGAAGATGGATGTTCCGCGTCGGCGGGATGAACATGGATCCGGAAGAAAGAAGATTGAAGATGCCGCTTGATAGAAGACTTCAGCCGGATCATGGACCTCTTCAGCTCCCGCTTGGATGAAGACTTCAGTCGGATCATGGACATCTTCAGCCCCCCGCTTGGGCTTGGATCAAGACATCGGAGGAGCTCTTCTGGATCGATCGGTGAACCCAGCGTGGTGAAGATAAGGTAGGAAGATCTTCAGGGGCTTAGTGTTAGGTTTATTTAAGGAGGGTTTTGGTTAGATTAGGGGTATGTGGGTGGTGGGTTGTAATGTTGGGGGGGGTATTGTATGTTTTTTTTTACAGGCAAAAGAGCTGAATTCTTTGGGGCATGCCCCGCAAAGGGCCCTTTTCAGGGCTGGTAAGGTAAAAGAGCTTTGAACTTTTTAAATTTAGAATAGGGTAGGGCATTTTTTTTATTTTGGGGGGCTTTGTTATTTTATTAGGGGGCTTAGAGTAGGTGTAATTAGTTTAAAATTGTTGTAATATTTTTCTAATGTTTGTAAATATTTTTTTTATTTTTTGTAACTTAGTTCTTTTTTATTTTTTGTACTTTAGTTAGGTATTGTATTTAATTAATTTATTGATAGTGTAGTGTTAGGTTTAATTGTAGATAATTGTAGGTATTGTATTTAATTAATTTATTGATAGTGTAGTGTTAGGTTTAATTGTAACTTAGGTTAGGATTTATTTTACAGGTAATTTTGTAATTATTCTAACTAAGTAACTATTAAATAGTTATTAACTATTTAATAGCTATTGTACCTGGTTAATATAATTACAAAGTTGCCTGTAAAATAAATATTAATCCTAAAATAGCTACAATATAATTATAATTTATATTGTAGCAATATTAGGGTTTATTTTACAGGTAAGTATTTAGCTTTAAATAGGAATAATTTATTTAATAAGAATTATTTTATTTCGTTAGATTTAAATTATATTTAGGGGGGTGTTAGTGTTAGGTTTAGACTTAGCTTTAGGGGTTAATACATTTATTATAGTAGCGGCGAGCTCCGGTCGGCAGATTAGGGGTTAATAATTGAAGTTAGGTGTCGGCGATGTTAGGGAGGGCATATTAGGGGTTAATACTATTTCTTATAGGGTTATTGAGGCGGGAGTGAGGCGGATTAGGGGTTAATAACTTTATTATAGTAGCGGTGAGATGCGGTTGGCAGATTAGGGGTTAATTATTGTAGGTAGCTGGCGGTGACGTTGTGGGGGGCAGATTAGGGGTTAATAAATATAACATATTGGTCGGCGATGTTAGGGGCAGCAGATTAGGGGTACATAGGGATAACGTAGCTGGCGGCGGTGTACGGAGCTGCAGATTAGGGGTTAAAAAATTTTAATAGAGTGGCGGCGATGTGGGGGGACCTCGGTTTAGGGGTACATAGGTAGTTTATGGGTGTTAGTGTACTTTAGAGCACAGTAGTTAAGAGCTTTATAAACCGGCATTAGCCCAGAAAGCTCTTAACTACTGACTTTTTTCTGCGGCTGGAGTTTTGTCGTTAGATTTCTAACGCTCACTTCAGCCAAGACTCTAAATACCGGCGTTAGAAAGATCCCATTGAAAAGATAGGATACGCAAATGGCGTAGGGGGATCTGCGGTATGGAAAAGTCGCGGCTGGAAAGTGAGCGTTAGACCCTTTCCTGACAGACTCCAAATACCAGCGGGCGGTAAAAACCAGCGTTAGGAGCCTCTAACGCTGGTTTTCACGGCTACCGCCCAACTCTAAATCTAGGCCTAAATTTGTTATATTAAATCTCTCCCTCTTTTGCTCTCTGCTTTCATTTGATTCATAGAGGGATAGGTTGCTTGCTTTTTCATCATTTATCATAAGCATTTTTCCCCATTCCTGAAACTGGTATTTTGAGGAAATTGGATATTTTGTTTAAATGTTATTTTTTATTTTTTGTTATATTTTGCAAGATGTCTTAAACTGATCCTGCCTCTGATGTTACTGTAGGAACTAAGCTGCCTGTACACAAGCTTAGTGTGTATATTGTTAATTAGCTAATCTTATTTCTTCAGCTCAAATATGTGGCACTTGTTATGTTATATTATTTCATACTGATAATGTTTCTATAGTACAAATACATCTACTGTTAAACCTTCACAGTCTAATGTACATGATATCCCTGTATATATAAAGGATTATATTGCTACAGCCATAGAGAAGGCTTTGACTGCTATTCCGCCTTCAAATTAACGTATAAGATCTCTCCAAACTTCTCATAAATCTAATGAAGTTTGTATTGATCAACAGCATACTGAAGTATTTCTGCTGATGAGGATTTCTCTGACTCAGAGGATCCTACTTCAGAAACTGATAATGATAAATCAACCTTTCTATTGAATATATTCATTCTTTATTAAGGAAGTATTGTTTACTTTGGGTATTGAGGAATCTAGTCCTCTTGATAACAAGAATAGCAAATGTTTGAATTCTGGTTTTTAAAGCTTCTGAGGTTACTCTTGAAGTTTTTCTTATTCCAGATGCTATCTATCATATGTTTAGTAAGGAATCTAAACTTAGTGCTTTTTACCTTCCTTCTAGGTTTAAAAAGCTATATCCTTTACCTGTGGCTAATTTAGAGTTTTTGAGTAAAAGTCCCTAAGGTGGGGTTATTTTCTACTCTTGCCGAACGTACTTCTATCCTATGGAAGTTATTTTAAGGATCCTTTCGATAAGAAGTTTGTATCCTATCCTAATATTTACATATTAAATTAATTATTAATAATTACATATTAATTACAATTAAGAGTTATCTATCTTATCATTTTAGGATAGTAATTCTTTTCAGGTTTTCTATTGGATTTTATTATCTCCACTATTACTGGGGGGAATGGAGTTTTTCCTGCCCCAAGATAAGAAATCTAAGGGTAATTTTAAGCTCCCAATTGTTTTTTTTCTTCCCCTAAGGACTCTGTCTCTAATTAGAGATCTACTCCGAATTTGAATAAATCCAAGACTTATAAATAAAACCAAATTCAGCCCCTAAGACTGCATGAAGGAGCGGGCCTTAAACCAGTTCAACTGGGGGGGGGCAGATTGAATTTATTTCAACACAGTTTCTGTTCAAAATCAGTGGATTCAGAATAGTCTTTTCTCAGGGGTATCGAATAGGTTTCAGAATAAAACCTCCCATGGGAAGAGTCTTTCCCATGTTACAACAAACCCTGTGAAAGCTCAGGTTTTTCAGAAATGTGTTTCAGATCTAGAGTTTTCAGGGGTGATTGTTCCAGTTCCTCTGCAGGAACGGAGTTTGGGTTTCTATTCAAATCTATTCATTGTCCCAAGAGTCCCAACTTTCAAGATGGTGACTATAAGGACTATTCTGCCTTTTGTTCAGCAATGTCCAATGTCACTTCATGTCCACAATAGACTTACAGGATGCTTATCTTCACATTCCGATTCATTCAGACGACTATCGTTTTCAGAGATTCTCTTTTCTAGATAAGCATTACCAATTTGTTGCTCTTCCATTTGGCCTAGCGACAGCTCAGAGATTCTTATCAAAGGTTCTCGGTGCCCTTCTATCTGTAATCAGAGAGCACTGTATTGGGGAGTTTCTCTATTTGCACGATATCTTGGTACTAGCTCAAATTTTTTCATTTAGCAGAATCTCACTCTAAACAACTAGGTTGGGGAGCTGTCTGAGAGTCTCTGACAGCACAAGGGGTTTGGAAACCTCAAGAGGCGAGGCTACCAATCAATATATTAGAAATCTATGCTATTTTCAAGGCTCTTCAGACGTGGCCTCAATTAAAGAGAGAACTTTTACATTTGTTTTCAAACAGACAATATCACAACAGTGGCATATGTCAATCATCAAGGAGGGACTCGAAGTCCTTCAGTTATGAAGGAAGTATCTTGGATACTTTCTTGGGCAGAATCCAACTCTTATCTCATTTCTGCAATTCATATCGCAGGTGTAGACAATTGGGAAGTGGATTATCTCAGCCGTCAGACTTTATATCCGGGGGAGTGGTCTCTCCACCCAGATGTGTTTTTTTCATCATGTACAGATGTGGGGTCTTCCAGAAATAGATCTGATGGCCTCTCGTCTAAACAAGAAGCTTTCCAGATACCTTTCCAGGTCCAGGGATCCTCAGGCGGAAATGGTGGATGCCTTAGCAGTTCCTTGGTTTTTACCAACCTGCTTATATTTTTCCACCTCTGGTTCTTCTTACAAAGGTAATCTTCAAGATCATAATGGTTCAATCTCATGTGTTTCTGATAGCACTAGCATGATCTCACAGGTTTTGATATGCAGATCTTGTCCGGATGTCCAGTTGCCAGCCTTGGCCACTTCCTTTAAGGCCAGACCTTCTGTCTCTAGGGCTGTTTTTTTCCATCAAGATCTCAAATTTCTACATTTGAAGGCATGGAAATTGAACACTTAGTACTTAGTCATAGAGGTTTCTCTGACTCAGTGATTAGAACTATGGTACAGGCTCATAAGTTTGTTTCAAGGAAAACATTTTATCGGGTTTGGAAAACCTATATTTCATGGTGTTCCACTCATAATTATTCTTGGCATTCTTTCAGAGTTCCTAGGATTTTACAGTTTCTTCCGGATGTTTTTGGGAAGGGTTTATCTGCAAATACTTTGAAGGATAAATTTCTGCTCTTTCTGTCTTATTTCATAGAAAGATTGCTAAACTTCCTGATATTCACTGTTTTGTTCAGGTTTTGATTCGTATCAAACCTGTTATTTAATCTATTTCTCCTCCTTGGAGATTCAACTTAGTTTTGAAGTTTTTTTTCAGGCTCCTCCTTTTGAACCTATGCATTCTCTGATTATGAATTATTTTCTTGGAAAGTGTTATTTCTTTTGGCTATCTCTTCTGCTAGAAATTGTTCTGAACTGTCTGCTCTCTTTTGTGAGTTTCTTTATCTGATTTTCCATCAAGATAAAGCTGTTTTGCGGACTTCATTTAAATTGTTGCCTAAAGTTGTGAATTCTAAGAAATTCAATAAGGAATTTGTTGTTTCTTCTTTGTGTCCTAATTCTAAGAATACTCTTGTAAACTTTTCTCATTCTTTGTATGTGGTAAGAGCTTTGAAATATTATGTTGAGGCTATTTAAGATTTAAGAAAGACTTCTAAGTCTATTTGTTATTTCTTCTGGCTCCAGGAAAGGTCAGAAAGCCTCTGCCATTTCTCTGGCATTTTTTGATTGAAACTTTTGTTTCACAAAGCTTATTTGAATTACAACTAATTTTACTAGATTAGTTGCTTTTTCTTGGGTTGAAGCTTCAGTTGATTAAATTTGCAAAGCAGTAATTTGGTTTTCCTTTGCATACTTTTTCTTAGTTTTACCATTTTGATGTGTTTGCTTTTTCGGAAGCAGCCTTTGGTAGAAAGGTTCTTCATGCACTTATCTCAGTTTGATTCTAGTACCTTTGATTTGAGTTTTTTTTTAATTTTTGAGAGAATTACTTAAAGCACATCTTCACACGGAAGCCTGTAAAAAGGCCTCTATTTAAGAAAGGCCTTGCGGACCTGATCCGACAGTGTGGATCAGGTCCGCAAGACCTTGCTGAATGCGGAGAGCAATATGCTCTCCGTATTCAGCATTGCACCAGCAGCTCACAAGAGCTGCTGGTGCAACGCCGCCCCCTGCTGACTTGCGGCCAATCGTCCCCAGCAGGGTGTGTCAATCAACCCGATCGTACTAGATCGGGTTGATTTTCGGCGATGTCTGTCCGCCTGCTCAGAGCAGGCGGACAGGGTTATGGAGCAGTTGTCTTTGTGACCGCTGCTTCATAACTGCTGTTTCTGGCGAGTCTGAAGATTCGCCAGAAACAGGGGCCCACAAGCTCCATACAGAGCTTGTTAAATAGATGCCTTTATATATTTAAAAGAGATTCTTTCATAATAATAATAATATAATAATAACTAGTATTTATATAGTGCCTTTCTCCCAGTGGGACTCAAAGTGCTTTTTCAGCGCTCGCTCTCGGAATTAACCAAATCGGCAGCTAAATAGTAATAGTTGTTATTATTACCCAATTTAATGGTACTCATTTTATCAACCTCGGAAGGATGAAGGGCTGAGTCAGCCCTGCCAGGATTTGAAACTGTGACCTTGGATCTTTTAACCAGGCTTACCAACTGAGCTACCTCACCGGCCTTCATGGTGGAAATAAAGCAGGTTCCCCTCTAGCGAGAGCCTTGAAACATAAAAACTTTCAAAATTATATCTTTAATATAAGGGACAAACAGGGAAATAATCTCATAGAACCTAAAGCTATAGCAAATGCTTTCAGAAACTATTATGGTGACTTATATAACATTCCTTACCCCAAACAACACCTCTTACTCCGAAGCCCTGGAGCATTCAGAATATTGAGTTAAATAAACTACAACATGAGGACACAAAAGCACTAAAGGAACCAATTACCCTACAAGAAATTTTAGATGCAATTGACGATTTACCCTTAAATAAGAGTTCGGGAAAGGACGGCTTTTCAAATAAATATTATAAACTATACAGAGATTCCTTGGCCTCACACCTATTAGCACTTTATACTCAAATTGATCAGACTGGTCAATTTCCCTCAGAATGCTTAGAAGCACACATTTCGGTCATTCCCAAACCAAATAAACCCCACTAACACAAGTGACTACAGACCCATCTCATTGCTAAATTCAGACTTGAAAATATACACCAAAACCCTAGCGAAAAGACTTAATCGTATATTACCTCAAAATTATACACACTAATCAATACTATTAGAACATTACAACTAATTGATCATGCAAAACACACAAGAACAGACATTTTAGTAATATCAATGGATGCCGAAAAGGCTTTTGACCGTTTGGATTGGAAGTTCCTCTTTGCAACCCTCGAAAGGGTGGGCATAGGGGATTTAATGATACGTAGAATGCAATGCCTATATAAACTTCCCACCGCCAAGGTAAAAGTAAACAGCATATTTTCGGAAGCGTTTTCCATACACAATGGTACAAGACAGGGATGCCCATTTTCCCCAATTCTATTCATAATAAGCATGGAAGTTTTAGCACAAAAAAATTGATCAAACACCCATATTTAAGGAATACAGGTAGGCCCCTCAGAATATAAATTGTCTCTTTATGCGGACAATGTACTCCTAACACTTTCTGCCACACACACTTCAGTACCTGAGGTTTTAAAAGAATTAAGACAATTTGGTATTTTTTCAAATTTTGCGGTAAACGAACAAAAGTCAGAAATTCTTAATGTCAACCTGTCTAATTCAAGTTATCACACACTTCTGAGATCATGTCCATTCAAGTCTCAACCCAAGGCCCTTAAATACCTAGGAATCTATCTAACTTCATACCCAAAAATATTGCTTGGCCTTAACTTTACTAAATAACTCCCAACACAAAAAAATGACTTACAGTTCTGGAAAGACCGCCCATTTTCATGGTGGGGTAGCGTGCAGATTTTAAAAATGAATATTCTTCCCAGACTTTTATATCCGTATCAGGCAGCCCCAATTCATCTCCCACAAAGTTTCCTAACACAGACACAAATAATTCTAAATAATTTTGTATGGGGAAACATAAAGCCAAGAATCAAGAAAATAACTATGTATCGGTAAATTCGAGAGGAAGGACTAGGATTACCTAATATAGAGGTATATTACCAAGCCACATGTGTTCAAAAAATCTTAGATTGGCACAGGAATGGGGAAGTAAAGGCGTGGATCCCAATGGACACTCACATATTACAATCTCCTTCACCGGGAGCTTTATGTTGAGTTGTAAAATATGGCAGACCTCCATGGTTAACCGAATACACTTTACACAAACAAGTCTTTGATCTATGGGATTCCATATTGAGGCTTTTACCTAATATTTCTACATTGAGGTCCCCTATGTCTTCTTTGTCACCAAGTTCAGAGTTATTAGCAGGTTTAGAATTCAAAATGAACTATACAAATAAATGGGAAATGGGATATACAATACCGATATATAAATTGTTCAGGGATGGTAAACTCAAAGACAGACAGGACCTAACGGATATAATGGGAGGAATCTTTAGTAAATGGCTAAAATATCACCAAATACATCATTTCTTAAATACACACCCCTACAGAGAAGCACTAAAAAGACCATTAACTACATTTAAACAAATATGCATGCTAGAATTAGCAATACGCAACTCACTATCATGGGCAAGGAAACTCTTATTAAATGCTCAGAATACCAAACTACCAGAATACACTAAAAGGTGGCATAGAGATTTGGGCAGAACACTTAAAGAAGCAGAGTGGAACCGAATTCTTACAAATACTAGAAAATCCTCATCCTCTACCAAATTTTTAGAAACTAACTTTAAAATCTTTACCCAGTGGTATCTCAGACCAACCAGATTAAAGAGCATTTTCCCCAATTCCTCTGACAGGTGTTGGAGGGGTTGCGGAAAGAAAGGGACGTTGATACATGTTTGGTGGGAGTGTCCAGAGTTGAAGAAATGTTGGTCTGTCATTGAAAAATATATTGGGATATTGATAGAAGAGCAATCACAGTATTCCCTGGACCCAACTGTGGCCCAACTTAACCTCTTACGTACGTATGCCTGTAAACTTAGACTAAGATTAATGCAACTAGCCTTGAACACAGCTAGATCTCTTATAGCAAAACAATGGAAATCCCAAAGTAGCCCGACAGGGGAGTGTTGGATCAATTACATGGATAACACATTAATTTTAAAAGAATATGGTTACTTTAAAACTAATACACTAGATTTCTACCATGATATGACATTTATTTTGAATACCAGCAGAAAAGTTAATTGCTAACCTCCTTCCAAGATTAAGCAATATGGTTTTGACATAAAGTAACTATCAACTCTTGAAAGAATATTAAGCAGAATTCCAGGTGTTTGGTCCTGCTAGAAGAGAATGGTCTCGCCTCCATCTTTCCTGCACATATACTATAATGCGTATTCTTGTATTTGTCTTTGTTACTATTTTATATTGGCATTGTTAAACAAGAGTAAAGGAGAGATTTACCTCTAAACAGTATTGAGATTTGTTATGAGATTTGAACTTGTCTGTAACTTTTAAACATTCATAAAAAAAACTAATTTAAAAAAAAAACCCATAAAAACAAAAACCTAAGCTTACTAAAAAAAAAAAAACAAAAACAAACTCATAATCTATAATAAACTACCAAGGGTCTTTAAAAGGGCCTTTTGTAGGGCATTGCCCTAAAGTTAACAGCTCTTTTGCAAACAAATAAAAACAAACACCCCCTAACATTACAAACCCCCACCCCCAAACCCACAAAATAAAAATAAACCTAATCTACCCATTGCCCCAAAAAGGGCATTTGTATGGGCATTGCCCTTAAAAGGGCATTCAGCTCTTTTTCGGCCCATTAAAAATAAAAATTGCCTAATCTAAAAAAAAAAACACCTCAAAAATAAAATAAATCCCATTACAAAAAATAACAAACAAAATTATCCAAAATAATACAAACTATTCCTATTCTAATACACCGTTTAAAAACAAACAAACAAAAAAAACAACTAATCTATAATAAACTACAAATAGCCCTTAAAAGGGCATTTTGTAGGGCATTGCCCTAAAGTTAATAGCTCTGTTGCTAAAAAATTACAACAAACACCCCCTAACATTACAAACCCCCACTAAACCTAAAATATAATAAAAACCTAACTAAAAAAAACCTGAATCTACCCATTGCCCTGAAAAGGGCATTTGTATGGGCATTGCCCATTCAGCTCTTTTTCGGCCCATTAAAATAAAAAAAGCCCTAATCTAAAACCCCCCCCCAAAAAAAATACCTAACACTAACCCCAAAATCGGTACTCACAGTTGCTGAAGTCCGGTGAAAGATCTTCATCCCAACGGCGAAGCATCTTCATCCAGACGGCTCCATCTTCATCCATCGCGGGACTGGCATCTTCTATCTTCTTTATCCCTGCGGCGGCGGAGCGGTCGGTGAATGCGCGGAGGTGGAGGTCCAGGCAGAGGTCCATAGGTCCGACGTAGAGGTCCTCTTCATGCGATCGTTCGCCGCACACTGAGGATTCAATGCAAGCTACCCCTTTTATATTGGGGTACCGTTGCATTCCTATTGGCTGAAAAAATAAAATCAGCCAATACGAATGAGAGCTGCTTAAATCCTATTGGCTGTTCAAATCAGCCAATAGGATTTATGCAGCTCTCATTCCTATTGGCTGATTTGAATAAGCCAATAGGAATGAGAGCTGCTTACATCCTATTGGCTATTCAAATCATCCAATAGAATTTAAGCAGCTCTCATTCCTATTGGCTGATTTGAATTTTTAATTTTTTTTGCATTGAATCCTCAGTGTGTGGCGCACGATCGCATGAAGAGGACCTCCATGTCGGACAGTTGGACCTCTGGGTGTTTTTTTTTTAGATTAGGGCTTTTTTATTTAATGGGCCGAAAAAGAGCTGAATGGCTATGGGTAGATACGTTTTTTTTTGCGCTAGGTTTTTTTTATTTTGTGGGTTAAGGGGGGTGGGGGTTTGTAATGTTAGGGGGTGTTTGATTTTATTTTTTTGCAAAAGAGCTGTGAGCTTTAGGGCAATACCCTACAAAAGGCCTTTTTAAGGGCCCTTGGTAGTTTATTATAGATTAGGGATTTTTTTTATTTTGGGGTGAGTTTTTTTTTTTAAAACGGGGTATTAGAATAGGAATCATTTTTATTGTTTTGGATAGTTTTGTTTGTTATTTTTTGTAATGGTAGTTTTTTTTATTTTTTGTAATTGTAGTGTTTATTATTTTTTGTAATTGTTGTTTTAATTTTTTAGTAATCTTAGGTTTTTTTATTTTTAGTAATGTTAGGTTTTTTATTTTTAGTAATGTTAGGTTTTATTAGTTGAAGCATAGGTTTTATTTTTATTTCACAGGTAAGTTTGTATTTATTTTTAAATAGGTAGTTAGCTAATAATTGTAACTTTAATTTAGGTCTATTTTAATTATGTTAAAATTAGGGGGTGTAGGTTTAGGGGTTAATATATAGTTTAATTTAGGTTGTTGTGATCTGGGGTTCTTTGGTTTAGGTGTTAATAGGTTTAGTTAGTGTTGGAGATGTGGGCGTAAGGCAGTTTAGGGGTTAATAGGTTTATTAGTGTTTTAGTTAGTGATGGTAATGTGGGTGTACGGCGGTTTAGGGGTAAATAGGTTTAGTTAGTGTCGGCGATGTTGGGGAACTGCGGTATAGGGGTTAATAGGTTTAGCTAGTGTCAGCGATGTCAGGGAACTGCGGTTTAGGGGTTAATAGGTTTAGTTAGTGTCAGCTATGTCGGAGAACTGCGGTTTAGGGGATAATAGGTTTAGTTAGTGTCAGCGATGTCGGGGAACTGAGGTTTAGGGGTTAATATGTTTAGTTAGTGTCGACGATGTCGGGAACTGCAGTTTAAGGGTTAATAGGTTTAGTTAGTGTTGGCGATGTTTGGGAACAGCGGTTTAGGGGTTAATATGTTTATTTTCAGCTAGATTACGAGTTGTACGTTACGGCTATTTTCAGTGTTAAAACAGCACCGCAGCCATTACAAGTCTTGTCGGTATAGGTGTACCGCAAGCCTTTTAGCCTGTAACGCAATGTAAGTACCGCACTCGTAAAAATGATGTTTTTTAATGGGATTCCCATAGCGCCGGTATTACGAGTTTTGCGGTGAGGCTAAAAAGCGAGCGTTACACTCTAAAACGACAAGATCCGTAACGGCATCTAAAGTCAGTAGTTATGAGTTTTACGCTGCAAAGCTGTAACATAAAACTCAAAACTAATGTGTTAAAAAGTACACTAACACCCATTAACTACCTATTAACCCCTAAACCGAGGCCCTCCCGCATCGCAAATACTATAATAAATGTATTAACCCCTAATCTGCTGCTCCCGATATCGCCGCCACTCTAATTTTTTTTTAACTCCTATTCTGCCACTCCCTGACATCGTCACCACTATAATAAACTTATTAGCCCCTAAACCGCCGCCCTCCCGCATCGCAAACACTATTTAAATATTATTAACCCCTAATCTGCCATTCGCCCATATCGCCCCCACTATACTAAAATGATTAAGCCCTACACCGCCGCCACTATAATAAACCTATTAAACCCTAAACTGCAAGCCCCCCACAACGAAATATACTAAATTAAACTATTAACCCCTAAACCGAAAGCCCCTCACATCGCAATAAACTAAATTAAACTAGTAACCCCTAAACGTAACGCCCCCTAACTTTAGATTAAAATTACAATTTCCCTAGCTTAAATTAAATTAAAAGTTACCTGTCAAATTAAAAAAACTAAGTTTAAACTAGCAACTAAACTAATATAATTATTTAACTAAAATTAAACTAACTACCAATTAAATTAAACTAAACTACACCTTAAAAAAAATCCTAACACTACTCTAAAAATGATCTATTAAAGTATCTAATTACAAAAATAACAAAGACTTAATTACAAAAAAAACAAACACTAAATTACGAAAAATAACAAATGAAATTATCAAAAATAAAAAAGAATTAAACCTAATCTAATAGCCCTATCAAAATAAACAAGCCCATCCAAAATAAAAAAAAACTAGCCTACAATAAACTACCAATGGCCCTTAAAAGGGCCTTTTGTAGGGCATTGCCCTAAGTTAAACAGTTCTTTTACCTGTAAAAAAAATACAAAGACCCCCCAACAGTAAAACCCACCACCCAACCAACCCCCCAAAATAAAAAAACGAACTCTAACAAAAACCTAATCTACCCATTGCCCTGAAAAGGACATTTGGATGGGTATTGCCCTTAAAAGGGCATTTAGCCTAAATCATTAACCTCCGAAGATCCACTTACAGTTTTGGAAGTCCCGCTTGAACGATCTTCATCCATGCAGCGAGAAGTCTTCATCCAGACGGCCTCTTCAATCTTCATCCCGGCGAAGTCCTCATCCAAGCGGCGAGAAGTCTTCATCCAGATGGCCTCTTCAATCTTCATCCAGACGGCATCTTCTATCTTGACCCCGGCGGTGCGGAGTGGGTCCATCCTGAAGACATCTGGCACTGAGCATCCTCTTCATACGGTCGCCGCCGTACACTGAATCTTCAATGCAAGGTACGCGATCCAAGATGGCGTCCCTTGCATTCCTATGGGCTGAAAATTTTGTTCAAATCAGCCAATAGGATTTAAGCAGCTCTCATTCTATTGGCTGATTCATCATTTTTAAGGATTTTTTTAGTGTTTTTTTTATACGTTTAGGGTTTGGGCATGTAAAAGAACTAAATGCCCTTTTAAGGGCAATGCCCATCCAAATGCCCTTTTCAGGGCAATGGGTAGATTAGGTTTTTTAGATAGTTTTTTTATTTTGTAGGTTTGGGGGGTTTGTAATGTTGGTGGGTATTTGTATTTTTATTTCACGAAAAGTGCTGATATCTTTAGGGCAATGCCCTACAAAAGGCCCTTTTAAGGGCCATTGGTAGTTTATTCTAGATTAGGTTTTTTATTTTGGGGTGTTTTTTTAATGGGTATTAGAATAGGAATAATTTTTATTATTTTGGATAATTTGTTTGCTATTTTGTGTAATGTATTTTTTTTTTAGGGGGTGTTTGTTTTTTTGTAGCAAAAGAGCTGTTTAACTTAGGGCAATGCACTACAAAAGGCACTTTTAAGGCACCCCCAAAAGGCCCTTTTAAGGGTCCTCTGTAGTTTGGGGGTGGGGGGTTGTATACTGTTAGGGGGTGTTTTTTTATTTTGTAGCAAAAGAGCTGTTTAACTTAGGGCAATGTCCTACTAGTTTATTCTAGATTAGGCTTTTCATTTTGGGGTGTTTTTTTTTCTTTAAAGAGTATTAGAATAGGAATACAAATTTTTTTTTGACAATTTCGTTGTTTTTTTTTGTAATGGTAGTTTTTTTTTTGTAATGGTAGTGTTTTTTTTGTTGTGATTTTAGTGTTTTTTTATTTTTTGTAATGTTAGGTTTTAGTGTAAGGTAGCTTAGGTTTTATTTGACAGGTAAGTTTGTATTTATTTAACTAGGTAGTTAGTAAATAGTTAATAACTATTTACTAACTAGTCTACCTAGTTAAAATAAATACAAACTTACCTGTGAAATAAAAATAAAACCTAAGCTAGCTACAATAGTTATAGGTTTTATTTCACAGGTAAGTACGTATTTAGTTTTAAAAAGGTATTATTTAGTTAATAATTGTAAATTCAATTTAGATCTATTTTAATTATGTTAAAGTTAGGGGGTGTTAGGGTTAGGGTTACGTTAGGGTTAGGTTTAGGGTTAGGTTTAGGGGTAGGTGTAGGGGTTAATAGTTTAATTTAGGTTTTTTTGCGATGTGGGGGGCTGGCGGTTTAGGGGTTAACAGGTTTGTTTAGTGGTAGTAATGTGGGAGGCCGGAGGTTTAGGGGTTAATAACTTTATTTAGTTGCGGCAATGTTGGGGAGCGGCGGAATAGGTGTTAATAACTTTACTATAGTGGCGGTGATGTTGGGGTGTGGCGAAATAGGGGTTAATAACTTTAGTATAGTGGCAGCGATATCGGGAGCAGTAAATAAGGGTTTAATAACTTTATTTAGGTGGTGGCGATATCGGGAGCGGCAGATTAGGGGTTAATAACTGTAGGCAGGCGTCGGCGATGTCGGGGGCAACAGATTAGGGGTATTTAGACGTAGGGTTTATGTTAGGGTGTTAGGTTAACACGTTAGTTTTCGTTCCCCATAGACATCAATGGGGCTGCGTTATGGAACTTTTCTTTCCACGATCATAGATGTTAGACTTTTTCCTGACACCTTCTCCCCATTGATGTCTATAGTGAAAGCACGCACGAGCACGTCAAAACAGCGCTTGTTTTTGGTGCGGTAACAAGCTTAAAAACCCCATATCGTACGCACAAGCCGGGTTTTGAAAAACTTGTAATGGCTGCGCTATAGGGGATTAAATAACGCCACTTTTCTTGCATTCGTTAATTTCCCTATAGCACTCAAAACTCGTAATCTAGGCGTTTGTGTTTTAGTTTAGTAAAACTGCGGTTTAGGGGTTAATAGGTTTAGTCAGTGTCAGCGATGTTTGAGAACTGCGGTTTAGAGGTTAATAGGTTTAGTTAGTGTTGGCGATGTTTGGGAACTGCGGTTTAGGGGTTAATAGGTTTAGATAGTGTCGGCGATGTAGGGGAACTGGGAAAGGGGTATTGGAGGGATAGCTATTAGAAGGTTAGGGGGTATTTTGCTATGGGGGTTGTGGCAGTTTGGGGGTTAATTGGTTAGGGGATAGTTTGTGATGGGGGATTGTTGCTTTTAGGTGGTTAATAGTTTAGTGGGGTATTTTGCAATGGGCGGTTTAGGGGTTATATGTAGCTAGGTATTTTACGATGGGGGTGTGGTGGTTCAGGGGTTAATAGTGTAGGGGGAGTTTTTGATGGTGTGTGTGGCGGTATAGGGGTTAATAGTATAGTTTAGTGCAACTTTTTCCTCCGCCACAACTCTTTATGCAAACTTTCAAGTCGGTATAAAATGCAATTGTGTTTCAGCGATCACATTTACTTTTTCCCTGTAACATGAACTCCCTTTTGAGATTTATGGGGCCCATTGAATGTATAGGGTGCGCAAATTATCACGATTTAGTGCAAACGAACTTGCAGTAATTTAAACACCGCTCCACTCATAATTCAAGCACAAAAAACACTGCAATCTCGCAATCACATTTGCACTTATGCGCAAACAAATACGCTCCACTCGTAATCTAGTCTTTCATCAGATAGTGTATGTATGATTGTGACACTTTATTTTAATGTATTTATGTTGTGTTTGGTGCAACATGTTATTTAGCCCTAACTATTTGACTTTAGTCATGCTAACCCGAAGAGTGCAAATTTAGTTTGTGCTTGCGTGGTCGCGTTTACTTTCAAATTGTAATACGCATGCACGCTCTAATATTAACTCACCACTTGTAATCTAGCCCTATATCAGTGCCTTCTACCTCGCCAAGTAGACGAATCCTGTGCTGTGCATGTTGCAGGATTTTCCACTTTGCTTAGTGAAATTCCTTCAGAGTTAATAATTTTAAAACATCTTTGAAATCTCATTTTTTAAAATAGGCTACCCCATACCCCTAGAAGTTTAGTCTTAAAGAGATACTAAACACTTAATAGGGCTATCTCTCTGTGTGTGTGGGGGCTATCTCTCTGTGTGTGTGTGTGGGCTATCTCTCTATGTGTCTTAAAGAGATACTAAACACTTAATAGATTTCATGTACCTCCCTTATGGGCGCTGCCATGTTGGAACTTAGGTTAGACTGCAAGTATCTGAAAGAGAGTTACTGCACATGTGCATACACATAAGCACTGGAGTGCAATAAAAGGTAAATTTCAATATGGCAGCATCCATGACTAACAGGAGGCAGGGAATAACCTCAATACTATGCATATAAAATGTATTTAGTGCTATATTACGAGTGGAGCCCTATCATTTGTAATCAAGTGATAGTGGGTTTTTATTGCCGTTTGCTCACAAGTTAAATTCCACTCATATTACAAGTTGAAATAAATGGGATATGAGGTCTAAGGTGTTTGGGGGAAAAAATTACTGCAAAGGGGGATTCAACATAGAGATACACATATACATGTCTAAATATATATATATATTGATTTGTGTACATATGTATTTATATATTTGTATGTATATATATATATGTATTTACAGATAATAAAGTGTTATACTGTGTATTTACTAAATAAATATTCCACATTCCAAAGTTCTATGTTCATACAGGGGAATATGTTCTATGTATTTTAAAATAGATATTCCTATATATGTATTTGTGCAAAAATCCATCATATATATATTTAAATATCACTTTAAGAAGAAACAGACCATATTCTGCTATGTGCAGAACATTGTATTATGAAATATGTAATATTATCTTCTTATGTTGCGCTTTTAAATAACGGCAATCGTGTTTGCGTGACTTGTGGGTGCTGAGGTTTTTTTTCCACATTTTTTGGCTCTATTGAAGCCTATGGGGAATGTAACTTTGCATTCACGATTTCTCAAAGTCAATTTGTTTCCATGACTTTGCGCACGTGAGAGCGCAAACATTTTTCTTTCAACCCGTAATGCGGGCGCAAAAAATTACTTCCAGCTGTGTTAAAGCTCGCACACGAGTGCAAACTACTGCTCCACTTGTAATCTGGCCCTTAGTGTTTAATGTTCCTTTAGCATTTGTTTGGTTAATATTTCTCTTTAATTCATCAGAACATATAAGACACACTAATAAACAGACAAATAACTGACTGATCTCATCACGCCACCCATTCTTATCATGACAGGCGAGACATAGTAAGATAGAATCTAGAAGGAACAAAGATGGTAGAGGGCTGAAGAATGTTTATTTCTTTAGGTAACGTAAGAAGAAGATGCATTACCCAAGTACAGAAAAAAATGTACAGAACCTACTGTAACCCAGTCCTTATGATTCATTTAGAGAGTAAAGTTTAAACAACTTTACAATTTACTTTTGAGATGTAAACATTTCCTTATTTCTCTTGATATCCTTTGTTTAACCCCATCTCCTTTCCACAACAGCATACTTAGGTAGGCCCAGGAACATGCACGTATCTAGAACATTGTTACAAACATATTAGCAACTATTGGTAGCATATAATGCTCAAGACACATGCACGCTCCTGAGCCTACTTCAGTATGCTCCCATGAAATAGAGCTACTCTTCAACAGTAGATACTAAAAGAGAAGTCAATTTGGTTGTAGAAGTAAAGTGGAATGTTCACAGGAAGGATTTAATGTTCTTAAGGGAGCCCAAGGATAAAGCTTGTGAGACTCAGTAGTGCTACTAGACTGGGGGGGGGGGATATCTAAGGTTACCACTAAGCTCAGCCCACTGATGACATCATGATCTGGGCTGCATATGGCAACCAATCACAAAAGGCTCTCTAGTTTGATTCAACAGACTGTCAAAGCTTTTCAGCAGAAAGCCTAGATGCAGCCCAAATTGTGATGTCATCAGTGAGCTGAGCTTGGCAGCTATTTCAAAGTGGCCAGAAACAATATTCATTTTAAAATAACTTCTTTACTGTTCCTGCTACATATTAAATAAAGGGGTGCAGGAGGCTATTTGCAACTTAATCTAAGGTAAGACTTTAAGATGACTAAGGGGTAGACTGTCCCTTTAAATATTCATTTTACAACATTTATCTCTCTTGACCAAGGTAGTAAAAGAAATATGTATATTAAAATGTGCTGCCTTGTAAATTGATGCCTTTTTTTTTAAACAATTGGCAATTAGGGGCCGAATTATTAAGCACCATATGGTGCCTAATACATCTGTTTCCGCTGTTTAGATCGCTGCTCCTTAACTGGTCCACCGCAGGGGACAGCAATCAACACGGTCAGATACGATTAGGTTGATTGACACCCCCTGCTAGCAGCCAATTGGCCGCAAATCTGCAGGGGGCGGCATTGCACAAGCAGTTCACCAGAACTGCCTGTGCAATGCTAAATGCCGACAGCATATGCTGAGCGGATCATGTCAGACAGACATATGATAAATCGGCCCCTCCTGTATTCAAAGATTGGTGGCATTTAGCACCCAGGCCCTAACCCTCCCCTAGAACCACTGGTATGGTCTCATCCTAACATGTGTGCATTAAAACTTTATAATTTGGGAAGGGAAAGGACAGAAAGCTAGGGATTGAGCCAGGAAAGTTTATTGGTGAAGCTGCTGGTGTTCTGTGTGCAAACTCAGGGTAGGTAGAGTAGTTGGTGGTCTTTGCCCAGACAATATATGGGGAATGGATAGTAAATAGATAGTTAAGGGATGTGCCTGGGTAGTATTTGTAGTGAATATTTAAGAAAATACAGCAGAGAGTAGGGGCAATGTTCACCCCACCCCTCAGAGTAAAATGGAAGTGTAAACAAGAAAACTAAGGTGCCTTTGCACCCTTCTCAGAACCCCTACAGGACCTCTACTACACCATAATCCAATGTAATTTTGTCTGTAGGCTCAATTAAATGATAATGGATTTAGGGGTCTTCAGTAAAGGTGTTTAATGTCAATTTAATTTGTTTATCTCTGTAAACTATTTGTCTGACAATACATTTCTCCTGATAAATATTTTGATTTGATGGGAGAATCCCTCAAAGTAAATTAAGATACTTGTATATCCAGGCCTACAATTCATTCTTCTATATGTGAATAAGTGAAAATGTCTATCATTAGTCATTTTAAAAAAAAATATGGAAGATGATTCCCACTTAACCAGTCAGATCAGCTGACAAATACAGTGATCTGAAAACAACAGCGTATTAAAATTTTAAGCAAAATTAGTACATTTTTCTTCTTGGAAATCTGTGCGATAATTTTCCATGGGAAAATATAGTTATAAAGTCCTAAACACAATTCCTATTTTTTCCCAACATATTTCATTATTCAGATAAAGCATGCAGTTTTAAGCAACTTTCTAAATGAAGCCACCAATCAGCAAGCGCTACCCAGGTTCTGAACCAAAAACGGTCTGGCTCTTAAGCTTTACATTCCTGCTTTTTAAAATAAAGATACCAAGAGAAGAAAGACAAATTGATAATAGGAGTAAATTAGAAAGTTGTTTAAAATGGCATGCTGTATCTGAATCGTGAATGTAAAAATTTGGGTTTCATATCCCTTGTTTTTTTATTCTAAAAATGTCACTATTTGGGAACAATTTGCTTCTGTAAACATGACATTTCTTTAGAACTACTGATTTGTAAGAGGGACATATACCCTTTAAAATGAAATGTAACACATTGTTTTATACATTGTAGGGGCAAAGGATATGTTACCCACAACCACTATGGATAAATTCCTTATAGCATAGGTGGACTGGTTACCATTGTTACTGTGATTACCCACACAGACATTAGACTGCTGAATTAAAAAAAAGGGTTGTTCATTTTTGCCCTATTATACTAATAAATGTTAATAAATATAGGGTGCCAGAATCTCTTTTTCTCCACAGAAAAGGGAAAATGTCACATAGTCGAGTGGTGATTAAAATTTCTGTAGCAATACGGGAGTACCTAGGGGAGTATGAGAATCCCTTTTTCATATAAAGGATGCTTTGTGTGCGGTGTATGCTATATTTATGGCATCATAGATTTTTTATGATTCATGATGGCTAGTTATAGACATCAGTGCTAGTGGGGAACTAATCTGTATTTATGCTAAAAGAAAAAAGAGCACTGGTCATTCATGTGACAATTTATCGTCATGTGACTTAAACTGTGTGGGTATTGGCCAATCAAACATGTGCATTTTGCACCCAAACAGAAAATATTCCTATCAAGCAATAACAGAAACGCAAAATGTGACAGATGTGCTTATACTTGTAGTTTAGTCTTAAAGAGATTCCTTTATTTGTCTCTTCCTAATCCTTCCTTTTCTATATCTTTTCTACATATATTTGGTTATTCAACCTAACTTGATGTAGCAAGTGTAATCATCAATGTTATGCCAACCTACCTTACTGAAACAAAGCAGGTAGAGCTGTTGCTAGGCAACATATAGTTTCACCATTATGATGGGCAGTTGATGCTGTAAATCTCAAGTGTCAGGTAAAGAAGAAGCTGCAAGGCAAAGCAATTATTGACCTCCTGCTACAGTTTTTAGGGCACAGAATACTCTAAAGCAAGTGAACCAGAGGATATTATTAACAAATAGGTAAGATTAGAGCATACCATCAAATTGAGAGCCATTTAATTAAAAAAAAAAGCTTAAATCTAAACTTTGTTCAGCAAATTGTTTTAAACCTTTTCAAAGTAAAGTACTGGCCATTCATGTGACAGTTTATCATCATGTGACTTAGGTCATGTAGTTATTGGCCAAGGAGAAACTCAGATACAACCTTAAAATAAAAAATAAAAATGTTAACCCCATGATGTAAATCATAAAAACCTTGAATAGATAAAAAAAAATATTCTAAAAAAAGGGATATTTAAATTTTTTTTTTTATAGGACTCTTTTATTCATTTCTTTGTTCTGATCATTAATGTTTTCTATTTTTAAGGGCTATTTAATGCACTTTGGGCTAGAGTGTATCTATTTTCTAGAAACATCTGACTAATTTGAATTTGTTTGTTTAATCAGTGGGAAATGATAAGAACCTGCCATTTTTTTTTACTATGTTTCAACACTCTTTGCAGGATCGTTCCATAGCAGCAGTATTGTAGCAGACCTTCATGTATTTTGCAAAATGAATCACTTTTTTCTATTTTAATTTTAATTATATGAAGGTCTGTTGTAATTATAAATTAAAAATAAGTGATTTTAAAAGTCGTCTACAAACCCTTTCATATTTATGGACATAATCTTTTTCTTCCCTAATATCTCCATAGTATTGTATTTTCTACCTCTATTACTTTTTCTCAGCTGCATATCACCTTATGTATTTTGTTCATGCTGCCATCTTAAAGGGACGTGATACCCAAACGTTGAAGCACTTGAAAGTGATGCAGCACAATTATAATTTCCTATAATTTCTAAAATCTTTGATATCATATTAATAAAAATATGTTACCCCATACCCCTAGACTTTCTCTTCATATAATAATAATATAATGGTCAAAAGAGTGATTTCTTTCCATCTATACCACTTTTTGATCATAAAGCCCATAGTCTTAAAGTGTGTCTGGTTAGTATTTTTCTTTAGTTAAAGGGAAACTAAACTACTCCTATTATCAATTTTTCTACATTCTCTTGCTATCTTTATTTAAAAAGCAGGAATGTTTAGCTTAGGAGCCCACCCATTTTTGGTTGAGAACCTGGGTTATGCTTGCTTATTGGCGTAAGCAAGCGCTATCCATGGTGCTGAACTTAAAATGGATCAGCTGGTAAGCTTTGCATTCCTGCTTTTTAAAAAAAGATAGCAAGAGAACGAAGAAAAATTGATAATAGGAGTAAATTAGAAAGTTGCTTAAAATTGCATGATCTATCTGAATCAGGAAAGAACAATTTTGGGTTTAGTGTCCCTTTAATAAACAAATTGATAACACAGAAAAAAACATAATTTATGTAAGAACTTACCTGATTAATTCATTTCTTTCATATTGGCAACAGTCCATAAGCTAGTGACGTATGGGATATACAATCCTACCAGGAGGGGCAAAGTTTCCCAAACCTCAAAATGCCTATAAGTACACCCCTCACCACACCCACAATTCAGTTTAACGAATAGCCAAGCAGTGGGGAGATAAAGAAAGGAGTAAAAAGCATCAACAAAAGAAATTTGGAAATAATTGTGCTTTATACAAAAAATCATAACCACCATAAATTATGTTTTCTTTCATGTAATTGGCAAGAGTCCATGAGCTAGTGACATATGGGATAGCAATACCCAAGATGTAGAACTCCATGCAAGAGTCACTAGAGAGGGAGGGATGAAAATAAAAACAGCCAATTTCAGCTGAAAAGATTAAAAAATTAATCCACAAACCCAAAAAATTAAGTTTATTCTCATAAATGAAAAACTTAAATCAAAAGCAGAAGAATCAAACTGAAACAGCTGCCTGAAGACCTTTTCTACCAAAAACTGCTTCTGAAGAAGCAAATACATCCAAACGGTAGAATTTAATAAATGTATGCAAAGAGGACCAAGTTGCCGCTTTGCAAATCTGATCAACTGAAGCTTCATTCTTAAAGGCCCACGAAGTGGAGACTGATCTAGTAGAATGAGCTGTAATTCTCTGAGACGGGGCCTGACCCGACTCCAAATTAGCTTGATGAATCAAAAGCTTTAACCAAGAAGCCAAGGAAATAGCAGAAGCCTTCTGACCTTTTCTAGGACCAGAAAATAAAACAAATAGACTGGAAGACTTCCTGAAATCTTTAGTAGCTTCCACATAATATTTCAAAGCTCTTACTACATCCAAAGAATGTAAGGATCTTTCCAAAGAATTCTTAGGATTAGGACACAAGGAAGGGACAACAATTTATCTACTAATGTTGTTAGAATTCACAACCTTAGGTAAAAATTGAAAAGAAGTCCGCAAAACTGCCTTATCCTGATGAAAAATCAGAAAAGGAGACTCCTAAGAAAGAACAGATAGCTCAGAAACTCTTCTAGCACAAGAGATAGCCAAAAGGAACAACACTTTGCAAGAAAGTAGTTTAATGTCCAAAGAATGCATAGACTCAAATGGAGGAGCCTGTAAAGCCTTCAAAACCAAATTAAGACTCCAAGAAGGAGAAATTGATTTAATGACAGGCTTAATACGAACTAAAGCCTGTACAAAACAGTGAATATCAGGAAGTATAGCAATCTTTCTGTGAAATAAAACAGAAAGAGCAGAGATTTGTCCCTTCAAGGAACTTGCAGACAAACCCCTATCCAAACCATCCTGAAGAAACTGTAAAATTCTAGGAATTCTAAAAGAATGCCAAGAGAATTTATGAGAAGAACACCATGAAATGTAAGTCTTCCAAACTCTATAATAAATCTTTCTAGAGACAGATTTACGAGCATGTAACATAGTATTAATCACTGAGTCAGAGAAACCTCTATGACTTAGTACTAAGCGTTCAATTTCCATACCTTAAAATTTAATGATTTGAGATCCTGATGGAAAAATGTACCTTGAGACAGTAGGTCCGGCCTTAACGGAAGTGGCCAAGGTTGGCAACTGGACATCCGAACCAGATCCGCATACCAAAACCTGTGTGGCCATGCTGGAGCCACCAGCAACACAAACGATTGTTCCATGATGATTTTGGAGATCTTGGAAGAAAAACTAGAGGCAGGAAAAAGTAAGCAGGATGATAACACCAAGGAAGTGTCAGCGCATCCACTGCTTCCGCCTGAACATCCCTGGACCTGGACATGTATCTGGGAAGTTTCTTGTTTAGATGAGAGGCCATGAGATCTATCTCTGGAAGACCCCATATCTGAACAATCTGAGAAAACACATCTGGATGGAGAGACCACTCCCCTGGATGTAAAGTCTGATGGCTGAGATAATCCGCTTCCCAATTGTTTACACCCGGGATATGCACCGCAGAGATTAGACAGGAGCTGGATTCCGCCCTAGCAAGTATCTGAGATACTTCTTTCATAGCTTGGGGACTGTGAGTCCCACCCTGATGATTGACATATGCCACTGTTATGATATTGTCTGTCTGAAAACAAATGAATGGTTCTCTCTTTAACAGAGGCCAAAACTGAAAAGCTCTGAGAATTGCACAGAGTTCTAAAATATTTATTGGTAATCTCGACTCTTGAGATTTCCAAACTCCTTGTGCTGTCCCCAAACAGCTCCCCAACCTGAAAGACTTGCATCTGTTTTGATCACAGTCCAGGTTGGCCGAACAAAAGAAGCCCCTTGAATAAAACGATGGTGATCTATCCACCACGTCAGAGAGCATCGAACATTGGGATTTAAGGATATTAATTGTGATATCTTTGTATAATCCCTGCACCATTGGTTCAGCATACGAAGCTGTAGAGGTCTCATGTGAAAACGAGCAAAGGGGATCGCGTCCGATGCTGCAGTCATGAGACCTAAAACTTCCATGCACATAGCCACTGAAGGGAATGACTGAGACTGAAGGTGCCGGCAGGCTGCAACCAATTTTAAACGTCTCTTGTCTGTTAGAGACAGAGTCATGGACACTGAATCTATCTGGAAGCCTAAAAAGGTGACCCTTGTCTGAGGAATCAAGAAACTTTTTGGTAAATTGATCCTCCAACCATGTTTCCGAAGAAACAACACTAGTTGATTTGTGTGAGATTCTGCAGAATGTAAAGACTGAGCTAGTACCAAGATATCGTCCAAATAAGGAAACACTGCAATACCCTGTTCTCTGATTACAGAGAGTAGGGCACCTAGGACCTTTGAAAAGATTCTTGGAGCTGTTGCTAGGCCAAATGGAAGAGCAACAAATTGGTAATGCTTGTCTAGAAAAGAGAATCTCAGTAAATGATAATGTTCTGGATGAATCGGAATATGAAGGTATGCATCCTGCAAGTCTATTGTGGACATATAATGTCATTGCTGAACAAAAGGCAGAATAGTCCTTATAGTCACCATCTTGAAAGTTGGTACTCTTACATAACGATTCAAAATTTTCAGATCCAGAACTGGTCTGAATAAATTTTCCTTCTTTGGGACAATGAATAGATTTGAATAAAACCCCAACCCTTGTTCCTGAAAAGGAACTGGCATGATTACCCCTGAAGACTCCAGGTCTGAAACACACTTCAGGAAAACCTGAGCTTTTACTGGATTTGCTGGGATACGTGAGAGAAAAAATCTTCTCACAGGAGGTCTTACTCTGAATCCTATTTGATACCCTTGAGAGACAATGCTCTGAATCCATTGATTTTGAACAAAATTTATCCAAATATCCTTGAAGAACCTTAATCTGCCCCCAACCAGCTGCGCTGGAATGAGTGCCGTACCTTCATGTGGACTTAGGGGCTGACTTTGGTTTCTTAAATGGCTTGGATTTATTCCAATTTGAGGAAGGCTTCCAATTGGAAACAGATTCCTTGGGGGAAGGATTGAGTTTTTGTTCCTTATTTTGACGAAAGGAACGAAAACGGTTAGAAGCCTTAGATTTACCCTTAGGTTTTTTATCCTGAGGCAGAAAAACTGCTTTTCCCACAGTAACAGTTGAAATAATAGAATCCAACTGAGAACCAAAAAAATTATTTACATTGGAAAGAAAGAGATACTAATCTAGATTTAGATGTCATATCAGCATTCCAAGATTTAAGCCACAAAGCTCTTCTAGCTAAAATAGCTAAAGACATCGATCTAACATCAATTTTGATAATATCAAAAATGGCATCACAAATAAAATGATTAGCATATTGCAGTAAGCGAATAATGCTAGATATGTCAGAATCCAATTCTTGTTGCGCTAAATTCTCCAACCAGAAAGTTGATGCAGCCGCAACATCAGCCAAAGAAATTGCAAGTCTGAGAAGATGACCTGAATATAAATAGGCTTACCTTAGACAAGATTCAAGCTTCCTATCTAAAGGAACCTTAAAGGAAATACTATCTTCCATAGGAATACTGGTACGTTTAGCAAGAGTAGAAATAGCCCCATTAACTTTGGGGATTTTTTCCCAAAACTCTATAGAATTTGCTGGTAAAGCATACACTTATTTAAACCTTGAAGAAGGAATGAAAGCAGTATCTGGCTTATTCCATTCCTTAGAAATCATATCAGAAATAGCCTCATGAATAGGAAAAACCCCTGGAGAAACCACAGGAGGCTTAAAAACAGCATTTAAATGTTTAATAGATTTAATGTCAAGAGGACTGGTTACCTCAATATCCAAAGTAATTAACACTTCTTTTAATAAAGAACGCATTTATTCTATTTTAAATAAATAAGTAGATTTGTCAGTGTCAATGTCTGAGGAAGGATCTTCTGTATCAGATAGAACCTCATCAGAAGAGGATAAATTATTATGTTGTTGGTCATTTGAAATTTCATCAACTGAATGAGAAGTTTTAAAAGACCTTTTACGTTTAGGTTAAAGTTCATGCAGAAGAGAAGATAGCACAGTCAGTAAAACATGGGGACAAAACATTCTTTAGATATATCAGTGAAAGAAGAAAAAATAATGTAGGAATAGTAAAATTGAAATCAGTTGATGGTAGAATAATAGAAGGAGATAAGCAGATTGCAGACTGTCTCAATGATTACTTCTGTTCTGTTTTCACTAAAGATTGTGAAGATACAATGTCTACATTAAGGGATGCTACGAAAAATAGAAACAAGCTTAACAGTAATCTTTTTACAGAGGATGAGGTTTTGTTAGCATTATCAAAAATAAATGTTACAAAGGCAGTGGGTCCTGATAATATTCATCCAAGGTTTTTAAAAGAACTTCGATCAGTGCTAACTGTCCCATTAACTGATCTGTTTAATCAGTCACTATTAACAGGAGCTGTCCCAGATGATTGGAGAATAGCAAATGTAATACCTCTTCATAAAAAGGGCAGTAGAGAAGAATCTGGCAACTACAGGCCAGTTAGTTTAACTTCAGTAGTAGGGAAATTAATGGAAAGCCTCTTAAAAGAAAGAATTATGACTTACATAAAGACAAACAATTTAGAGGACCAAAATCAGCATGGTTTTACTTCAGGGAGATCATGTCAGACTAATCTAATTGACTTCTTTGATTATGTAACAAAAGTATTAGACAAGGGAGGAGCAGTTGATGTAGCATATCTAGATTTCAGCAAAGCATTTGACACCGTCCCACACAATAAACTTATTCACAAACTATATCTCCTTGGTCTAGATTCAAAAATTGTGAACTGGGTGGAATTCTGGCTTAAGGACAGAAAACTAAGGCCTAGATTTGGAGTTCGGCGGTAGCCGTCAAAACCAGCGTTAGAGGCTCCTAACGCTGGTTTTGGCCGCCCGCTGGTATTTGGAGTCAGTGATTAAAGGGTCTAACGCTCACTTTTCAGCCGCGACTTTTCCATACCGCAGATCCCCCTACGCCATTTGCGTAGCCTATCTTTTCAATGGGATCTTTCTAACGCTGGTATTTAGAGTCGTTTCTGAAGTGAGCGTTAGAGCTCTAACGACAAGATTCCAGCCGCCTGAAAATAGCAGGAGTTAAGAGCTTTCTGGCTAACGCCGGTTTATAAAGCTCTTAACTACTGTACCCTAAAGTACACTAACACCCATAAACTACCTATGTACCCCTAAACCGAGCTCCCCCCACATCGCCGCCACTCGATTAAAATTTTTAACCCCTAATCTGCCGACCGCCACCTACGTTATACTTATGTACCCCTAATCTGCTGCCCCTAACCCCGCCGACCCCTATATTATATTTATTAACCCCTAACTTGCCCCCCACAACGTCGCCGCCAGCTACTTACAATAATTAACCCCTAATCTTCCGACCGCAAATCGCCGCCACCTACGTTATCCCTATGTACCCCTAATCTGCTGCCCCTAACATCGCCGACCCCTATATTATATTTATTAACCCCTAATCTGCCCCCCTCAACGTCGCCGACACCTGCCTACACTTATTAACCCCTAATCTGCCGAGCGGACCTGAGCGCTACTATAATAAAGTTATTAACCCCTAATCCGCCTCACTAACCCTATCATAAATAGTATTAACCCCTAATCTGCCCTCCCTAACATCGCCGACACCTAACTTCAATTATTAACCCCTAATCTGCCGACCGGAGCTCACCGCTATTCTAATAAATGTATTAACCCCTAAAGCTAAGTCTAACCCTAACACTAACACCCCCCTAAGTTAAATATAATTTTTATCTAACGAAATAAATTAACTCTTATTAAATAAATTATTCCTATTTAAAGCTAAATACTTACCTGTAAAATAAATCCTAATATAGCTACAATATAAATTATAATTATATTATAGCTATTTTAGGATTAATATTTATTTTACAGGCAACTTTGTAATTATTTTAACCAGGTACAATAGCTATTAAATAGTTAAGAACTATTAAATAGTTACCTAGTTAAAATAATAACAAATTTACCTGTAAAATAAATCCTAACCTAAGTTATAATTAAACCTAACACTACCCTATCAATAAAATAATTAAATAAACTACCTACAATTACCTACAATTAACCTAACACTACACTATCAATAAATTAATTAAACACAATTGCTACAAATAAATACAATTAAATAAACTAGCTAAAGTACAAAAAATAAAAAAGAACTAAGTTACAGAAAATAAAAAAATATTTACAAACATAAGAAAAATATTACAACAATTTTAAACTAATTACACCTACTCTAAGCCCCCTAATAAAATAACAAAGACCCCCAAAATAAAAAATTCCCTACCCTATTCTAAATTAAAAAAGTTACAAGCTCTTTTACCTTACCAGCCCTGAACAGGGCCCTTTGCGGGGCATGCCCCAAGAATTTCAGCTCTTTTGCCTGTAAAAAAAACATACAATACCCCCCCCCCAACATTACAACCCACCACCCACATACCCCTAATCTAACCCAAACCCCCCTTAAATAAACCTAACACTAATCCCCTGAAGATCTTCCTACCTTGTCTTCACCATCCAGGTATCACCGATCCGTCCTGGCTCCAAGATCTTCATCCAACCCAAGCGGGGGTTGGCGATCCATAATCCGGTGCTCCAAAGTCTTCCTCCTATCCGGCAAGAAGAGGACATCCGGACCGGCAAACATCTTCTCCAAGCGGCATCTTCAATCTTCTTCCATCCGGTGCGGAGCGGGTCCATCTTGAAGCAGGCGACGCGGATCCATCCTCTTCTTCCGATGTCTCCCGACTAATGACGGTTCCTTTAAGGGACGTCATCCAAGATGGCGTCCCTCGAATTCCGATTGGCTGATAGGATTCTATCAGCCAATCGGAATTAAGGTAGGAATTTTCTGATTGGCTGATGGAATCAGCCAATCAGAATCAAGTTCAATCCGATTGGCTGATCCAATCAGCCAATCAGATTGAGCTTGCATTCTATTGGCTCTTCCGATCAGCCAATAGAATGCGAGCTCAATCTGATTGGCTGATTGGATCAGCCAATCGGATTGAACTTGATTCTGATTGGCTGATTCCATCAGCCAATCAGAAAATTCCTACCTTAATTCCGATTGGCTGATAGAATCCTATCAGCCAATCGGAATTCGAGGGACGCCATCTTGGATGACGTCCCTTAAAGGAACCGTCATTAGTCGGGAGACATCGGAAGAAGAGGATGGATCCGCGTCGCCTGCTTCAAGATGGACCCGCTCCGCACCGGATGGAAGAAGATCGAAGATGCCGCTTGGAGAAGATGTTTGCCGGTCCGGATGTCCTCTTCTTGCCGGATAGGAGGAAGACTTTGGAGCACCGGATTATGGATCGCCAACCCCCGCTTGGGTTGGATGAAGATCTTGGAGCCAGGACGGATCGGTGATACCTGGATGGTGAAGACAAGGTAGGAAGATCTTCAGGGGATTAGTGTTAGGTTTATTTAAGGGGGGTTTGGGTTAGATTAGGGGTATGTGGGTGGTGGGTTGTAATGTTGGGGGGGGGTATTGTATGTTTTTTTTTACAGGCAAAAGAGCTGAAATTCTTGGGGCATGCCCCGCAAAGGGCCCTGTTCAGGGCTGGTAAGGTAAAAGAGCTTGTAACTTTTTTAATTTAGAATAGGGTAGGGAATTTTTTATTTTGGGGGGCTTTGTTATTTTATTAGGGGGCTTAGAGTAGGTGTAATTAGTTTAAAATTGTTGTAATATTTTTCTTATGTTTGTAAATATTTTTTTATTTTCTGTAACTTAGTTCTTTTTTATTTTTTGTACTTTAGCTAGTTTATTTAATTGTATTTATTTGTAGGAATTGTGTTTAATTAATTTATTGATAGTGTAGTGTTAGGTTAATTGTAGGTAATTGTAGGTAGTTTATTTAATTATTTTATTGATAGGGTAGTGTTAGGTTTAATTATAACTTAGGTTAGGATTTATTTTACAGGTAAATTTGTTATTATTTTAACTAGGTAACTATTAAATAGTTCTTAACTATTTAATAGCTATTGTACCTGGTTAAAATAATTACAAAGTTGCCTGTAAAATAAATATTAATCCTAAAATAGCTATAATATAATTATAATTTATATTGTAGCTATATTAGGATTTATTTTACAGGTAAGTATTTAGCTTTAAATAGGAATAATTTATTTAATAAGAGTTAATTTATTTCGTTAGATAAAAATTATATTTAACTTAGGGGGGTGTTAGTGTTAGGGTTAGACTTAGCTTTAGGGGTTAATCCATTTATTAGAATAGCGGTGAGCTCCGGTCGGCAGATTAGGGGTTAATAATTGAAGTTAGGTGTCGGCGATGTTAGGGAGGGCAGATTAGGGGTTAATACTATTTATGATAGGGTTAGTGATGCGGATTAGGGGTTAATAACTTTATTATAGTAGCGCTCAGGTCCGCTCGGCAGATTAGGGGTTAATAAGTGTAGGCAGGTGTCGGCGACGTTGTGGGGGGCAGATTAGGGGTTAATAAATATAATATAGGGGTCGGCGGTGTTAGGGGCAGCAGATTAGGGGTACATAGGGAGAACGTAGGTTGCGGCGGTTTACGGAGCGGCAGATTAGGGGTTAAAAGTGTAATGCAGGGGTCAGCGATAGCGGGGGCGGCAGATTAGGGGTTAATAAGTGTAAGGGTAGGGGTGTTTAGACTCGGGGTACATGTTAGGGTGTTAGGTGCAGACGTAGGAAGTGTTTCCCCATAGGAAACAATGGGGCTGCGTTAGGAGCTGAACGCTGCTTTTTTGCAGGTGTTAGGTTTTTTTCAGCTCAAACAGTCCCATTGTTTCCTATGGGAGAATCGTGCACGAGCACGTTTTTGAGGCCGGCCGCGTCCGTAAGCAACTCTGGTATCGAGAGTTGCATTTGCGGTAAAAATGCTCTACGCTCCTTTTTTGGAGCATAACGCAGCATTTGTTTTAACTCTCGATACCAGAGTTAAATTTATGGTGCGGCCAGAAAAAAGCCCGCGGAGCGTTAACAGCCCTTTTACCGCCGAACTCCAAATCTAGGCCAAAGTGTCTTAGTAAATGGAGTTCATTCAGCAGAGGGGGCTGTTACTAGTGGTGTTCCTCAGGGGTCAGTTCTGGGGCCTGTTTTGTTTAACATATTTATCTGCGATATCAGCAAAGGGCTACAGGGGAAAGTATGTCTCTTTGCAGATGATACAAAAATTTGCAACAGAGTGGATGTTCCAGGGGGGGTAGACAAAATGAGAAGTGATATACAACAATTGGAGGATTGGACAAACAACTGGGATCTAAAGTTTAACACAGCAAAGTGTAAAATAATGCATTTAGGGAAGAAAAATCCAAATGTTAATTACAGACTCAATGACACTTTACTGACTGTTACAGACGAGGAACAGGACTTGGGAATTATTATTTCAGATGATTTAAAACTTAGTAAACAATGTAGTAATGCAGCGAGTAAGGCTAGCAGAATGCTTGGATGTATTGGTAGAGGTATTTGCAGCAGAAATAGTAAGGTTCTTATGCCACTTTATAGATCATTAGTTATGCCTCATCTTGAGTATTGTGTGCAGTTCTGGGGGCCATATCTTCAGAAAGATATTAACAAACTTGAATTTGTGCAAAGGAGGGCTACCAAAATGGTACATGGTCTAAAAAATAAAACTTACCAGGATAGGCTCAATGACCTAAATATGAATAGCTTAGAGGAGAGAAGGGAAAGAGGTGATATGATAGCAACTTTCAAGTACATTAAAGGGTTTAGTAAAACTGAGGCTGTGGGTATTTTACATAAAATGGAAAATTCAAGAACAAGGGGTCATGAGCTCAAGCTAAAGGGTAGTAGATTCAGGAGTAATTTGAGGAAGCACTTCTTTACAGAAAGAGTGGTTGATTTATGGAATAATCTTCCTCAAGAGGTAGTAGCAACAAACACTGTGGGGGACTTTAAAAATGCATGGGACAAGCATAAGGCTATCCTACGAACTAGATAAGTTTATACTGTTAGGTAAGGTCGGGCAGACTTGCTGGGCCTATGGCTCTTATCTGCCGTCAATATCTATATTAGAAGGTGGAAATGCAGACAAAGCCTTCTGGATAGAATCAGAAACAAATTCTTTAAAATTCATAGGTATATCATGTACATTAGAAGTTGAAGGAACTGCAACTGGCAATGTACTATTACTGATGGACACACTATCTGCATGTAAAAGTTTATCATGACAACTATTACAAATGACATTCAGAGAAATAATTTCCACAATCTTACAATAAATGCACTTAGCTTTGGTAGAACCGATGTCAGGCAGCAAAGTTCCAGCAGACACTTCTGAGGCAGGATCAGATTGAGACATCTTGCAAAATGTAAAAAGAAAAAACAACATATAAAGCAAAATGATCAATTTCCTTATATGACAGTTTCAGGAATGGGAAAAAATGCAAATAGCATAGCCCTCTGATAGAGAAAGGGCAAGAGGCAAACATCAATGGGGTATTAAATAATTAAAAAGTTTGGCGCCAAGTATGACGTACAACGTAACTGAAAACTTTTTTGGCGCCAATAATAAACGGAAATGACACACTCGCGTCACTAATGACTCAACCGTGTGTAAGGAAATGACGAAGTTGCTTCATAGACGTATATTTTGCGCCAAAAAATTCTCGCGCCAAGAATGAGAAATAAAGTCTAGCATTTGGCGCACCCGCGGGCCTAATACCGCCCGCAATGTGCAAGAAAGTAGTCAATTGAGAAAAAGACTAAACCCCAGGTAAGAAAAAAGTTTCTTAAAAATGTTTATTTTCCCCAAATATGAAACTGACAGTCTGCAGAAGGAAATACATGAACCTGACTCATGGCAAATATAAGTACAATACATATATTTAGAACTCTATATAAATGTATAAAGTGCCAAACCATAGCTGAGGTGTCTTAAGTAACAAAAAACATACTTACCAAAAGACACCCATCCACATATAGCAGATAGCCAAACCAGTACTGAAATAGTTATCAGTAGAGGTAATGGTAAATTGAGAGTATATCGTTGATCTGAAAAGGGAGGTAGGAGATGAATCTCTACGACCGATAACAGAAAACCTATGAAATAGACCCCCATTAGGGAAATCATCGTATTCAATAAGTGATACTCCCTTCACGTCCCTCTGACATTCGCTGTACTCTGAGAGGAATCGGCTTTAACAATGCTGAGAAGCGCATATCAACGTAGAAATCTTAGCACAAACTTACTTCACTACCTCCATAGGAGGCAAGGTTTGTAAAACTGAATTGTGGGTGTGGTGAGGAGTGTATTTATAGGCATTTTGAGGTTTGGGAGACTTTGCCCCTCCTGGTAGAATTGTATATCCCATACGTCACTAGCTCATGGACTCTTGCCAATTACATGAAAGAAAGCAATTACATACACTGATAAAAATAAAGACAAATAACAGATGTTATCAAGTTATCCCTTCTTATAATGACAGATCAAAACATGGTAAGTTTGAATCTAGGAGGAATAAAGATCACAGATAGAAGTAGTCAGAAATCTCAAAGATAAAGGTAAGGTAAGAAGAAAATTCTGCTTTGAAAAAATATGGATATAAGGTATGTAGAAAAAAAATACTGTAACCCAAAACAATACTGTAACCCACCCTATAATTCAGGGAAGATATTAAAGGAATACTAAACCCAAATAATTTATTTTGTGATTCAGACAGAGCAGGCAATTTTAAGCAACTTTTCTAATTTACTTCTATTATCAATTTTTCTTCGTTCTCTTGAAAAGCATAAAGATACCAAGAGAATAAAGAAACTTTGATAATAGGAGTAAATTAGAAAAGTTGCTTAAAATTGCCTGCTCCGTCTGAATCACGAAAAAATAATTGGGTTCAGTGTCCCTTTAAGGCCAAAAGTTTAATTTAGTTAACCAGGTAGGCGGCTAGAATTTGAGATTTGTCTTCACCCCAAATAGTGTTTGAAACATAAAATATATATTTAATGTGGCTATTTGTGGTAGATTAATTAACCCTTTTTTTACTGTTAATGCATCTTTTGGAAATTTTTTTTTTTATCTGTTGAGTCATTGTGAATTGAGTTATGGACTTTGTTATTACAGAGGCATAATGAAAAACATAATTTATGCTTACCTGATAAATTTATTTCTCTTGTAGTGTATCCAGTCCACGGATCATCCATTACTTATGGGATATTAACTCCTCCCCAACAGGAAGTGCAAGAGGATTCACCCAGCAGAGCTGCTATATAGCTCCTCCCCTAACTGCCATTACCAGTCATTCGACCGAAAACATGCAGAGAAAGGAAAACCATAGGGTGCAGTGGTGACTGTAGTTTAATGGAAAAATTACCTGCCTTAAAGTGACAGGGCGGGCCGTGGACTGGATACACTACAAGAGAAATAAATTTATCAGGTAAGCATAAATTATGTTTTCTCTTGTTAAGTGTATCCAGTCCACGGATCATCCATTACTTATGGGATACCAATACCAAAGCTAAAGTACACGGATGACGGGAGGGACAGGCAGGCTCTTTATACGGAAGGAACCACTGCCTGAAGAACCTTTCTCCCAAAAACAGCCTCCGAAGAAGCAAAAGTGTCAAATTTGTAAAATTTGGAAAAAGTATGAAGAGAAGACCAAGTTGCAGCCTTGCAAATCTGTTCAACAGAAGCCTCATTCTTAAAGGCCCAAGTGGAAGCCACAGCTCTAGTAGAATGTGCTGTAATTCTTTCAGGAGGCTGCTGTCCAGCAGTCTCATAGGCTAACCGTATTATGCTACGAAGCCAAAAGGAGAGAGAGGTAGCCGAAGCTTTTTGACCTCTCCTCTGACCAGAATAAACGACAAACAGGGAAGACGTTTGTCGAAAATCCTTAGTTGCCTGTAGATAAAATTTCAGGGCACGGACTACATCTAGATTGTGTAGCAGACGTTCCTTTTTCGAAGAAGGATTAGGACACAAAGATGGAACCACAATCTCTTGATTGATATTCCTGTTAGTGACCACCTTAGGTAGGAACCCAGGTTTAGTACGCAGAACTACCTTGTCTGAATGAAAAATCAGATAAGGAGAATCACAATGTAAGGCAGATAACTCAGAGACTCTTCGAGCCGAGGAAATCGCCATTAAAAACAGAACTTTCCAAAATAACAACTTGATATCAATGGAATGAAGGGGTTCAAACGGAACCCCCTGTAAAACATTAAGAACTAAGTTCAAACTCCATGGTGGAGCAACAGTTTTAAACACAGGCTTGATCCTAGCTAAAGCCTGACAAAAAGCTTGAACGTCCGGAACTTCTGACAGACGTTTGTGTAAAAGAATGGGCAGAGCTGAAATCTGTCCCTTTAAGGAACTAGCGGATAAACCCTTTTCTAAACCTTCTTGTAGAAAAGACAATATCCTCGGAATCCTAACCTTACTCCATGAGTAACTCTTGGATTCGCACCAATATAAGTATTTGCGCCATATCTTATGGTAAATCTTTCTGGTAACAGGCTTCCTAGCCTGTATTAAGGTATCAATAACTGACTCAGAAAAACCACGTTTTGATAAAATCAAGCGTTCAATTTCCAAGCAGTCAGCTTCAGAGAAATTAGATTTTGATGTTTGAAGGGACCCTGGATCAGAAGGTCCTGTTTCAGAGGTAGCGACCAAGGTGGACAGGATGACATGTCCACTAGATCTGCATACCAAGTCCTGCGTGGCCATGCAGGCGCTATTAGAATCACTGATGCTCTCTCCTGTTTGATTCTGGCAATCAATCGAGGAAGCATCGGGAAGGGTGGAAACACATAAGCCATCCCGAAGGTCCAAGGTGCTGTCAAAGCATCTATCAGAACCGCTCCCGGATCCCTGGATCTGGACCCGTAACGAGGAAGCTTGGCGTTCTGTCGAGACGCCATGAGATCTATCTCTGGTTTGCCCCAACGTCGAAGTATTTGGGCAAAGACCTCCGGATGAAGTTCCCACTCCCCCGGATGAAAAGTCTGACGACTTAAGAAATCCGCCTCCCAGTTCTCCACTCCCGGGATGTGGATTGCTGACAGGTGGCAAGAGTGAGACTCTGCCCAGCGAATTATCTTTGATACTTCCATCATTGCTAGGGAGCTTCTTGTCCCTCCCTGATGGTTGATGTAAGCTACAGTCGTGATGTTGTCCGACTGAAACCTGATGAACCCCCGAGTTGTTAACTGGGGCCAAGCCAGAAGGGCATTGAGAACTGCTCTCAATTCCAGAATGTTTATTGGTAGGAGACTCTCCTCCTGATTCCATTGTCCCTGAGCCTTCAGAGAATTCCAGACAGCGCCCCAACCTAGTAGGCTGGCGTCTGTTGTTACAATTGTCCAGTCCGGCCTGCTGAATGGCATCACCCTGGACAGATGTGGCCGAGAAAGCCACCATAGAAGAGAATTTCTGGTCTATTGATCCAGATTCAGAGTAGGGGACAAGTCTGAGTAATCCCCATTCCACTGACTTAGCATGCACAATTGCAGCGGTCTGAGATGTAGGCGTGCAAAGGGTACTATGTCCATTGCTGCTACCATTAAGCCGATCACCTCCATGCATTGAGCTACTGACGGGTGTTGAATGGAATGAAGGACACGGCATGCATTTTGAAGCTTTGTTAACCTGTCTTCTGTCAGGTAAATCTTCATTTCTACAGAATCTATAAGAGTCCCCAAGAAGGGAACTCTTGTGAGTGGAAAGAGAGAACTCTTCTTTTCGTTCACCTTCCATCCATGCGACCTTAGAAATGCCAGTACTAACTCTGTATGAGACTTGGCAGTTTGAAAGCTTGAAGCTTGTATCAGAATGTCGTCTAGGTACGGAGCTACCACAATTCCTCGCGGTCTTAGTACCGCCAGAAGAGCACCCAGAACCTTTGTGAAGATTCTCGGAGCCGTAGCCAATCCGAATGGAAGAGCTACAAACTGGTAATGCCTGTCTAGAAAGGCAAACCTTAGATACCGGTAATGATCTTTGTGAATCGGTATGTGAAGGTAAGCATCCTTTAAATCCACTGTGGTCATGTACTGACCCTTTTGGATCATGGGTAAAATTGTCCGAATAGTTTCCATTTTGAACGATGGAACTCTTAGGAATTTGTTTAGGATCTTTAAATCCAAGATTGGCCTGAAAGTTCCCTCTTTTTTGGGAACCACAAACAGATTTGAGTAAAACCCTTGTCCTTGTTCCGACCGCGGAACCGGATAGATCACTCCCATTAATAAAAGATCTTGTACGCAGCGTAGAAACGCCTCTTTCTTTATTTGGTTTGTTGACAACCTTGACAGATAAAATCTCCCTCTTGGGGGAGAGAATTTGAAGTCTAGAAGGTATCCCTGAGATATGATCTCTAACGCCCAGGGATCCTGGACATCTCTTGCCCAAGCCTGGGCGAAGAGAGAAAGTCTGCCCCCCACTAGATCCGTTCCCGGATCGGGGGCCCTCGATTCATGCTGTCTTAGGGGCAGCAGCAGGTTTCCTGGCCTGCTTGCCCTTGTTCCAGGACTGGTTAGGTCTCCAGCCTTGTCTGTAGCGAGCAACAGCTCCTTCCTGTTTTGGTGCAGAGGAAGTTGATGCTGCTCCTGCTTTGAAATTACGAAAGGAACGAAAATTAGACTGTCTAGCCTTAGGTTTGGCTCTGTCTTGAGGCAGGGCATGGCCTTTACCTCCTGTAATGTCAGCGATAATTTCTTTCAACCCGGGCCCGAATAAGGTCTGCCCTTTGAAAGGTATATTAAGCAATTTAGATTTAGAAGTAACTTCAGCTGACCAGGATTTTAGCCACAGTGCTCTGCGTGCCTGAATGGCGAATCCGGAATTCTTAGCCGTAAGTTTAGTTAAATGTACTACGGCATCTGAAATAAATGAGTTAGCTAACTTAAGGGCTTTAAGCTTGTGTGTAATCTCATCTAATGGAGCTGATTCAAGTGTCTCTTCCAGAGACTCAAACCAAAATGCTGCTGCAGCCATGACAGGCGCAATGCATGCAAGAGGTTGCAATATAAAACCTTGTTGAACAAACATTTTCTTAAGGTAACCCTCTAACTTTTTATCCATTGGATCTGAAAAGGCACAGCTATCCTCCACCGGGATAGTGGTACGCTTAGCTAAAGTAGAAACTGCTCCCTCCACCTTAGGGACCGTTTGCCATAAGTCCCGTGTGGTGGCGTCTATTGGAAACATCTTTCTAAATATCGGAGGGGGTGAGAACGGCACACCGGGTCTATCCCACTCCTTAGTAACAATTTCAGTAAGTCTCTTAGGTATAGGAAAAACGTCAGTACTCGCCGGTACCGCAAAATATTTATCCAACCTACACATTTTCTCTGGTATTGCAACTGTGTTACAATCATTCAGAGCCGCTAACACCTCCCCTAGTAATACACAGAGGTTTTCCAGCTTAAATGTAAAATTTGAAATATCTGAATCCAGTTTGTTTGGATCAGAACCGTCACCCGCAGAATGAAGCTCTCCGTCCTCATGTTCTGCAAATTGTGACGCAGTGTCTGACATGGCCCTAATATTATCAGCGCACTCTGTTCTCACCCCAGAGTGATCACGCTTACCTCTTAGTTCTGGTAATTTAGCCAAAACTTCAGTCATAACAGTAGCCATATCCTGTAATGTGATTTGTAATGGCCGCCCAGATGTACTCGGCGCTACAATATCACGCACCTCCCGAGCGGGAGATGCAGGTACTGACACGTGAGGCGAGTTAATCGGCATAACTCTCCCCTCGTTGTTTGGTGAAATATGTTCAATTTGTACAGATTGACTTTTATTTAAAGTAGCATCAATACAGTTAGTACATACATTTCTATTGGGCTCCCGTTTGGCTTTAGCACATATAGCACAGATATCTTCCTCTGAATCAGACATGTTTAACACACTAGCAAATAAACTAGCAACTTGGAAATACTTTTCAAGTAATTTACTATAATATGAAAACGTACTGTGCCTATAAGAAGCACAGAAAAAGTTATGACAGTTGAAAATTAATAAACTGAAAAGTTATAGCATCAAATCTTTGTAAAAAAACACAATTTTAGCAAAGGATTGCTCCCATTAGCAAAGGATAACTAACCCTGATAGCCTCCCCCTCACACATAACAGTGAGAGAGATCAGTAAACTGTCATAAATTAAATAAAACAACTGCCAAGTGGAAAAAAATAGTGCCCAAAACATTTTTTCACCCAGTACCTCAGAAAATTAAACGATTTTACATGCCAGCAAAAAACGTTTAACATTAATAAATTGAGTGTTATTAAAAAGCCTGTTGCTAGTCCCTGCAAATTAGGCTAAAGTTTTATGCATACAGTATAATTCCAGTGAAGTGCCATTCCCCAGAATACTGAAGTGTAAAATATACATACATGACAGCCTGATACCAGTTGCTGCTACTGCATTTAACGCTGAGTTTACATTATATCGGTATGGCAGAATTTTCTCATCAATTCCATTGTCAGAAAATAATAAGCTGCTACATACCTCTTTGCAGATTAATCTGCCCGCTGTCCCCTGATCTGAAGTTTACCTCTCCTCAGATGGCCGAGAAACAGCAATATGATCTTAACTACTCCGGCTAAAATCATAGAAAAACTCAGGTAGATTCTTCTTCAAATTCTACCAGAGAAGGAATAACACACTCCGGTGCTATTATAAAATAACAAACTTTTGATTGAAGGTATGAAACTAAGCAGTGGCGACTCTAGAAACAATTTATAGGGGGGGCACATAAGATACCACAGTCAAAACATACGTATATACACAAACAAACACACAAAGATGACAACAAAACAATTACAACAGTCTATATTTTTTTCATAAGAAGATAAAACACAGATATAAATGGAAAAGGAACGCAAGTATTAAAAATACAACAGTAATGCATCTTATGTCTTCCTTTATAACATAAAATGCATGGACATATATAGAAGATAGACATACATACACACACACACACACACAGAGACAACACACACACAGACACATATACATACCTACACACACACAAACATACATACACACACAGACAACACACACACAGACACATATACATACATACACACATACATACACACATACACACATACATACACACAGACACATATACATACCTACACACACACAAACATACATACACACAAATACATACACACACAGACACATACATACACATATACATAACTACACACACAAACATACATAAATACACACATACATACACACAGACACACACAAATACATACACACAGACGCACACACACAAACATACATACACACAAATATATACATAAATACACACATACATACACACAGACACACACAAATACATACACACAGACACACCCAAATACATACACACAGACGCACACACACAAACATACATACACACAAATATATACATAAATACACACACACACACACACACAAAGATGATAAAACAATTACAACAGTACACACACATATACATACACAGTTACAGACGCAGACATACATAAGCTTTAGTTATCTAACCTTTTCTGCTGAAGACAATTAAGAATAAAGTATGCATAGAAAACTATAATGAAGACATTTTAAAACAAAGACTTTACATAGTTAAAAAGATAACATTTATTCTAATAATCAATTGTCCACTTATCTCCCCATCTGTTTGATTGTTCTCAATTTCTTTTACTGCACATTTGATGCACTATATCCTTTTGGAAAGCTGAGTAACTGGAAAAAAAACAGATATACACATACAAGAACTGAGAAGCAACTTTACTATTCCACCTTAAGGAGAACAAAAGGGTGAAGGCTGTGATTTAGGGTAAGGGGAGGAGGTTGAAGGTGAATTCTGGTGCTAGAGAAAGGAACATCTGCTAGGGAAACAAATTTCCAAGATTTTAAAATAAATGTTGTTTGCCCTGCATTTGCCTGTACACACAGATCACATAAACAAAGCAAAAAAGTACTACACTTTAAACCCTCACTTCTCTGAGAACTTAACACTATTTGCTGTGCACACAGTCAGATTAATAAATGTATAGGGTTAAGTTCTCAGAGCAGTGTGTAAATGTCAGCTGCCAGTGTCTCTGCAGCTCCTAATTTATTACTGAGGCAAACCAACCCGTGCAGGAAGTTCTAATAACGGCTGTTGTGCTAATGGGGCAGCCGTGCTGGCTGACCTCATTGCTGGCTGTGTGTGACCATAAACAGTATAAATTAACCCTGTGACTTACATTTACCACAAATCTTCATCTTTCCTGCTAGTGTCACTGCCTGCTGGTGCTCTTCCTTCCCGCGCTCTGTAGCTCCTCTGTTCTGCACACTGGTGCTGAGTCTGACTCCTCCCTCTTCCTCTCCAGTCTCCGGTCATGTTCCTTGTACTGTGTAGGAACATGACCTGGCTGGAACTGAAGTAGAGGAGGCTAGAATATAGCAGCAGCCAGCATGGGGTATTGGAGTGGTGCTGCAGCACCTCAAACAGTAAAACTAATATTTACATAACATAAATATCAGTTTATGCTGCATGATTGCGCCTCACTGCTGGGGCACCTAGCTAGGATTATGCAAGTGCCGGCGCTGGTGGGGGGGCCACAGGGGGGGGCAAAGAAAAATTTTGGAGGGGCGTTTGCCCCCCCTAGCCCCCCTGTAGTGACGCCTATGAAACTAAGTATAATCACCACAGTCCTCTCACACATCCTATCTATTCGTTGGGTGCAAGAGAATGACTGGTAATGGCAGTTAGGGGAGGAGCTATATAGCAGCTCTGCTGGGTGAATCCTCTTGCACTTCCTGTTGGGGAGGAGTTAATATCCCATAAGTAATGGATGATCCGTGGACTGGATACACTTAACAAGAGAAATATCAGTGTCATTTGTTTTAAGTATTGTAATTCAAATACATTTGCACTGTTTGTATATTACAAAATACTAAGATTTAAGAATTTTAATAAAACTTTATAGTCTTCTGAAAAAAGAAAAAAGTGTCATAGAATCAATACAGCACATGGTGTAGGCCTGATAAGGCTAAGTAATTAGATGCAAAACAATCAGCATATCTATGATAGGAACTAAAGAAGGTTTTGTTCATAGTAGAAATAATCTTTATGTGCTTTAGTACAAAGAGATACTAAGCAACAAATAATCAAACTAAGATTAATAACAATGTTGTAATAAATGACAAAAGAAGCGCATTGCAATACGGCGCCTAACTTGGATGCGTCTGTAGACTTGGAGCTTGACTACCCTACGTTTCTCGTACATTGGACTTTGAATAATTTGGAGTTTCTAGCAGGGGAACTTATTTCATTGCAATCTAGGAATGATATTCCACCTTACCACGGATTACTTACCTTATAGGAGGATTATAAAGCATGATGGAGAGAGTATCTGTAAAAGAAAAAGGGGACACCTGCTTAAGCCATGAAAGAAGCCGAATCAACCCTAGATATCAATTGGGTGAGAGACAACACCCTATGAAAGGTGGAAAGAGTTCATTACATGAGCTTGTAGTCCACATACAACATTGTTATTTAATCTGTTCCAAATTTACATTTTGATACATTTTATTGTGAATAAAACTATGAAAAACAACGTTAAAAGGGATATGAACCCCATTTTTTTTTGTTTCATTTTTCAGATAGAGAAATTTTAAGAAACTTTATAATTTACTCCTATTTTAAATTTTGCTTCATTCTCTTGGTATCTTTATTTAAAAAGCAGAAATATAAGCTTAGGAGGCGGCCCATTTTTGATTCATCCCTTGGGTAGCGTTTGCTGATTGGTGGCTTAATTGAGCTACCAATCAGCAAGCACTACCTAGGGTGCTGAACCAGAAATGGACCAGCTCCTAAGCTTACATTGCTGCTTTTTAAATTATAATAATTTATAAATTATATATAAAAAAAAATACTTATTTTACTATCTATTTTGACTTTTTATCAGATTTTTGATTGCCAATAGTACTGAAACTATCTTGCATTTGATTAGTTAACGTCATCATCCCTCTCCATGTGAAAATTGTTTTAAACTAAATATATGTTGAATCAAGTGAATTCTATTAGTGTTTGTAAATTAAGATGCAAGAATTTGGAATATTATGATATACATTTATTGCAACTGTTATAGATAGTTACATTTTCAAATCTATGAAATGCAGTCAAGTACATGAGTCCACGGCTTCATTCATTACTGTTGGGAATAAAGAACCTCTCCACCAGGAGGAGACAAAGACACCCCAGCCAAAGGCTTAAATACCTACCCCACTTCCCTCATCCCCCAGTCATTCTGCCGAGGGAACCAGGAACAGTAGGATAAATATCAGGGTATAAAAGGTGCTGGAAGATGATTGAATTTAGGTCCGCCCCACGGAGATACGGGTGGGAGCCGTGGACTCTCCTCCCCTCGATGGAAATGAAATTATCAGGTAAGCATAATTTATGTTTTCCATCTAAAGTGGAGGAGAGTCCACAGCTTTATTCATTACTGTTGGGAACATATACCGAAGCTCTAGAGGACACTGAATAAAACCAGGAGGGTAAAAAGGCGAACCCTAGTCTGAGGGAACCACAGCCTTCAAAACCTTTCTCCCAAAAACTGCTTATGCAGAAGCAAAAATGTCAAATTTGTAAAACTTTGTAAAAGAGTGTAAGGAGGACCAGGTAGCTACCTTACAAATTTTCTCCATAGAAGCCTCATTCTTGAAGGCCCAAGACGAAGCCACAGCTCTAGTTGAATGAGCCGTGATCCTTTGAGGAGGCTTATGTCCCACTGTCTCGTAAGCCAAGCGAATCAAGCTCCTCAACCAAAAGGACAAAGAAGTAGCAGAGGTCCTTCGCCCCTTGCGCTTCCCAGAATACACCACAAAAAATATGTAGACTGTCTGAAATCCTTAGTAGCCTGAAGATAGAACTTCAAGGCACGAACCACATCCAAATTATGAAGTAACCTCTCCTTTGAAGAAGAAGGGTTAGGACACAAAGAAGGAACCACTATTTCCTGATTGATGTTACGGTTAGACACCACCTTGGGGAGAAACCCCAACCCAGTGTGAAGTACAGCCTTATCCGCATGAAACACCAGATAAGGAGGATCACATTGAAAGGCAGCCAGTTCAGATACTCTACGTGCCGATGCAATAGCCAACAGGAAAATAACCTTCCAGGATAGAATCTTAATGTTAATGGGATGCATAGGTTCAAAGGGAACCCTCTGCAAAACCCTAAGGACTAAGTTTAAGCTCCAAAGCAGAGCCGACTGTCTAAAGACAGGCCTGATTCTAGACAGAGCCTGAACAAAAGATTGAATGTCAGGGAGTTCAGCGAGTCTCCTATGCAACAAAACTGTCCCTTCAAGGAACTATCGGCAAGACCCTTCTCCAAACCATCCTGGAGAAAGGCCAGAATCCTGGATACCTTCACCTTATGCCAAGGATATCCATGCTTCTCACACCAGGACAAGTAAGTCCTCCACACCTTATGGTAGATGTGAAGCGTGACTGGCTTCCTTGCCTGAATTAGAGTATCAATCACACTATCAGAAAAGCCTCTCTTGGCTAAGACTAGGCATTCAATCTCCACAAGTCAGCCTCAGAGAATCTAGATTTCGATGTTGAAAGGGACCCTGTGACAGCAGATCCCTGCGACAGGGTAACCTCCACGCCGGAGAGGATGACATCCCCACCAGGTCCGCAAACCACGTCCTCCGCGACCATGAAGGAGCAATCAGAATGGCCGAGGCCCGCTCCTGTTTGATGCGTGCCACTACTCAAGGTAGAAGTGGAAGCGGTGGAAAAATGTAAGCTAGGCTGAATCCCCAAGGAACCACTAGGGCATCTAGCAACTCTGCCTGGGGATCCCTGGACCTCAACCTGTATCGAGGTATCTTGCAATTGAGTCTGGACGCAATGAGATCTATCTCTGGTGTTCCCCATTTGTGACAAATCTCCCCAAACACCTCGGGGTGAAGAGACCCTACCCCTGGATGGAAGGATTGTCTGCTGAGAAAGTCCGCTTCCCAGTTGTCCACACATGGTATGTGAATCGCTGAGAGTGAGCAGTCGTGGGACTCCGCACACTTCAAAATCTGAGACACTTACCTCATCGTGAGGGAGCTCCTCGTACCCCCTTGATGGTTGATTTAAGCCACCAAGGTAATGTTGTCGGTCTGGAATCTGATAAAACTGACTGACCTTAGAGAAGGCCATGCCTTCAGGGCATTGTAAATTGCTCTTAGTTCTAGGATGTTGATCGGAAAAAGAGACTTCTCCCTGGACCATTTTCCTTGAGCCATCTTGGCACCCCAAACAGCTCCCCATCCTGACAGACTGGCGTCCCTGGTCACGATCACCCAGGACTGCCTCAAGAAGGATGTCCCCACTCCGGACGGGTCCACCAAGTGAGGGAGTTCCGAGTCCGAGCATCCATGGATATCAGCTGTGATAGATCTGAATGATCGCCATTCCACTGTCTCAACATGCACAATTGAAGAGGTCTGAGATGGAACCTGGCGAATGGGATGACATTGATTCTTGACACCATGAGACCTATCACCTCCATACATTGAGCCACCGACGGGCTTGTGTAGGACTGAAGGGCAAGACAGGTGGACTCAAGCTTCCTGCGCCACCGATCCGTGAGAAATATCTTCATGGACATAGAGTCTATTATTGTGCCCAGGAACTCTTTCCTAAGTTGATCTTCCAACCGTGAGATTGAAGAAGTAAGAGAAGAGCCCTCGAATGATCCTCTGCAAGGCTCAATGACGGCCCCTAAACTAAGATGTCACCCAGATAGGGCACCACTGCAATGCCCCTGGATCTGGCCACTGCTAGTAGCGCCCCCAGAACCTTAATGAAGACTCTCGGGGCAGTTGCCAGACCGAAGGGAAAGGCCACAAACTAGAAGTGTTGGTCCAGAAATGCAAATCTCAGGAACCTGAAATGATCCCTGTGGATTGACACATGAAGGTAAGCATCCTTCAAATCTATAGTTGTCATGAACTGCTCCTCCTGAACTAGGGGCAGAATAGATCTGATTGTTTCCATTTTGAATGATGGAACACTCAGAAACTTGTTCAAACACCTTAGGTCCAGAATCGGGCAGAATGTGCCCTCCTTCTTTGGAACCACAAAAAGACTGAAATAGTACCCTAGACCCCTCTCTGCTAGGGGTACTGGTACGATAACCCCGAGAGAGGCGTGATCTCTTACAAACTCTATAAAGGCCTCTCTCTTCTCTGGTCTTGAAGACAGGTTTGACAGGAGAAATCTGCCCTCAGGCAGATGAGATCTGAACAATATCCTTTAACCCTCCGTTGCCTCCCGTAACCGTGGATATGATCGAATCCAATCCTGGACCGAACAGGATCTGAACAACAGCCTCGACTTGGAAGTCATGTCTTCAGACCAAGATTTTAGCCACAGAGCCCTGCAGGCTAAACCCGAAAAGCCTGATACTTTAGCATTCAGGCGAATAATTTGCATATTGGCATTACAGATGAAAGAATTGGTGACCCTCAGCACCATAATCCTGTATCTCGTCGATGGATGACTCCCTTTCGACCATGTCACACAGGGAATCGCACCAATATGTCGCAGCACCGGCGACCGCCGCCACGGCCGCAACAGGCTGAAAAACAAACCCTGTATGCTGAAATATTTTTCTCAACATGTTTTCCAGCTTTTTATCCATGGGCTTCTTAAACAACGAACTATCCTCTAGGGGACTAGTCGTCCACTTCGCAAGCGTAGAGATAGCCCCATCCACCTTAGGAATGGTCCCCCACAGCTCGAGCTTAGAGTCCGGAACAGGAAACAGTTTTTTAAAGGAAGAAGAAGAGGGAAAGGGCGACCCTAATCGCTCCCATTCATTCTTAATATTTGCCATCACCCTATCCTCGTACACCATATCAAGCTTAGGAATTGCAGGTTCCTCCGGGAACTTAGGTTCCGGAACCTCCAAAGTAGCAAGTACCTGTCACAACAGAAAATGCTAATTTTCCATCCTAAACCTATAACCAGGCACCTCAGCAGCAGGAGGCTTAGATGACACGGACTCCGACCCAGACTGGGTCTCCTCCGAAGAGTCGGAGTGGGCCTCGTCCTCATATAGAGCCTCTGGATCTGCCATCGGCGAGGACAAAACCTGGGTCGAGCCACCATGATACACCCTACGCTTGCGCTTAGCAGAACGTGGTAAGGCATAGATCACCTTAGAAACCGCCAATTCCAGTTGGTTCACAAAATGTGATGGCCAATGAATCTCTCCCGAAGGAGTAGCGGTTGGACCCCGGGGCGCTGCATGTGCAATAGGAGATGAATGCAGGGAACGCACCTCGCGGGACGAAGAACCCTCAGAGGTAGATGGCTCAGTAGTACTAGACATCCGTTTACACTTGTTGTGACTTTGTCAAGGCATATGGAACATAGTTGAGCAGGCTGATCTACCAGTACCTCCTCACAATAAACACAGGAATGAGGCTTTGTTAAGGAGGGAAAGCCCTCTAACGCATCGGAGTCCTCCATCGCTTTAGCTTTTATGGGAAAACTAACTTATCTTACAATAAATAGGCACCTTATACAACCAATGGTCGGGACACTCACCACTTCCTAGGACCCGGACTACAGAAACCGATATGTCTCCTGCATCACAGAACCACAGGGAAGGTAGATAGACACACCCGTCACGTGAAATGCCTGACAGGACCGCCCCTGCACTAGGGAAAACACGCCAAAAATGGTCGCGCAGATTCTCACAAGCTACCTGAAAGTTCCACACATTGCCAGAGCCTCATCTTGCACATAACGCAGCAATGACACAATAAACAATATTATGTATAACCCCCCCTGTTCAATAATCCCTTTTCCAGGAATATTAACCCTTTATTCTGTAAAGATAAAAAGGTGCCACACTGTGACACTGTTATCATCATTATTATCATCAATAAAAAATTAAACGATCTTACCAGAATCTACGCTGTGTAAAAAGAACACAGCGTTTCAAGTGTGACGAATAGTAGCATCACCTATGCCATGGACTTGAGAGAAGAAAGCAGGCAGCGAAGCAAAGTTCAACAACACTGATTGCTTGAGGAGCTGTTAATCTGAGTTGGAATTGTTTCACAGAAAGAAACTTCCTGCATTTCCGGACTCTAAATTTCGCCCAGGCCCTCACTGAGAGACTGACAGGACTACTTAAAACTCCAGTCCCACTGCGAAGAGTACTACCCTCCATAAGAGACTACTCCGAAACTACGGCATTCCTTTGCCATCCTCCTGTGACGAAAGGCAGAGAATGACTGGGGGATGAGGGAAGTGGGGGAGGTATTTAAGGCTTTGGCTGTGGTGTATTTGCCTCCTCCTGGTGGCCAGGTTCTTTATTCCCAACAGTAATGAATGAAGCCGTGGACTCTCCTCCCCTTTAGATGGAAATTGCATGCTCTAACTGAATCACGGAAAAAAAATAATTGGGTTCAGTGTCCCTTTAAGGCCAAAAGGTTAATTTAGTTAACCAGGTCGGCGGCTGTAATTTGAGATTTGTCTTCACCCCAAATAGTGTTTGAAACATAAAATATATATTTAATGTGGCTATTTGTGGTAGATTAATTAACCCTTTTTTTACTGTTAATGCTTCTTTTGAAAAAAATTTTTTTTTATCTGTTGAGTTATTGTAAATTGAATTATGGACTTTGTTATTACATAGGCATATTAAAAATATCAGTGTAATGAAAAAAGTGTCATAGAATCAATACAGCACATGGTGTAGGCCTGATAAGGCTAAGTAATTAGATGCAAAACAATCAGAATATCTATGATAGGAACTAAAGAAGGATTTGTTCATAGTAGAAATAATCTTTATGTGCTTTAGTACAAAGAGATACTAAGCAACAAATAATCAAACTTAGATTAATAACAATGTTGTAATAAATGACAAAAGAAGCGCATTGCAATACGGCGCCTAACTTGGATGTGTCTGTAGACTTGGAGCTTGACTACCCTACGTTTCTCGTACATTGGACTTTGAATAATTTGGAGTTTCTAGAAGGGGAGCTTATTTCATTGCAATCTAGGAATGATATTCCACCTTACCACGGATTACTTACCTTATAGGAGGATTATAAAGCATGATGGAGAGAGTATCTGTAAAAGAAAAAGGGGACACCTGCTTAAGCCATGAAAGAAGCCGAATCAACCCTAGATATCAATTGGGTGAGAGACAACACCCTATGAAAGGTGGAAAGAGTTCATTACATGAGATTGTAGTCCACATACAACATTGTTATTTAATCTGTTCCAAATTTACATTTTGATACATTTTATTGTGAATAAAACTATGAAAAACAACACTAAAAGGGATATGAAACCCAATTTTTATTTGTTTCATTGTTCAGATAGAGAAATTTTAAGAAACTTTCTAATTTACTCCTATTTTAAATTTTGCTTCATTCTCTTGGTATTTTTATTTAAAAAGCAGAAATATAAGCTTAGGAGCCGGCCCATTTTTTAATCATCCCTTGGGTAGCGCTTGCTGATTAGTTACTTAATGGAGCTACCAATCAGCAAGCACTACCTAGGGTGCTGAACCAGAAATGGGCCAGCTCCTAAGCTTACATTCCTGTTTTTTAAAATAAAGTTACCAAGAGTAAAAAGAAAAATTGATAATAGGAGTAAATTAGAAAGTTGCTTAAAATTGCCTGCTCTGTCTGAATTATGAAAAAAAAAATGGGTTTCATATGAAAATTCTAGCCATCAATACTTTGAGAAAAATAATTTATTTTTTTCACAGAAAATATAATTATAATAATTTATAAATTATATATAAAAGAAATATTTATTTTTTTACTATCCATTTTGACTTCTTATAAGATTTTTTATTGCCAATAGTACTGAAATTATCTTGCATTTGATTAGTTAACGTCATCAGGCCTCTCCATGTGAAAATTGTTTTAAACTAAATATATGTTGAATCAAGTGAATTCTATTAGTGTTTGTAAATTAAGATGTAAGAATTTGGAATATAATGATATACATTTATTGCAACTGTTATAGATAGTTACATTTTCAAATCTATGAAATGCAGTCAAGTACATTAAAACATATTTATACAATATATAAAATATAAAATCAAATAATACCATTAGAATGTCCTCATTAAAAACTATTAATATTATATAACCGCTGCCAATATTAATTATAATTGTGTAACTGCCAAATATATAGATAACCTTAAGGAAATTAAGTAACACCAGGAGGGCAAAGCAGTGACCAATGAGAGCTGTCGTTCACACTTAAAAAAATATCACTGGATGATTAAAAAGGAGGGAGGAGCTAAGTTAGCAGACAAAAAAGCGCTATCCTTTCTTGAAAAAGAAAAAACACTTTTTGAGAGAAAAACACTTTGGAAGAGAGAGCTGGCTAAGCGTTGAAGGGCATTTGTGATACCTGTTTTCCTTTTTCTATATTGTGGAATAATCTCCTGTATGACAGTAAAACTTTGGGGTGAAGACAAATATCAAATTCCAGCTGCCTACCTGGTTAACTAAATTAACCTTTTGGTCTTAAAGGGACACTGAACCCAATTTTTTCATTTTGTGATTCAGACAGAGCAGGCAATTTTAAGCGACTTTCTAATTTACTCCTATTATCAATTTTTCTTCTTTCTCTTGCTATCTTTATTTAAAAAGAAGACATCTAAGTTAAGGAGGCAGCAAATTTTACTGTTAATGCATGTTTTTTTTTTTTATTTGTTGAGTCATTGTGAATTGAGTTATGGACTTTGTTATTACAGAGACATAATGAAAATATCAGTGTAATTTGTTTTAAGTATTGTAATTCAAATACATTTGCACTATTTGTATATTACAAAATTCTAAGATTTAAGAATTTTAATAAAACTTTATAGTCTTCTGAAAAAAGAAAAAAGTGTCATAGAATCAATTCAGCACATGGCGTAGGCCTGATAAGGCTAAGTAATTAGATGCAAAACAATCAGCATATCTATGATAGGAACTAAAGAAGGTTTTGTTCATAGTAGAAATAATCTTTATGTGCTCTAGTACAAAGAGATACTAAGCAACAAATAATCAAACTAAGATTAATAACAATGTTGTAATAAATGACAAAAGAAGCGCATTGCAATATGGCGCCTAACTTGGATGCGTCTGTAGACTTGGAGCTTGACTACCCTACGTTTCTCGTACATTGGACTTTGAATAATATGGAGTTTCTAGCAGGGGAGCTTATTTCATTGCAATCTAGGAATGATATTCCACCTTACCACGGATTACTTACCTTATAGGAGGATCATAAAGCATGATGGAGAAAGTATCTGTAAAAGAAAAAGGGGACACCTGCTTAAGCCGTGAAAGAAGCCGAATCAACCCTAGATATCAATTGGGTGATAGACAACACCCCATGAAAGGTGGAAAGAGTTCATTACATGAGCTTGTAGTCCACATACAACATTGTTATTTAATCTGTTCCAAATTTATATTTTGATACATTTTATTGTGAATAAAACTATTTTTAAACTTTCTAATTTACTCCTATTATCAATTTTTCTTCATTCTCTTGCTATCTTTATTTGAAAAAAGAAAATTTATGCTTACCTGATAAATGTATTTATTTTTTGACACAATGAGTCCACGGATCATATTAATTACTAATGGAATATTCACCTCCTGGTCAGCAGGAGGCAGCAAAGAGCACCACAGCAAAGCTGTTAAATAGCTCCTCCCTTCCCTCCCTCTCCAGTCATTTGAAGTTAAGGATAGAAAGGAAAAACCAAGGTGCAGAGGTGTCTGAAGTTTATAATAACCAACCACCTGTCTTTCAAAAAACAGGGCGGGCCGTTAACTCATTGTGTCAAAAAAGAAATAAATGTATCAGCTAAGCATAAATTTTCTTTTCTTTTTAATGACACAATGAGTCGATGGATCATCTTAATTACTAATGGGATTCAATACCCAAGCTAGAGTACACAGATGATACGGGAGGGACAAGACAGGGAACCTAAACGGAAGGCACCACTGCTTGAATAACCTTTCTCCCAAAAGCAGCCTCAGCCGAAGCAAAAGTGTCAAATTTATAGAACTTTGAAAAAGTGTGAAGAGAAGACCAAGTTGCAGCCTTGCAAATCTGTTCCACAGAAGCTTCATTCTTGAATGCCCATGAGGATGCAACGGCCCTAGTGGAATGAGCCGTAACTCTCTCTGGAGGCTGCTGTCCAGCAGTAGCATATGCAATATGATACTCTTCAGCCAGAAAGAAAGAAAAGTATCTGTAGCTTTTTCTGTCCCTTACGTTTTCCTGAGAAAACCACAAACAAAGCAGAAGACTGGCGAAAATCCTTAGTCGCCTGCAGGTAAAACGTTAAAGCAAGGACCACGTCCAAATTGTGCAGAAGCCGTTCCTTCTGAGAAGTAGGATTAGGACACAAGGAAGGAACAACAATCTCCTGATTAATGTTTAGATCAGAAACAACCTTAGGAAGAATCCTAATTTAGTATGTAAAACCACCCTATCAGAATAAAAAATCAGATAATGGGACTCATACTGCAATGCCGAGAGCTCTGACACTCTGCGAGCAGAAGAAATAGTAACAAGAAATACAACTTTCCAAGATAACAATTTAATATCTAAGGAATGCACAGGCTCAAACGGAGCCCCTTGAAAAATTTTAAGAAATAAATTCAAACTCCATGGAGGAGTAACTGGTTTAAACGCAGGTCTGATCCTGATCAAGGCCTGACCAAACCAATGTATGTCCGGGAGGACTGCCAGACGAACCTGTAACGAAATAGACAAGGCAGCTATGTATTGTAGAAAATTCTAGGAATCCGATCCCTCCTCCTTTCAAGAGTATCCTTTGGATTCGCACTAGTATAAATAATTATGCCATATCATATGGGTAAAGTTTTCCTAGACACAGGCTTAAGAGCCTGACTCGTGGTCTCAATGACTAATTCCTAATCCACGCATGAATAAAATAAAGCTTCCATCTTCCAGTAGATAGCTTCAAGTAAAATATTTTCGGATAAAAGAAGGGTCCTTGACACAGAAGGTCTTTCCTCCACGGAGACTCCCAGGTGGAAGATGTGACATGTCTCCCAGGACTGCATACCAATCCTGCGGACCACGCCGGTGAAATGAGGCTCACCGATGCCCTCTCCTGCTTAGATCGAGCCAAGGCTCCAGGAGAAAAATCAAATGGAGGAATTAAATATGCAATATTGAAATCCCCTGGGTAAAAAGTCTGCCTACTTATGAAGATCGCTTCTCAGAAGTCCTTTCTGGAAAGAGGGTCGTCGACAGACAGTAATTGTGGGTCTCAGCCCACTGAACCATCTTGGCTACTTCTGACATAGCCAAGAAAAAACTCCAAGTTCTCCACGGATAAAGTAAGATCTAACTTAAACCTGATAAACCTGGCCGAAGCTAACTGAGGCCAGGCTAGGAGAGGATTGAAGATTACTCTAGTTTTTAAAATGATTATGGGAAGAACAAACTCCACCCGAGTCCATGTTTCCTGCTCTTAGAGGGCCCCAAACAGTTCCCCAGCCCAAAGACTGGCTATCTGTTGTCACATTCACCCAGAAGAACTTTGAAAGCATGTACCCTGGGAGCAAAGATCCAGAGACAACCACCAAAGTATTCTTAACAGCTGAGAACTGAGGTGGAACGGCCAACTGGAAGGAAGTCCATTGCCGCTACTATCCCCAATTACCTCCCTGCACTGAGCCACTGATGTGACTGACGTGCTAGGCAAGAATAAAAAAATTCTTGAATTCCTGACTACTGTCAGCTTCATTGATGAAGAGACTAATATAGTTCTCCAAGAAAACTACCCTTGTAGTTGGAACTACGGAATTCTTTTCCAAATTAACCTTCCATTCAGGAGACCGCAGGAAAAAATGTGCGTAATCCTGCTCGTTGAATAGAAGGCGTCTGAACCAGAATATTGCCACTGCAATGTTCCGCATTTGGAGCACCCCAAATAGTGATCCCAGAATCCTCAAGAAAATTCTGAAAACTGTGGCCAGGCCGGAAAAAGTCACGAGTTGGAATGTTTGTCTGGAAAAGGCAAACCTTAGAAATTTGTGGTAGTCCTTGTTGATGGGAACATGCATTTAGTATGTATCCTTCAAATCCTCCGTGGTCATAATTGATCATCTTGGACCAAAGAAAGAATGGAAAGATAGTTTCCATCTTGAAATACGGCACTCTGAAAACCCTGTGTGGATTCTAAAATAGGTCTGAAGATTCCCTCCTTCTTGGGAACCACAAACAGATAGGAATAGCATCCCCTACCTCATTCCTACGTTGGACCAGGAACTGTCACTCCCAGGTCAGAGAGGACCTCTCCCTTTGTCTGGTCTGCCGATAATCTTGAAAGCAGGAGCCTGCCCCTGGGAGGAAAGTCTTAAACTCTAATTTGTATCCCTGGGACACAATATACACCCCCAGGGATCATGATCACAAACCCAAGCCTGATTAAAAAACAGAATTTATGTTTACCTGATAAATTTCTTTTTCCTACGGTGTATCCGGTCCACGGCTTCATCCTTACTTGTGGGATATTCTCAATCCCTACAGGAAGTGGCAAGGAGAGCACACAGCAGAGCTGTCCATATAGCTCCCCTCAGGCTCCTCCCCCCCAGTCATTCGACCAACGGTTAGGAGAAAAAGGAGAACCATAGGGTGCAGTGGTGACTGTAGTTTACAAAAAATAAATTTAAACCTGACCAAAATGCCAGGGCGGGCCGTGGACCGGATACACCGTAGGAGAAAGAAATTTATCAGGTAAACATAAATTCTGTTTTCTCCTACATTGGTGTATCCAGTCCACGGCTTCATCCTTACTTGTGGGAACCAATACCAAAGCTTTAGGACACGGATGAAGGGAGGGAACAAGTCAGGTAACCTAAACGGAAGGCACCACTGCTTGCAAAACCTTTCTCCCAAAAATAGCCTCCGAAGAAGCAAAAGTATCGAATTTGTAAAATTTGGCAAACGTATGCAGTGAAGACCAAGTCGCTGCCTTACAAATCTGTTCAACAGAAGCCTCATTCTTGAAAGCCCATGTGGAAGCCACAGCTCTAGTAGAGTGAGCTGTAATTCGTTCAGGAGGCTGCCTTCCAGCAGTCTCATAAGCCAACCGGATGATGCTTTTCAGCCACATCAAGATTGTGTAACAGACGTTCCTTGTTAGAAACTGGATTAGGACACAGAGAAGGAACAACTATTTCCTGGTTGATATTCTTATTGGAACCCACTTTTGGAAGAAAACCAGGTTTGGTACGTAAAACGACCTTATCTGTATGAAACACCAGATAGGGTGAATTACACTGCAAAGCAGACAATTCAGAAACTCTTCTAGCAGAAGAAATAGCTACTAAAAACAAAACTTTCCAAGATAGTAACTTAATATCTATGGAATGTAGAGGTTCAAACGGAACCCCTTGAAGAACTGAAAGAACTAAATTTAGACTCCATGGAGGAGCCACAGGTCTGTAGACAGGCTTGATTCTGACTAAAGCCTGTACAAACACCTGAATATCTGGCATGGCTGCCAGACGCTTGTGTAACAAAACAGACAGAGCAGATATCTGTCCCTTTAAAGAACTAGCTGACGTGGGGCGTGTCCAAGCTACAGCCACGATGAGCCGCAAAATGGGAGAGCTCCTCATATAATGTGATGATTCATGGATTATTTCTTCCCTAATGAGCCACTTTCTTTCCTAACTTCGGATATGATTCAAGCAGTAGCCAAGGAGCACACAGATATGTTTACTACCCTGTTTCCATAAGTGAAAATTTATCTTTGCCTGCCTGAGACCGACAGTAGCGGCCTAATACTCACATCGCACTATCCACACATCAGTGGGCCTGTTACCGGGTAAAGCTGACTAATCTTACTAAACTCTTCAACCCTGTTTGGCACTCTACACCTAGAGATGGCGGAAGATATATATCTGCAGATTAAGCTTTTATTTAAAGATATTGAGCGGCAGATTCTACATAACTTCGACGATCTCAGCCACACCCTGGGGACGACAGGCAGTAAGCAAAATCAAGATATACGCATGACTGCCGAGACCGGTGATATTAATACACAGCCTAACGAACCCAATGCAGACTCACTACGCCCTCCTCCTGAACCTACAGATGACAGCAAGAGCAGGTATAAGCAGAAACCGGAGGTACAGAGAGGGGTCATACTCACGAGAGAGCCCATGTTATGCTCCCCTGTGGTTGCACCTTCCATCCCTGGCCCTGCTGACAGTTTTCCTGGGTACAGTTTAGAGACATATTTGCCAGCGATCAATATGCGCACTAGAAAGTTGTATGGGGGAGACTGCTACGGCACCATTACTTGCAGGCAGGATTGCGCTGTAGTGATTCCACAGATCGTAGCCCAAGGAGAGGCAGCCGGCACCTGGGAACATGACACCGCCAAAGAAATAGGGCAGTATGTCAAAGAAGATTTGCGCACAACGCTGAGGCATCAAACTTACCTGCAACATCACGCTGTTAGGGCTGAACAGGAGGTAGTCACTACATGTGGGCCGCATGTTCCTTTACACATGGACATTATTCGACCAAGCCCGCCTAACTTTCAGCACTCCAGTGTATTTCTTTTGACCCGCATGCCTGCCTTAGATCGCTTACTTAGGAGAGGTATTGGCTAAGTGTGATGCCATTACTATACTTCACGGGGTACCTGGTTACCTATCAGTTAAGAATGACTCTCTGTTACAAATTTCTATAGTTTTTCTCATAGCTGTGATATTTGTCTCCCACCGCATATCTGTATGTCATCGTATTACATATGTTAAATGGCTTAATACCTAGCTACTTTCTGTTTTGTACCTCTACATTCCGGTGTTGGGCTTTAAGATAGCTAGAGATATATAGGAAACTATTATCTAAAAGCCAACTATTTATTGTTAAATACATCACAGCTGAGATACCTGTTCCTTACTGCGTGTTTCTATATTAATATATTTCATATCTTAAATGGCCTACTAACTAGCCAATCTCTGTGTGATATATTCTGTTGTTAGGCATTGTTTATGATAATCTTAACATATACATGTAACCTTTCTTCCTGTCGTTCTCAGGTTAAATGCTTAAATTCTGTTTTAGAGGTTGCCATCTTTCTTAAAGTTCTACATATAGGTCTATATTGACTCCTACAAATTAATTCCAGCACAGTCCACGTGATTGCCCTGGTCACTCCATTTGGAGGCTTCCCTCACATTACCCTCCTTGCTAACATCTCTTTACCATTCTATAATGCTAAATCAGCAGGTCCCTATACTATTGCTAATATAATAACTTCCCTCATAATTGAATAGATTTCAGTGAGTAAAGTTTTGCCCCCTGCACTTCTATATAATGCTAATGGTTTGTTCACGTATGTCCTTAAATGTTTTTACTTATTAAATGGGAATATACAGCAAGTGCCAATGGAGACACAAAAGTACATACTGGTGTTAGCTTGGGTATAATTGTGATACCTTTTACTATGTTTGTGTATAACCTGTTGAAATTCCTATGAGAACTCCATATTATTGTTACTTCAAGATCTATATAATCCCTGTTAAGTTGGTTTTGCAGAACATACCACTGTTTTATATTATTAAGTATATTCCTCTTCACACTGATATAGGTAAATCTCCCTTCTCTCTGCATTATGGCGCAGGATAAATTTATGTTGGGAGACCTCTAAAGTTATATTCCAAAGATAGGCATATCAGTCTTTTGAATTAGTCCTTTCTATGAGCTCTAATTTGTTTTCTGTGGGCCTTCCTGGGATAATAGATCTAGCATGATTCCACTATATCATTCAAAGACCCATAAGGGTTTCTGTAGAGCAGAAATGAGATTTTCAGTATACCTAACAGGAGCTATTGAGGACAGCATTTCCCCCAGACACTAATATATAAACATGACCTGCTGCCATCCACCTGTGCTAGAGAACAGCTCTAAGAGACGATACTCCTGTGACTAAGGTGTTAAATAATGTCAGGGATATAATATGATCAAGATGTTAATCAATATGTTGGATTGTTGACTCACTATGATAATATTTTATTCTAATATCTGCTCCCATCTTGAGGCTAAGTGCCTAGCTCTCAGGTAATCTCTTATATTGAATACCCAGCTGCAACCTGTACTCTACAGATTAAATATAAATATAATTGGGCATAACTTAGCATGAGAGTATTAGATAGCAATCAGTGCAGACGGTTCCTGTGACCTTATAATGATGTACCACTTCCTCTGGGGGTCTACTGCAGCAGCAATAGGGTACTTATGAGCATTCCTGTACTTTTAGTTAATCAATTTTAAAACTTGAATATGGGAAATCATTAGCTTAACTGTTTAGTATTGTTTGATCATCAGTTAACTATTTCACCGCTCATGCATTCAGTCCCTGACTGTTTAGCTCCATCTGCTTATTCTATGGCTTAAGTATCAAATTACTCACTAGCCTTTCCTGGTTTCAAGAGCGACCACTCTAAATCCTAATCCTCCTCAAATTATAAGCTTGGTAAGGCCCAAGGGAACTACTGCCGGATTTAGGAGGACTTAATTACAGATTATATTTGAAGAAGAGGTGCAAGGAGCCATCTGGCTATTCCTCATTAGCTACACCCTTATACTTAAATGGATACTTATTTCTAACTGGCCACGCCCCCTCCCCTATTCGTATTTCGAGCGGCTTTTGCCCGCTGCTTCCCCCCCCATAACCACTACTAAGGCCCAAAAGTGGCCTCACAAATGCCAATTTCCCTTCTCATCCGTCATTAGAATCCTCAGGTCCAAAAGTGACCTCACCTCTGAGTAACGTAGGGAACCTTAACTAATTTATAAAAATAAAACTGAGGTTTCATTCTTAAACACTTGTATCTCTCACTCATCGCCATTTATTATACGAATCAATATTGTAACACTGACCTGCGAAATTTAATATTTGCCCTTTAAGTTCCAACATGATCATATATGTTCTTTTAGTTCCATCCTCAAAAATGTTTCCCTCATTAGCTTTGTAAGTACCAGTGAGTAACTTAAGGGACTCATGACTAGTTCAAAGAGAGACTCAAACCTCTCATTCTTGTTATTGTTTGGACTATTACTCTCTTGCCCAATGGCTATTTATTTGTAATGGGCATATAATGCTTATATGTGTAGTTGGTCTATGTACATTGTTTTGAATGGTGATGTAATATCATATCTGTACATTGATGTCTGTTAAATTGTTTTTTTTTTCCCTTGTTATCGTCACTAATAACCTCAATAAAAAAAAAAAAAAAAAAAAAAAAGAACTAGCTGACAGACCTTTCTCCAATCCTTCTTGGAGAAAAGACAGTATCCTTGGAATCCTAATCTTACTCCATGAGTAACCCTTGGATTCGCACCAGCAAAGATATTTCCGCCATATCTTATGGTAAATTTTCCTGGTGACAGGCTTTCTAGCCTGGATCAGAGTATCTATAACTGATTCCGAAAACCCACGCTTAGCTAGAATCAAGCGTTCAATCTCCAAGCAGTCAGTTGCAGAGAAACTAGGTTTGGATGTTCGAATGGACCTTGAATTAGAAGGTCCTGCCTCAAAGGAAGCTTCCATGGTGGAACCGATGACATATTCACCAGGTCTGCATACCAAGTCCTGCGTGGCCACGCAGGAGCTATCAGAATTACCGAAGCCTTCTCCTGTTTGATCCTGGCTACTAGCCGGGGGAGAAGGGGAAACGGTGGAAAGACATAAGCTAGATTGAACGACCAAGGCGCTACTAAAGCATCTACCAATGTCGCCTTGGGATCTCTGGACCTGGACCCGTAATGTGTAACTTTGGAGTTCTGACGTGACGCCATCAGATCCAGATCTGGAATGCCCCATAGCTGGGTCAGCTGAGCAAAAACCTCCGGGTGGAGTTCCCACTCCCCCGGATGGAAAGTCTGACGACTCAGATAATCCGCTTCCCAGTTGTCCACTCCTGGGATGTGAATTGCTGATAGATGGCAGGAGTGATCCTCTGCCCATTTGATGATCTTGGATACCTCCCTCATCGCCAGGGAACTCTTTGTTCCCCCCTGATGATTGATGTACGCTACAGTCGTCATGTTGTCCGACTGAAATCTGATGAATTTGGCCTCCGCTAGTTGAGGCCATGCCTGGAGCGCATTGAATATCGCTCTCAATTCCAAAATGTTTATCGGGAGAAGAGATTCTTCCCGAGACCATAGACCCTGAGCCTTCAGGGACTTCCAGACTGCGCCCCAGCCTAAGAGGCTGGCGTCGGTCGTGACAATGATCCACTCCGGTCTTCGGAAACTCATTCCCTGAGACAGGTGATCCTGAGACAACCACCAGAGGAGTGAGTCTCTGGTTTGCTGGTCCATCTGAATCTGGGGAGACAAATCTGCATAATCCCCATTCCATTGTTTGAGCATGCACAGTTGCAATGGTCTTAAATTAATTTGAGCAAAAGGAACCACGTCCATTGCCGCAACCATTAGTCCTATTACCTCCATGCACTGAGCTATGGAGGGTTGAGGAATGGATTGAAGAACTCGACAAGTGTTCAAAAGTTTTAATTTCCTGACCTCTGTCAGAAAGATTTTCATTTCTACCAAGTCTATTATTGTTCCCAGGAAGGGAACCCTTGTGAACGGGGACAGAGAACTTTTTTCTATGTTCACCTTCCACCTGTGAGACCTTAGAAAGGCTAGAACAATGTCCGTATGAGCCCTTGCTTTGTGAAAGGACGACGCCTGTATTAAAATGTCATCTAGGTAAGGTGCTACTGCAATGCCCCTTGGCCTTAGCACCGCTAGAAGGGACCCTAGCACCTTTGTGAAAATTCTGGGAGCAGTGACCAATCCGAAGGGAAGAGCCACAAACTGGTAATGCTTGTCCAGAAAGGCGAACCTCAGAAACTGATGGTGATCTTTGTGGATAGGAATATGCAGGTACGCATCCTTTAAGTCCACGGTAGTCATATATTGACCCTCCTGGATCATTGGTAAAATTGTCCGAATGGTTTCCATTTTGAATGATGGAACTCTGAGGAATTTGTTTAGGATCTTTAAATCCAGAATTGGCCTGAAAGTTCCTTCGTTTTTGGGAACTACAAACAGGTTTGAGTAAAATCCCAGTCCTTGTTCTGCTGTTGGAACTGGGTTTATCACTCCCATTTTTAAAAGGTCTTCTACGCAATGTAAGAATGCCTGTCTCTTTATCTGGTCTAAAGATAAGCGAGACATGTGGAACCTTCCCCTTGGAGGAAGGTCCTTGAATTCTAGAAGATACCCCTGAGAGACAATTTCTAGTGCCCAGGGGTCCGGAACATCTCTTGCCCAGGCCTAAGCAAAAGAGAGAAAGTCTGCCCCCTACTAGATCCAGTCCCGGATTGGGGGCTACCCCTTCCTGCTGTCTTGGTAGCAGCAGCAGGCTTTTTGGCCTGTTTACCCTTGTTCCAGCCTTGCAATGGTTTCCATGCTGGTTTGGGCTGGGGTGCGTTACCCTCTTGCCTAGTGGCTGTAGATGTAGAAGCCGGTCCGTTCCTGAAATTGCAAAAGGAACGAAAATTAGACTTATTTTTAGCTTTGAAAGGTCTATCCTGTGGAAGGGCATGGCCCTTTCCCCCAGTGATATCTGAAATAATTTCTTTCAACTCTGGCCCGAATAGGGTCTTACCCTTGAAAGGAATATTAAGCAATTTTGTTTTGGACGACACATCCGCCGACCACAATTTTAGCCAAAGCGCCCTACGCGCCACTATTGCGAAACCAGAATTTTTCGCCGCTAATTTAGCTAACTGAAAAGCGGCATCTGTAATGAAAGAATTAGCCAACTTCAGGGCGTGAATTCTATCCATGACTTCATCATAAGAAGTCTCCTTCTGGAGCGAGTTTTCTAATTCCTCAAACCAAAAAGCAGCTGCAGTGGTTACAGGAATAATGCAAGAAATTGGTTGAAGAAGAAAACCTTGTTGAACAAAAATTTTCTTAAGTAAACCTTCAAATTTTTTATCCATAGGATCTTTGAAAGTGCAACTGTCTTCTATTGGTATAGTTGTGCGCTTAGCTAGCGTTGAAACTGCCCCCTCTACCTTAGGGACCGTCTGCCACGCGTCCCTTCTGGGGTCAACAATGGGGAACATTTTCTTAAATATAGGAGGGGGAACAAAAGGTACACCTGGTTTCTCCCACTCCTTATTCACTATATCCGCCACCCTCTTAGGTATCGGAAATGCATCAGTGTGTACTGGGACCTCTAAGAATTTATCCATTTTACACAATTTTTCTGGGACCACCAAAGGGTCACAATCATCAAGAGTAGCTAGGACCTCCTTAAGTAGAGCGCGGAGGTGTTCAAGCTTAAATTTAAATGCTATGGTATCAGGCTCTGCCTGCTGAGAAACTTTTCCTGCCTTAAACACCACATACTCTTTACCACCCCCGTGGAGATGCTACTAGTTAGAGCGGCAAAGAGAATGACTGGGGGAGCGGAGCCTGAGGGGAGCTATATGGACAGCTCTGCTGTGTGCTCTCTTTGCCACTTCCTGTAGGGATTGAGAATATCCCACAAGTAAGGATGAAGCCGTTCACCGGATACACCAATGTAGGAGAAAAGGAAAACCTGAACCCTTACGGATCGGGTGTACGCCCCTCATGCTGTCTTTGATTCAACAGCAGGCTTCTTGGACTGTTTTCCCCTATTCTAAGCCTGATAGGGTCTCCAGGAAGGCTTAAACTGTTTCTGCTTGGGAGAAGGAGTGGAAGGATTTCCCTAGAAATCACAAAAGGAATGAAATTATCTCTGACGTCCTTTTCGCTATCTTTCTTATCCTGTAGATGAAACATCCGCAGACCAAGATTTTACCATAGTACTCTGCGGGCCAATATGGCAAAGCCTGAATCATAGCTCCCAACTTAATAAACATCTGTATTAAAGGAGTCTACTAGCTTAAAGGCCCTTATCCTATCCCTGCGAGAGGGGTGTCTTTCCAATAGAAACAGGCAACACATCAAACCAGTACCCCGCCGCACTGGAGACAGTAGCCATACCAACCGCAGCTTGACAATGTAAACCCTCTAACTTCTATCCATAGGGTCTTTCTTCTGTATAGAGTCCTTAAGGAACTACTATCCTCCATGCGAATAGTATCTCCCTTGGCTAGCGTGGAAATTCTCATCCACCCTGGGTATTGAATTCCTTTAAAGGGAAGGAGAAAAAGGGGTACCTGGCATCTCCCATGCCTTAGCAAATATCTCTATAGCTCTATCTGGTACAGGAAATACTTCCACCCTGAAGGGCACATCACAATAATAGTGTAACCTACTGGACTCTCTCGGCTAGACTACGCCGGTAGTGTCGGAGTCACCCAGGGTAGCTAAAACCTCCTCAAGTAGCAAATTTAAGTATTCAAGCTAAGACAGAAGGAAAACAAACTCAGGATCAGATAAAGGTATTACCCCATCTGAATCTGAGAAATCCTCATCAGATACTACCGAAGTATCTTCCTCCTTCCGTTACAGGGAAGAAACATTCAGAACAGCTACAACTGAATCAATCACACTATTCCCTGATTGAAAATATGTCCTCTTGCACTTTTCCCTACAGCTTGGGAAAAACAGACAATGCATTAAATGCAAGGAAATTCCAGGTGGAGTGTGAGAGGAAACGCAGGGCACTGCATGTGGGCTATACATTTTTGGGACACCTTAGGAGAAATTTGTGGCATATATTGACCATTGTCAAAGACTCCTAAGTAGCATGCGCCTTAGGAGGAGTAGGTTCAGAACAAGTCTATCTTTATCAATTAAAGATCTCTCAATAAATGAGAAATAGAAACGGATTGGAAGCACCACATTGGCATCCAAACCTAAAATAAGAGACACCTAGCAGGGCCTCTAGGTCCATCCTGAGTCACAAAGGACAAATTAAACAAATACAGCTGAAATGATTTAATAAAAATTAACACATAAAAAACGTCACTGTCTCTTTAAATTTTAAAATGTAACTTTTTATTTTTGTGTGCAGAAGTAAGTTAAATTAACACGCAAATATTGCAGAACCTATCTACACCTCAGCTTAATCTTGCTGAGGTGTCTGTCCATCAGAAACCTAATACATTTCAAACTTTGTTTATTTTGTTAAAAATGAAACTTAAAATAAACGGTACATCTCTTAAACAGATCCAGAACGCAGCTTTAGTAGCGCTGGCCGGACCCAAATATTTGCAAAAATACCAAGGACTGTGTTGGAACTATATAGTGTTAGCACTGTGGTATAACAGATTATTGGAGCTATATAGTGACTCTACCTTCCGAGATCGGGATTGATGAAGAGTGCGCATTTGCCTAAAACATCCTCAAACATAGCTCCGCCCCTCGTGGGCGTGATAACACTTAATCTCCCTGTCACCCTTGTTACTCTGCCTAGAGATAGAGGAATGCGCAACCCAAAACGGCGCCAAAACTATCTCCGCCCATCGTGGGCTTACAACAAATAATCTCCCGGTCGCCATTGTTATGTTTAGAGATAGGCCACCGGGAGCTAACTGAACCACTTTAGCAAATCCTTTTGCGAACCTGGGGGCAAATTGTGCTACCGCATGTTAGATAGCACGTTAGCCCATATATGTGACCCAAACAATCAATACCGCATGTTAGCCTCCTAGTGAGTCATGTTATCCCAAGAGAAAAAGCCACCTTCTAGTCTCCTCAGCCCCAGTGCCTGCTTACAACGTGCTGTCACAGGGTCCCCTTCTTTAAATATGTAGGAGTTATGTCCCAATAAAGTGCTCTACTTCCTCTGAGATCTCCCAGACCCAGAATAAAAAAGTCAGCACTTACCTTTAAAATCTGCCCGACAGCAGGGCAGCTCACCAGGATTGAGAGGTCCTCTCCCTCACATAGCCCTCTGGAAAAAGGATAAAGCCTGAGTAATCTTACTTAGGCTATCAGGATTAGGGCAGCATAAATGTATGGGAGGCGCAGTGAGAATTATGTCCCACAAGTTCCCCTTTCTCTAAAGCCACCACTGCCCTACTGAAGAGATTGATATGGACTACGGCTACACCCTAGAACAAAGCAGCACAAACTTGTACTACTTTAAAAATAATAAACTCTTGATTGAAGAATCTTTTCTAACACCTAACTTTACCACTTCCTAGCAATAACGTAGGTAAAGAGAATGACTAGGGTGGGAGGGAAGGGAGGAGCTATTTAACAGCTTTGCTGTGGTGCTCTTTGCCGCCTCCTGCTGACCAGGAGGTGAATATCCCATTAGTAATAAAGATGAGCCGTGGACTCATCGTGTCATTAGAAAGAAAGAAGGCATCTAAGCTAAGGAGGCAGCCAATTTTTGGTTCAGACCCTGGACCGCACTTGTTTATTGGTGGGTTGAATTTATCCATCAATCAGCAAGAACAACCCAGGTTGTTCACCAAAAATGGGCCAGCAAATTAGAAAGTTGCTTAAAATTGCATGCTCTATCTGAATCACGAAAAAAAATTGGGTTCAGTGTCCGTTTAAGGCCAAAAAAGGTTAATTTAGTTAAAGGGCCACTAAACCCAAAACCTTTCTTTCATGATTCAGATAGAGAATACAAATTTAAACAACATTACAATTTACTTCTATTATTTATTTTGCTTCATTTTTTAGATATCCTTAGTTGAAGAAAAAGCAATGCACATGGGTGAACCAATCACACGAGGCTTCTATGTGCAGAAACCAATCAGCAGCTACTGAGCATATCTAGATATGCTTTTCAGCAAAGAATCAAGATAATAAAACAAATTAGATAATAGAAGTAAATTAGAAAGATGTTTAAAATTGATTTCTCTTTCTAAACCATGAAAGAAAAAATGTGGCTTTCATATCCCTTTAACCAGGTAGGCAGCTGGAATTTGAGATTTGTATTCACCCCAAATAGTGTTTATTTGTGGTAGATTAATTAACTCTTTTTTTACTGTTAATGCATCTTTAGGAAAAATAGTTTTTATCTGTTGAGTCATTGTGAATTGAGTTATGGACTTTGTTATTACAGAGACATAATGAAAATATCAGTGTAATTTGTTTTAAGTATTGTAATTCAAATACATTTGCACTATTTGTATATTACAAAATTCTAAGATTTAAGAATTTTAATAAAACTTTATAGTCTTTTGAAAAAAGAAAAAAGTGTCATAGAATCAATACAGCACATGGTGTAGGCCTGATAAGGCTAAGTAATTAGATGCTAAACAATCAGCATATCTATGATAGGAACTAAAGAAGGTTTTGTTCATAGTAGAAATAATCTTTATGTGCTTTAGTACAAAGAGATACTAAGCAACAAATAATCAAACTAAGATTAATAACAATGTTGTAATAAATGACAAAAGAAGCGCATTGCAACGGCGCCTAACTTGGATGTGTCTGTAGACTTGGAGCTTGACTACCCTACGTTTCTCGTACATTGGACTTTCAATAATTTGGAGTTTCTAGCAGGGGAGCTTATTTCATTGCAATCTAGGAATGATATTCCACTTTACCACGGATTACTTACCTTATAGGAGGATTATAAAGCATGATGGAGAGAGTATCTGTAAAAGTAAAAAGGGGACCCCTGATTAAGCCGTGAAAGAAGCCGAATCAACCCTAGATATCAATTGGGTGAGAGACGACACCCCATGAAAGGTGGAAAGAGTTCATTACATGAGCTTGTAGTCCGCATACAACATTGTTATTTAATCTGCTCCACATTCACTGTTTTAATACATTTTATTGTGAATAAAACTATGAAAAACAATGCTAAAAGGGATATGAAATCCAATTTTTATTTGTTTCATTGTTCAGATAGAGAAATTTTAAGAAACTTTCTAATTTATTCCTATTTTAAATTTTGCTTCATTCTCTTGGTATCTTTATTTAAAAAGCAGAAATATAATCTTAGGAGCCGGCCCATTTTTGATTCATCCCTTGGGTAGCGCTTGCTGATTGGTGTCTTAATGGAGCTACCAATAAGCAAGCACTACCTAGGGTGCTGAACCAGAAACGGGCCAGCTCCTAAGCTTACATTCCTGCTTTTTAAAATAAAGTTACCAAGAGAATGAAGAAAAATTTATAATATGAGTAAATTAGAAAGTTTCTTAAAATTGCCTGCTCTGTCTGAATTATGAAAGAAAAAAATTGGGTTTCGTATCCCTTTAAAAAAATTCTAGCCATCAATACTTTGAGAAAAATAATTCATTTTTTTCACAGAGAATATAATTATAATAATTTATAAATTATATATAAAAATACTTATTTTCCTATCCATTTTGACTTTATCAGATTTGTGATTGCCAATAGTACTGATATTATCTTGCATTTGATTAGTTAACGTCATCAGGCCTCTCCATCTGAAAATTGTTTTAAACTAAATATATGTTGACTCAAGTGAATTCTATCAGGCCCATTTATCAAGCTCCGTACGGAGCTTGAAGGGCCGTGTTTCTGGCGAGTCTTCAGACTCGCCAGAAACACAACTTATGAAGCAGCGGTCACAAAGACCGCTGCTTCATAACCCTGTCCGCCTGCTCTGAACAGGCGGACAGGAATCGCCGGAAATCAACCCGATCGAATACGATCGGGTTGATTGACACCTCCCTGCTGGTGGCCGATTGGCCGCGAGTCAGCAGGGGGCGGCGTTGCACCAGCAGCTCTTGTGAGCTGCTGGTGCAATGTTAAATGCGGAGAGCGTATTGCTCTCCGCATTTAGCGAGGTCTTGCGGACCTGATCCGCAGTGTCGGATCAGGTCCGCAAGCCCTTTGATAAATGGGCCCCTATTAGTGTTTGTAAATTAAGATGTAAGAATTTGGAATATTATGATATACATTTATTGCAACTGTTATAGATAGTTACATTTTCAAATCTATGAAATGCAGTCAAGTACATAAAAACATATTTATACAATATATAAAATATAAAATCAAATATTACCATTAGAATGTCCTCATTAAAAACTATTAATATTATATAACCGCTGCCAATATTAATTATAATTCTGTAACTGCCAAATATATAAATATAACCTTAAGGAAATTAAGTAACACCAGGAGGGCAAAGCAGTGACCTTATAACAGTTAGAATGTAAGGCCTAGATTTGGAGTTTGGCGGTAGATGGGCTGTTAACGCTACGCGGGCTTTTTTCTGGCCGCACCATAAAATTAACTCTGGTATCGAGAGTTCAAAAAAACGCTGCGTTAGGCTCCAAAAAAGGAGCGTAGAGCATTTTTACCGCAAATGCAACTCTCGATACCAGAGTTGCTTACGGACGTGGCCAGCCTCAAAAACGTGCTCGTGCACGATACTCCCATAGGAAACAATGGGGCTGTTTGAGCTGAAAAAAAACCTAACACCTGCAAAAAAGCAGCGTTCAGCTCCTAACGCAGCCCCATTGTTTCCTATGGGGAAACACTTCCTACGTCTGCACCTAACACCCTAACATGTACCCCGAGTCTAAACACCCCTACCCTTACACTTATTAACCCCTAATCTGCCGCCCCCGCTATCGCTGACCCCTGCATTATATTATTAACCCCTAATCTTCCGCTCCGTAAACCGCCGCAACTTACATTATCCCTATGTACCCCTAATCTGCTGCCCCTAACACCGCCGACCCCTATATAATATTTATTAACCCCTAATCTGCCCCCCTCAACGTCGCCTCCACCTGCCTACACTTATTAACCCCTAATCTGCTGAGCGGACCTGAGCGCTACTATAATAAAGTTATTAACCCCTAATCCGCCTCACTAACCCTATCATAAAAAGTATTAACCCCTAATCTGCCCTCCCTAACATCGCCGACACCTAACTTCAATTATTAACCCCTAATCTGACGACCGGAGCTCACCGCTACTATAATAAATGGATTAACCCCTAAAGCTAAGTCTAACCCTAACACTAACAACCCCCTAACTTAAATATAATTTACATCTAACGAAATTAATTATCTCTTATTAAATAAATTATTCCTATTTAAAGCTAAATACTTACCTGTAAAAGAAATCCTAATATAGCTACAATATAAATTATAATTACATTGTAGCTATTTTAGGATTAATATTTATTTTACAGGCAACTTTGTAATTATTTTAACCAGGTACAATAGCTATTAAATAGTTAAGAACTATTTAATAGCTACCTAGTTAAAATAATTACAAATTTACCTGTAAAATAAATCCTAACCTAAGTTATAATTAAACCTAACACTACCCTATCAATAAATTAATTAAATAAAATACCTACAATTACCTACAATAAAACCTAACACTACACTATCAATAAATAAATTAAATACAATACCTACAAATAACTACAATTACATAAACTAACTAAAGTACAAAAAATAAAAAAGAACTAAGTTACAAAAAACAAAAAAATATTTACAAACATAAGAAAAATATTACAACAATTTTAAACTAATTACACCTACTCTAAGCCCCCTAATAAAATAACAAAGACCCCCATAATAAAAAAATGCCCTACCCTATTCTAAATTAATAGAGTTAAAAGCTCTTTTACCTTACCAGCCCTGAACAGGGCCCTTTGCGGGGCATGCCCCAAGAAAATCAGCTCTTTTGCCTGTAAAAAAAAACATACAATACCACCCCCCCAACATTACAACCCACCACCCACATACCCCTAAGCTAACCCAAACCCCCCTTAAATAAACCTAACACTAGCCCCTGAAGATCTTCCTACCTTGTCTTCACCATCCAGGTTCACCGATCCGTCCTGGCATCCGGTGCTGAAGAGGTCCAGAAGAGGCTCCAAAGTCTTCCTCCTATCCGGCAAGAAGAGGACATCCGGACCGGCAAACATCTTCTTCCAAGCGGCATCTTCAATCTTCTTCCATCCGGTGCGGAGCGGGTCCATCTTGAAGCAGCCGACGCGGATCCATCCTCTTCTTCCGGCGTCTCCCGACGAATGACGGTTCCTTTAAGGGATGTCATCCAAGATGGCGTCCCTCGAATTCCGATTGGCTGATAGGATTCTATCAGCCAATCGGAATTAAGGTAGGAATATTCTGATTGGCTGATGGAATCAGCCAATCAGAATCAAGTTCAATCCGATTGGCTGATCCAATCAGCCAATCAGATTGAGCTCGCATTCTATTGGCTGATCGGAACAGCCAATAGAATGCGAGCTCAATCTGATTGGCTGATTGGATCAGCCAATCGGATTGAACTTGATTCTGATTGGCTGATTCCATCAGCCAATCAGAATATTCCTACCTTAATTCCGATTGGCTGATAGAATCCTATCAGCCAATCGGAATTCGAGGGACGCCATCTTGGATGACGTCCCTTAAAGGAACCGTCATTCGTCGGGAGACGCCGGAAGAAGAGGATGGATCCGCGTCGGCTGCTTCAAGATGGACCCGCTCCGCACCGGATGGAAGAAGATTGAAGATGCCGCTTGGAAGAAGATGTTTGCCGGTCCGGATGTCCTCTTCTTGCCGGATAGGAGGAAGACTTTGGAGCCTCTTCTGGACCTCTTCAGCACCGGATGCCAGGACGGATCGGTGAACCTGGATGGTGAAGACAAGGTAGGAAGATCTTCAGGGGCTAGTGTTAGGTTTATTTAAGGGGGGTTTGGGTTAGATTAGGGGTATGTGGGTGGTGGGTTGTAATGTTGGGGGGGGGGGTATTGTATGTTTTTTTTTACAGGCAAAAGAGCTGATTTTCTTGGGGCATGCCCCGCAAAGGGCCCTGTTCAGGGCTGGTAAGGTAAAAGAGCTTTTAACTCTATTAATTTAGAATAGGGCAGGGCATTTTTTTATTTTGGGGGTCTTTGTTATTTTATTAGGGGGCTTAGAGTAGGTGTAATTAGTTTAAAATTGTTGTAATATTTTTCTTATGTTTGTAAATATTTTTTTGTTTTTTGTAACTTAGTTCTTTTTTATTTTTTGTACTTTAGTTAGTTTATGTAATTGTAGTTATTTGTAGGTATTGTATTTAATTTATTTATTGATAGTGTAGTGTTAGGTTTTATTGTAGGTAATTGTAGGTATTTTATTTAATTAATTTATTGATAGGGTAGTGTTAGGTTTAATTATAACTTAGGTTAGGATTTATTTTACAGGTAAATTTGTAATTATTTTAACTAGGTAGCTATTAAATAGTTCTTAACTATTTAATAGCTATTGTACCTGGTTAAAATAATTACAAAGTTGCCTGTAAAATAAATATTAATCCTAAAATAGCTACAATGTAATTATAATTTATATTGTAGCTATATTAGGATTTCTTTTACAGGTAAGTATTTAGCTTTAAATAGGAATAATTTATTTAATAAGAGATAATTAATTTCGTTAGATGTAAATTATATTTAAGTTAGGGGGGTGTTAGTGTTAGGGTTAGACTTAGCTTTAGGGGTTAATCCATTTATTATAGTAGCGGTGAGCTCCGGTCGTCAGATTAGGGGTTAATAATTGAAGTTAGGTGTCGGCGATGTTAGGGAGGGCAGATTAGGGGTTAATACTATTTATGATAGGGTTAGTGAGGCGGATTAGGGGTTAATAACTTTATTATAGTAGCGCTCAGGTCCGCTCGGCAGATTAGGGGTTAATAAGTGTAGGCAGGTGTCGGCGACGTTGAGGGGGGCAGATTAGGGGTTAATAAATATAATATAGGGGTCGGCGGTGTTAGGGGCAGCAGATTAGGGGTACATAAGGATAACGTAGGTGGCGGCGCTTTGCGGTCGGCAGATTAGGGGTTAATTATTGTAAGTGCAAGTTTTCTCTGTGAAAAAAATCACAAAAAGACAAAGGCGCCTCCTAGTGTAATACAGTTGGTGAAAGAGATTTGATAGGTAATCAAAAAGGTACTCACAAGTGGAGCAGCACCCAATTGTGCTAAATCAAACAGACTGGGATCTCACAGTGTCCCAGCTCACTGACACTGCAAGGAAACTGGTTTCCTTGCAGTGTCAGTGAGCTGGGACACTGTGAGATCCCAGTCTGTTTGATTTAGCACAATTGGGTGCTGCTCCACTTGTGAGTACCTTTTTGATTACCTATCAAATCTCTTTCACCAACTGTATTACACTAGGAGGCGCCTTTGTCTTTTTGTGATTTTTTTCACAGAGAAAACTTGCTCTTAGATCCTGATTTCCCTGACAAAGCAGCTGACTCCAGTCATCATCTGTGTTCCTGATCATTGATCATCCTGGTATTTGATCACATTCATCATTTGGGACTATACCCACCCCAATTGGGACATTTACCATCTATATAACATTGCAGAAGAAGACAGCATTTCCAGATAAGAACCTTTCAGGAATTTCTTATTACTGTATTTGTTATTATTTGTGTTGTATCCTATGTTTCTCATAGTCCCATATTTATAAGAATTGTTTCATTTTTGTTTACATTATTCCGTATAGTATATTTTATTATAGTTATTATATGTAATATCTTGTTCTCTTCTCTCTTAGCCTATTTACATAATAATCATATAAGGTCCTGTGCGCCCCCTAGTAGTAACACACCCTTAGTGTTACTGATTGTTTCTTTTAATTATTGTAAGTAGCTGGCGGCGACGTTGAGGGGGGCAGGTTAGGGGTTAATAAATATAATACAGGGGTCGGCGGTGTTAGGGGCAGCAGATTAGGGGTACATAAGTATAACGTAGGTGGCGGTCGGCAGATTAGGGGTTAAAAAAATTGAATCAAGTTGCAGCGATGTGGGGGGACCTCAGTTTAGGGGTACATAGGTAGTTTATGGGTGTTAGTGTACTTTAGGGTACAGTAGTTAAGAGCTTTATGAACCGGCGTTAGCCCAGAAAGCTCTTAACTCCTACTTTTTTTCTGCGGCTGGAGTTTTGTCGTTAGAGCTCTAACGCTCACTTCAGAAACGACTCTAAATACCGGAGTTAGGAAGATCCCATTGAAAAGATAGGATACGCAAATGGCGTAGGGGGATCTGCGGTATGGAAAAGTCGCGGCTGAAAAGTGAGCGTTAGACCCTTACCTACACGACTCCAAATACCGGCGGTAGCCTAAAACCAGCGTTAGGAGCCTCTAACGCTGGTTTTCACGGCTAACGCCAAACTCTAAATCTAGGCCTTAGTATGTTAACTATCTTGATGCTGTAGCCTGAATTTAATACTTGTTTTTTAATTTCAATTTACTATAAATGCCCTCTTATTTTGTTGGATAAAAATGTAGCTTTATGGGGGGACTTCCGGAGGCAGTCAAGTACGGCCACAATACCTCACAAAATGCAATGTGCACAGTAATGGAGGAGCATTTTGCTGGACTGCACCGACTAGTGTATCAATGCTTTTCCACACCACAAGGTCAATGCGAGTACAGTTTTGATGAATAGTCGGATAGTGTGAGATCACATGCTGCTTCACTGCAGACACAACAAGAGGTCGGTATAAAAGTGATTTCCCCTGCCGTGGAATATACAGCGCAAGATTATTGAATACAGGAAATTGTGGCCCCAAAAACGGATCGATCGGATTATAAGAAGAACACGAGCAGGAAGATTGTAGTACTAGGGAGTTGTCTGGGGACTGGTCCACCTAGTGTTCCTCACTGTGTGTCTGTCTGCAACACTGACATGGGATTAAAGAAGAAAGCACTTTTTGAGATGCATAATGTGTACTTGATCAATCTTTTGGATTTATATAAGAAAATTTAATGCAGCTTTCACTTCCTTCTACTTTAGTGTTGGTGCCCAGGTTATCACCAGGTCTCCTAACGCAGTGATAAGCTTTCTATTCCAAGATGAAAATATCACATCATGGTCTGTACCATCTATTCTGTTTATGAGAACCTTCTGCCTAGATGTGAGACACGGACTTAATGTCACGCCGTGCCGCTCTAGCCGTTGCTAGGGAGTGCGGCATCTCCTTCCCTGCTCGTTGCCAGGGGCTGTGTTGGGTCCGGATGCACGCAGCGCTGACGTCATCGCTGCATGTTCCTCTCTCTCTGATGCTGGTCCTGACACCTCTGGCGCGAATCCTGCGCCTATGTAAAATACGCTTGAATCCCGCATCGTATTTGTCGCAAGATTGATCAGCCGTAGTTATCAAAGCGTCAAGATCGTCAAATGTTGAGATTTGTGACATAATATATGCTCCCGCGATCTCAATCCGATGCAGATCGATGCTTGCGTCATTAGAGATGTTTCGAATTCAGATTCAAATCTATTTGACCCTTTTACAAATGTATCAAACATTTAACAGGTACGCTCGCGTCTATTCCGACGCAGCGTGCCTAGTTTTCAATCCGCCCTCCTTGAGGCCGCGGATGCCATAGAACTCAATAGGAGTCTGAAAACATAGAAAGCTTATGTTCGATGCTGCAAGAGAATGAAGCATATTACATAATAAAAGTAAATTAGAAACGTTTGGACCATAAAAAGAAGCAGGCACTGTAGCATGTGTGAGACTAGCATTTAAACTTTTTTAAAAAGAAAGAGTAAAATATATTGTTTTATCAAGTAAATATGTGTCAGAAAATAAAGCCTACTAAAAACAAGTTTAAACTGAAAGTAAGGCTGAATGTTTTATTTCAGCAGCTTGTTCATTTCACCTTTGCTTTAAAATAAAACGATGCAACATTTTAAACTGTCAGGTTTGAAAGAACTGTTTATTTCTGGTATTCAGTGTACCAGGAAGCTATTTTTAGTGCCTCTCGATTCCATATGAGAGCTCTTTGGTTGTGCATGCTTAGACAATGGAATGGCGACCATGCGGATCTATTTCAGAAAATAGAGTTAGATCAGTCATCAAGGGATTCTCTCCCGTAGTGGATTTCTCAGGAACATCTGTCTCAGGGCACATGCTTTCGGAGACCTTCCTGGGTGATTGTGACCACGGACCCAGCCTGCTGGGCTGGGGAGCAGTCTGGAACTTGTTAAAAGCTCAGGGCCTTTGGACTCGGGAGGAGTCTGCTCTTCCCATCAACATCTTGGAGTTGAGGGTGATTTACAATGCTCTATTGGCTTGGCCTCAGTTGTCCTCAGCCCAGTTTATCAGGTTCCAGTCAAACAAAATAACCTCTTTGGCTTACATGAATCACCAGGGAGGAAATTGGAGTTCCTTAGCCATGAAGGAGGATACTCGGATTCTTCAGTGGGCTGAGACCCACAATTGCTGTCCATCTGCCATCCACATTCCAGGAGTAGACAACTGGGAAGCGGATTTTCTGAGCAGACAGACTTTTCATCCCGGGGAGTAGGAACTCCATCCGGAGGTGTTTTCCAGCTTAGTCCTCAAATAGGGGGTGCCGGAATTAGATCTGATGGCATCCCATCAGAACACCAAGCTTCCAAGATATGGTTCAAGGTCAAGAGATCCGAAGGGCATTCTGATAGATGCTCTGGAGGTTCCTTGGGTTTTCAGGTTGACATACCTGTTTCCTCTGTTTGCTCTCTTTCCACTAGTCATTGCTCGTATCAAACAGGAGAGGGCGTAAGTGATTCTAATAGCCCCTGCATGGCCTCGCATAGATGTCATCTCTCCCACCTTGGAGACAACCTCTGAGGAAGAACCTCCTGATTTAGGGTCCCTTCCTTCATCCAAATCACCTGCACATCAGGCGTATCCTCTGAGTCCAGCAACCTCCAATTGTTGAAATTATAGCTCTATGTGAGCAATTTATAGCCATTCTTTGGTCACCACTCAGACTTTTGCTTGCTTTTGTGGCTGCATCATCTTTAGATTAATTTGTTGTGAGGTCAATCCTCTTTTTTAGGTAATTGTTCCAGTGTGCATCAGTCTTTGTGGTTCCCATATTTGATTGGTATAACAAGTGGCAGCTTGTGGTTGCTGGTTCTCAATATTTTCCATTTTTAATGCATACACTACACCTTACACTTTTTAATAGTATCTATTAAATGTTATGTTTTACTCATTTTCCTGAGTAGATGTTTTCCCCTGCCCCTATGTAATGGACTGATGATTATATACTGTTTGAGTGCTCTAGATTTGTCCATTTTTTCATTTCTCTGTTTTTGCCTCAAATTCAAGCTACCCAGATACGGGTTGCGGTCCAGGGATCCCCAGGCAGAACTGATAGATGCCTTAGCAGTGCCTTGGGGATTCAACCTAGTCTACATATTTCCACCGTTACCACTTCTACCTTGAGTAGTGGCCCGCATCAAGCAGGAGCAAGCATCAACTATTCTGATTGCTCCATAGTGGCCACGGAGGATGTGGTTTGCGGATCTTGTGGGGATGTCATCGCCTCCTCCATGGAGGTTGCCCTGCTGGTACAGGGCCCATTTGTGCATCAAAAGCTAGATTCTCTGAGGCTGACTGCGTGAAGATTGAATGCTTAGTCTTAGCCGGGAGAGGGTTTTATGAGAGTGTGATTGATACTCTCATTCAAGCCAGGAAGTCGGTCACCCGACGCATCTATCATAAGGTGTGGAGGGCCTACTTACTCTGGTGTGAGACTCGTGGATATCCCTGGCATAAAGTCAGGGTATCCAGGATCCTTACCTTCGTCCAGGAAGGTTTGGAGAAGGGACTTGCCGCCAGTTCCTTAAAGGGACAGATTTCGGCTCTATCTGTGTTGTTACACAAGAAGCTTGCTGAGCTTCCTGATATACAGTCTTTTGTTCTGGCTCTATCCAGGATCAGGCCTGTATTTAGACATTCTGCTCCTCCTTGGAGTTTGAATCTGGTTCTTGCAGATGGCTCCGTTTGGGCCTATGCTTTCTCTTGACATTAAAGTAATGTCTTGGAAGGTTCTTTTTCTACTGGCTATTTCTTTGGCACACAGAGTCTCTGAGTTGGCGGCTTTGCAATGTGAGCCTCCTTACCTGGTTTTTCATTGCCGATAAGGCTGTCCTTCGCACTGGGTTGGATTTTTCCCTAAGGTTGTGTCTGATTGCAACATCAATCAGGAGATTGTAGTTCCTTCCTTGTGTCCTACACCTAGAATGGCCACAACCTACCTCTTTAAAGGAATTGCAAAGGTTCTTGGGATTCTCCAATTACTACCGAAAGTTTATAAAGAACTTTTTTCAAACAGTCACTCCTCTTACTGAATTGACAAAACGGAACAAAGACTGTAAACATTGGCCTCCTGAGGCCATAAATGCCTTCTCTTGTCTAAAAAAGGCTTTCTGTTCAGCTCCTGTGCTCCTAAAGTTCACTTTAGAGGTTGATGCCTCTGAGATAGGGGCTGGAGCAATTCTTACCCAAAGGGATCCTTTGACTTCCAAGTCACACCCTGTAGCCTTTTTCTCCAAACGTTTTACTCCTGCTGAGAGGAACTATGATGTGGGTAATCGTGAACTCTTAGCCATTAAGATGGCCTTGACTGAGTGGCATCATTGGTTAGAGGGCACCGCCAATCCTATTCAGATTCTCACCGACCACAAGAATCTGACTTACCTAGAGACTGCTCATCAACTCAATCCTCGACAAGCCAGGTGGGCCTTGTTCTTTTCCCGTTTTAACTTTGGTCTCTTATCTTCCTGGGACTAAGAATAAGAAGGCAGACGCCCTTTCCCATCAGATCCCTCAATCAAGTGATTCCTCAGAAGCTCATATTGAACACATCATACCCCCTCTTGTGTGGTTGCCCAACTCAATACTACCCTTCTGCAATGATTGCAACGTGCTCAGTCTAGTAAACCTCCTGGTGCCCCCATGGCCTCCATTATCCTTTTTGTACCTCTAAACCTACATATCCCTGTGCTAGCTTGGGCTCATGATAGCAAACTCTCAGGATACTCTGGTTTGACTAGGACTATCAAGCGTCTTTCCAACATGTTTGGTGGCCTACTATGAAGTCTGACGCTCAGGATTATGTGAAAGACTGCACAACTCCTTGATCCTTGCCTCCTGGCTTGCTCCAACCATTGTCCATTCCTAAACAACCATTGACACACATAACAATGGACTTGTGGACCTTCCTTCTTCAGACCACCATACTGTTATCTGGGTTGTGGTGGACCATTTTTCCAGCGTGGCTCACTTCGTACCCCTAACCAAACTGCTTTCTGCTCAAGAATTATCATTCCTTTTTCTCTTGCATGTGGTACAACTTCATGGCATACCTGTGAATATTGTTTCCGACAGAGGTCTGCCTTCTGGAAAGCATTTTGTAAGTTGATTGGAACCACTGTTTCCTTGTCGTGTGGCTACCATCCTCAGACCAATTGACTAACAGAGAACAAACCAGGATCTTGAAGCCTACCTAAGAGTTGTCAACGCTCACCATGCCAATTGGTCTGAGTTGCTACCCCTAGCTGAGCTGGCAAAAAACACTCATTGGCACTCTTCTCTTCGATGTTCTCCATTTCAAGCCGCAGCAGGGTATCAACCTCATGTCTTCCCTCTTTCAGCTCAGTCCACTGGGGTCCCTGCCGCAGACTGACACGTCACTGAACTCACCACTCATTGGCAATGTATTCGCTCTCAGCTGCGTTCAGCTGTCTCTAGATATAAGAAGTTTGCTGATCGTCATAGGGCTTCTGTACGTGCCATTCCAGTGGGTGAACGTGTTTGGATTTCTACTCGACATATTCGTCTACGTCAACCCTGTCACAAATTGGGGCCTAGGTTTATCGGTCCTTTCTAGGTCCTGAAAAGACTGTCTCCTGTTGCCTACAAAGTGGCCTTGCCAAAGACCCCCCGCATACATCCAGTTTTCCACATCTCTCTACTTAAACCTTACATCAAGAATAGATATACCCGGCTCCAAGCTCCTCCTCCTCCGCTCTTGGTCCGTGGTGACCCAGAATATGAAGTAGCTAAGATCCTGGACTCCAGATACAGGCGTAGACAACTGCAGTATCTAATACATTGGAAGGGTTACTGCGTGGCAGATCGTTCCTGGATTCCTGCCCGTGATGTGTATGCTCCATCTCTGATATCCAGATTCCATGCTGCTCATCCTTTCAAGTCGACTCTGGTTCTCGGAGGGAACCCTTGAGAGGGAGGCTATGTCATGCTGTGCCGCTCTAGCCATTGCTAGGGGCGCGGCGTCTCCTTCCCTGCTCGTTGCCAGGGCAGTTTCGGCTCAGGATGCGTGCGGTGCTGACACCATCGCTGCACGCTCCTGATGCTGGTCGGAGCTCAGTGGCGTGAATCTTGCACCTATTTAAATGTTTCCCTAACGATCTGTCACTGCCCAAGTATAGGTGTTACTTTGTGTGCTCCTGGGTGTGACAGATCATTCCTTCTAATCTACCTATTATTGATTTTAGTTGTTGAACCTGCCTGTCTGACTACAATACCTGCCTTAACCCTTAATTTGCTGGATTGATTACTGTTGCTGAACCTGCCTGTCTGACTACTCTACCTGCCTTAACCCTTATTCTGCTGGACTGATTTGCTGTTGCCAAACCCTGCCTTACTGACCATTCTAGTGGTTTATCCTTGGACTGCTTTACTGGTTGCCAGATCCTGCCTGCCTGACCATTCTAGTGGTTCATTCTTGGACTGCTCTGCTGTTGCCGCTGGGGACTGTCCTGCCTGTGGTGAGTGCCGCCTTCCTAATCTCACTAACTTTCTCTGCTCTGGGATATTCCCTATCATTCCGGCTCTACGCCGGGATAACAAGACTACTGGCCGAGTTTGGTCTGATAGAGGAGTATTCCAAGAGCGTTACAGAGGTATTGTAATTGAACAGCGAAGGAAATAAAAATACGTTATAGAGCATATTCACTTCCAAATGATGAATTAATGTCCATTTAATTTACTGCATAGCTTCGGGCTAGCTTTTCAAGAACGTTAACATTTACTGAAAATTCTTTGATACATACTTGTCTTAAAAATAATGGGGGAAAATGGAAAATCTTAAGTTGAAATATTTTAAACTGATATATTTTATAATTTATCACTATGGTAAGTTCTAGTTTCTCCTCTAAATATGTGATGTATATATATATATATATATATATATATATATATATATACAGTATATTTATATATATATATATATATATATATATTTATATATATATATTTATATATATATATATATGGTTCTATCTAATTTTTCTGAAGCCATGACATACCTCATTTGTTGAGGTTGAATTGTGTAAGCATAATAAATACGGGTTTTAAGTGTGTGCTTTTTATTGTTAATAAAACAGTATTACACTATTGGAGTTTTTCTTTCCTGTTTTGTACCCTACTTATATCGCCCCTGTGTTCTGGCGGTTCTTTGGGATTTCGGTCTAGCATACCTGTTTCCTCCGTTTGTGCTCCTTCCATGAGTTATTGCTTGTATCAAACAAGGGAGAGCATCACTAATTCTATTAGCTCCTGCATGGTCTCGCAGGATCTGGTATGCAGACCTAGTGAAGATGTCTTCTCGGCCGCCTTGGAGGTTACCTCTGAGGAAGTACCTTCTAACTCAGGGTCCATTCCTCCTTTCAAATCTGTTTTTTTGTAAGCTGACTGCTTGGAGATTGAACGCTTAGTTCTGTCTAAGCGTGGATTTTCTGAGTCGGTCATTGAGACCATGAACCAGGCTCGCAAACCTGTTACTCGAAAAATTGACCATAGGTATGGCGTAAATACCTTTATTGGTGTGAATCTAATGGCTACTCTTAGAGTAGGGTCAGGATTCCTAGAATTTTGTCTTTTCTCCAGAAAGCTCTAGAGAAAGGGTTGTCAGTCATTTCTCTGAAAGGTCAGATTTCTGCATGACCTATTTTGTTACACAAGCGTTTGGCGGATGCGCCAAAGGTTCAATCTTTTTATCAGGCCCTGGTCAGAATTAGGCCTTTATTGCGAAGACCTTGAATGACATACCAGCCGAGTTTCAAAATACTGTGAGCACTTTTCAAAATACATTTCCTTATTGCGCTTGTTTTGTGCAGAACTTTTTCTTCTCTTTCCCTACAGGTTTATCTCATTGGATTTTCATCGAACATTAATTGCTTTATCTTGGATATCTCATCAACTTTTTCACCTAAGACTAGTCTTGATAAAGGCCTCATTGCAGGCTAAAATGCGAAGACCTTGAATGACATACTAGCCAGAGTTTCAAAATACGGTGAGCACTTTTCCAAATACATTTTCTTATTACGCTTGTTTTGTGCAGCACTTGTTCTTCTCTTTCCCTGCAGGTTTCTCTCATTGGATATTCATTGAACATTATCTGCTGTATCTTGGATATCTCATCAACTTTTTCACCTAAGACTAGTCTTGATAAAGGCCTCGTTGCAGGCTAAAATGCGTAGACCTTGAATGACATACCAGCCAGAGTTTCAAAATACGGTGAGCACTTTTTCAAATAAATTTCCTTATTGCGCTTGTTTTGTGCAGCACTTGTTCTTCTCTTTCCCTGCAGGTTTCTCTCATTGGATTTTTCATCGAACATTAACTGCTGTATCTTGGATATCTCATCAACTTTTTCACCTAGGACTAGTCTTGTTAAAGGCCTTGTTGCAGGCTGAAACGTGTAGACCTTGAATGACATACCAGCCAGAGTTTCAAAATACGGTGAGCACTTTTCCAAATACATTTCCTTATTGCCCTTGTTATGTGCAGCACTTGTTCTTCTGTTTCCCTGCAGGTTTCTCTCATTGGATTTTCATCGAACATTAACTGCTGTATCTTGGATATCTCCTCAACTTTTTCACCTAGGAATAGTCTTGTTAAAGGCCTTGTTGCAGGCTGAAACGTGTAGACCTTGAATGACATACCAGCCAGAGTTTCAAAATACGGTGAGCACTTTTCCAAATACATTTCCTTATTTCGCTTGTTATGTGCAGCACTTGTTCTTCTGTTTCCCTGCAGGTTTCTCTCATTGGATTTTCATCGAACATTAACTGCTGTATCTTGGATATCTCATCAACTTTTTCACCTAGGACTAGTCTTGATAAAGGCCTCGTTGCAGGCTGAAACACGTAGACCTTGAATGACATACCAGCCCAAGTTTCAAAATACGGTGAGCACTTTTCCAAATACATTTCCTTATTGCGCTTGTTATGTGCAGCACTTGTTCTTCTGTTTCCCTGCAGTTTTCTCTCATTGGATTTTCATTGAACATTATCTGCTGTATCTTGGATATCTCATCAACTTTTTCACCTAGGACTAGTCTTGATAAAGGCCTCGTTGCAGACTAAAATGCGTAGAACTTGAATGACATACCAGCCCGAGTTTCAAAATACGGTTAGCACTTTTTCAAATAAATTTCCTTATTGCGCTTGTTTTGTGCAGAACTTGTTCTTCTCTTTCCCTGCAGGTATCTCTCATTGGATTTTCATCGAACATTAACTGCTGTATCTTGGATATGTCATCAACTTTTTCACTTAGGACTAGTCTTGATAAAGGCATCGTTGCAGGCTGAAATGCGTAGACCTTGAATGACATACCAGCCCGAGTTTCAAAACACGGTGAGCACTTTTCCAAATACATTTCCTTATTGCGCTAATTTTGTGCAGCACTTGTTCTCTTTCCCTGCAGATTTCTCTCATTGGATTTTCATAGAACATTAACTGCTGTATCTTGGATATCTCATCAACTTTTTCACCTAAGACTAGTCTTGATAAAGGCATCGTTGCAGGCTGAAACACGTAGACCTGGAATGACATACCAGCCCGAGTTTCAAAATACGGTGAGCACTTTTCCAAATACATTTCCTTATTACGCTTGTTTTGTGCAGCACTTGTTCTTCTTTTTCCCTGCAGGTTTCTCTCATTGGATTTTCATCGAACACTAACTGCTGTATCTTGGATATCTCATCAACTTTTTCACCTAGAACTAGTCTTGATTAAGGCCTCATTGCAATCTGAAACGCATAGACCTTGAATGACATACCAGCCCGTGTTTCAAAATACGGTGAGCACTTTTCCAAATACATTTCCTTATTGCGCTTGTTTTGTGCAGAACTTGTTCTTCTCTTTCCCTGCAGGTATCTCTCATTGGATTTTCATCGAACATTAACTGCTGTATCTTGGATATGTCATCAACTTTTTCACTTAGGACTAGTCTTGATAAAGGCATCGTTGCAGGCTGAAATGCGTAGACCTTGAATGACATACCAGCCCGAGTTTCAAAACACGGTGAGCACTTTTCCAAATACATTTCCTTATTGCGCTAATTTTGTGCAGCACTTGTTCTCTTTCCCTGCAGATTTCTCTCATTGGATTTTCATAGAACATTAACTGCTGTATCTTGGATATCTCATCAACTTTTTCACCTAAGACTAGTCTTGATAAAGGCATCGTTGCAGGCTGAAACACGTAGACCTGGAATGACATACCAGCCCGAGTTTCAAAATACGGTGAGCACTTTTCCAAATACATTTCCTTATTACGCTTGTTTTGTGCAGCACTTGTTCTTCTTTTTCCCTGCAGGTTTCTCTCATTGGATTTTCATCGAACACTAACTGCTGTATCTTGGATATCTCATCAACTTTTTCACCTAGAACTAGTCTTGATTAAGGCCTCATTGCAATCTGAAACGCATAGACCTTGAATGACATACCAGCCCGTGTTTCAAAATACGGTGAGCACTTTTCCAAATACATTTCCTTATTGCGCTTGTTTTGTGCAGAACTTTTTCTTCTCTTTCCCTACAGGTTTATCTCATTGGATTTTCATCGAACATTAATTGCTGTATCTTGGATATCTCATCAACTTTTTCACAGAGGACTAGTCTTGATAAAGGCCTCATTGCTGGCTGAAACGTGTAGACCTTTAATGACATACCAGCCCGATTTTCAAAATACGGTGAGCACTTTTCCAAATACATTTCCTTATTACGCTTGTTTTGTGCAGCACTTGTTCTTCTCTTTCCCTGCAGGTTTCTCTCATTGGATATTCATTGAACATTATCTGCTGTATCTTGGATATCTCATCAACTTTTTCACCTAGGACTAGTCTTGATAAAGGCCTCGTTGCAGGCTAAAATGCGTAGACCTTGAATGACATACCAGCCCGAGTTTCAAAATACGGTGAGCACTTTTTCAAATAAATTTCCTTATTGCGCTTGTTTTGTGCAGCACTTGTTCTTCTCTTTCCCTGCAGGTTTCTCTCATTGGATTTTTCATCGAACATTAACTGCTGTATCTTGGATATCTCATCAACTTTTTCACCTAGGACTAGTCTTGTTAAAGGCCTTGTTGCAGGCTGAAACGTGTAGACCTTGAATGACATACCAGCCAGAGTTTCAAAATACGGTGAGCACTTTTCCAAATACATTTCCTTATTGCGCTTGTTATGTGCAGCAATTGTTCTTCTGTTTCCCTGCAGGTTTCTCTCATTGGATTTTCATAGAACATTAACTGCTGTATCTTGGATATCTCCTCAACTTTTTCACCTAGGAATAGTGCTGTTAAAGGCCTCGTTGCAGGCTGAAACGTGTAGACCTTGAATGACATACCAGCCCGAGTTTCAAAATACGGTGAGCACTTTTTCAAATAAATTTCCTTATTGCGCTTGTTTTGTGCAGAACTTGTTCTTCTCTTTCCCTGCAGGTATCTCTCATTGGATTTTCATCGAACATTAACTGCTGTATCTTGGATATGTTATCTACTTTTTCATCTAGGACTAGTCTTGATAAAGGCATCATTGCAGGCTGAAACACGTAGACCTTGAATGACATACCAGCCCGAGTTTCAAAATACGGTGAGCACTTTTCCAAATACATTTCCTTATTACGCTTGTTTTGTGCAGCACTTGTTCTTCTCTTTCCCTGCAGGTTTCTCTCATTGGATTTTCATCGAACACTAACTGCTGTATCTTGGATATCTCATCAACTTTTTCACCTAGAACTAGTCTTGATTAAGGCCTCGTTGCAATCTGAAACGCGTAGACCTTGAATGACATACCAGCCTGAGTTTCAAAACACGGTGAGCACTTTTCCAAATACATTTCCTTATTACGCTTGTTTTGTGCAGCACTTGTTCTTCTCTTTCCCTGCAGGTTTCTCTCTTTGGATTTTCATTGAACATTAACTGCTGTATCTTGGATATCTCATCAACTTTTTCACCTAGGACTGGTCTTGATAAAGGCCTCATTGCAGGCTAAAATGCGTAGACCTTGAATGACATACCAGCCCGAGTTTCAAAATACGGTGAGCACTTTTTCAAATAAATTTCCTTATTGCGCTTGTTTTGTGCAGCACTTGTTCTTCTGTTTCCCTGCAGGTTTCTCTCATTGGATTTTCATCGAACATTAACTGCTGTATCTTGGATATCTCATCAACTTTTTCACCGAGGACTAGTCTTGATAAAGGCCTCATTGCTGGCTGAAACGCGTAGACCTTGAATGACGTACCAGCCCGAGTTTCAAAATACGGTGAGCACTTTTCCAAATGCATTTCCTTATTACGCTTCTTTTGTGCAGCACTTGTTCTTCTCTTTCCCTGCAGGTTTCTCTCATTGGATTTTCATTGAACATTATCTGCTGTATCTTGGATATCTCATCAACTTTTTCACCTAGGACTAGTCTTGATAAAGGCCTTGTTGCAGGCTGAAACGTGTAGACCTTGAATGACATACCAGCCAGAGTTTCAAAATACGGTGAGCACTTTTCCAAATACATTTCCTTATTGCGCTTGTTATGTGCAGCACTTGTTCTTCTGTTTCCCTGCAGGTTTCTCTCATTGGATTTTCATCGAACATTAACTGCTGTATCTTGGATATCTCCTCAACTTTTTCACCTAAGAATAGTCTTGTTAAAGGCCTCGTTGCAGGCTGAAACGTGTAGACCTTGAATGACATACCAGCCCGAGTTTCAAAATACGGTGAGCACTTTTCCAAATACATTTCCTTATTACGCTTGTTTTGTGCAGCACTTGTTCTTCTCTTTCCCTGCAGGTTTCTCTCATTGGATTTTCATCGAACACTAACTGCTGTATCTTGCATATCTCATCAACTTTTTCACCTAGAACTAGTCTTGATTAAGGCCTCGTTGCAATCTGAAACGCGTAGACCTTGAATGACATACCAGCCTGAGTTTCAAAACACGGTGAGCACTTTTCCAAATACATTTCCTTATTACGCTTGTTTTGTGCAGCACTTGTTCTTCTCTTTCCCTGCAGGTTTCTCTCTTTGGATTTTCATTGAACATTAACTGCTGTATCTTGGATATCTCATCAACTTTTTCACCTAGGACTGGTCTTGATAAAGGCCTCATTGCAGGCTAAAATGCGTAGACCTTGAATGACATACCAGCCCGAGTTTCAAAATACGGTGAGCACTTTTTCAAATAAATTTCCTTATTGCGCTTGTTTTGTGCAGCACTTGTTCTTCTGTTTCCCTGCAGGTTTCTCTCATTGGATTTTCATCGAACATTAACTGCTGTATCTTGGATATCTCATCAACTTTTTCACCGAGGACTAGTCTTGATAAAGGCCTCATTGCTGGCTGAAACGCGTAGACCTTGAATGACGTACCAGCCCGAGTTTCAAAATACGGTGAGCACTTTTCCAAATGCATTTCCTTATTACGCTTCTTTTGTGCAGCACTTGTTCTTCTCTTTCCCTGCAGGTTTCTCTCATTGGATTTTCATTGAACATTATCTGCTGTATCTTGGATATCTCATCAACTTTTTTACCTAGGACTAGTCTTGATAAAGGCCTTGTTGCAGGCTAAAATGCGTAGACCTTGAATGAAATACCAGCCCGAGTTTCAAAATACGGTGAGCACTTTTTCAAATAAATTTCCTTATTGCGCTTGTTTTGTGCAGCACTTGTTCTTCTGTTTCCCTGCAGGTTTCTCTCATTGGATTTTTCATCGAACATTAACTGCTGTATCTTGGATATCTCATCAACTTTTTTCATCTAGGACTAGTCTTGTTAAAGGCCTCATTGCTGGCTGAAACGTGTAGACCTTGAATGACATACCAGCCAGAGTTTCAAAATACGGTGAGCAGTTTTCCAAATACATTTCCTTATTGCGCTTGTTATGTGCAGCACTTGTTCTTCTGTTTCCCTGCAGGTTTCTCTCATTGGATTTTCATCGAACATTAACTGCTGTATCTTGGATATCTCATCAACTTTTTCACCTAGGACTAGTCTTGTTAAAGGCCTCGTTGCAGGCTGAAACGTGTAGACCTTGAATGACATACCAGCCAGAGTTTCAAAATACGGTGAGCACTTTTCCAAATACATTTCCTTATTGCGCTTGTTTTGTGCAGAACTTGTTCTTCTCTTACCCTACAGGTTTATCTCATTGGATTTTCATCGAACATTAATTGCTGCATCTTGGATATCTCATCAACTTTTTCACAGAGGACTAGTCTTGATAAAGGCCTCATTGCTGGCTGAAACGCGTAGACCTTTAATGACATACCAGCCCGAGTTTCAAAATACGGTGAGCACTTTTCCAAATACATTTCCTTATTACGCTTGGTTTGTGCAGCACTTGTTCTTCTCTTTCCCTGCAGGTTTCTCTCATTGGATATTCATTGAACATTATCTGATGTCTCTTGAATATCTCATCAACTTTTTTACCTAGGACTAGTCTTAATAAAGGCCTCATTGCAGGCTAAAATGCGTAGACCTTGAATGATATACCAGCCCGAGTTTCAAAATACGGTGAGCACTTTTTCAAATAAATTTCCTTATTGCGCTTGTTTTGTGCAGCACTTGTTCTTCTGTTTCCCTGCAGGTTTCTCTCATTGGATTTTCATCGAACATTAACTGCTGTATCTTGGATATCTCATCAACTTTTTCACCGAGGACTAGTCTTGATAAAGGCCTCATTGCTGGCTGAAACGCGTAGACCTTGAATGACGTACCAGCCCGAGTTTCAAAATACGGTGAGCACTTTTCCAAATGCATTTCCTTATTACGCTTGTTTTGTGCAGCACTTGTTCTTCTCTTTCCCTGCAGGTTTCTCTCATTGGATTTTCATTGAACATTAACTGCTGTATCTTGGATATCTCATCAACTTTTTCACCTAGGACTAGTCTTGATAAAGGCCTTGTTGCAGGCTAAAATGCGTAGACCTTGAATGAAATACCAGCCCGAGTTTCAAAATACGGTGAGCACTTTTTCAAATAAATTTCCTTATTGCGCTTGTTTTGTGCAGCACTTGTTCTTCTCTTTCCATGCAGGTTTCTCTCATTGGATTTTTCATCGAACATTAACTGCTGTATCTTGGATATCTCATCAACTTTTTCACCTAGGACTAGTCTTGTTAAAGGCCTCGTTGCAGGCTGAAACGTGTAGACCTTGAATGACATACCAGCCAGAGTTTCAAAATACGGTGAGCACCTTTCCAAATACATTTCCTTATTGCGCTTGTTATGTGCAGCACTTGTTCTTCTGTTTCCCTGCAGGTTTCTCTCATTGGATTTTCATTGAACATTATCTGCTGTATCTTGGATATCTCATCAACTTTTTCACCTAGGACTAGTCTTGATAAAGGCCTCGTTGCAGACTAAAATGCGTAGACCTTGAATGACATACCAGCCCGAGTTTCAAAATACGGTGAGCACTTTTTCAAATAAATTTCCTTATTGCGCTTGTTTTGTGCAGAACTTGTTCTTCTCTTTCTCTGCAGGTATCTCTCATTGGATTTTCATCAAACATTAACTGCTGTATCTTGGATATGTCATCAACTTTTTCACCTAGGACTAGTCTTGATAAAGGCATCGTTGCAGGCTGAAACACGTAGACCTTGAATGACATACCAGCCCGAGTTTCAAAATACGGTGAGCACTTTTCCAAATACATTTCCTTATTACGCTTGTTTTGTGCAGCACTTGTTCTTCTCCTTCCCTGCAGGTTTCTCTCATTGGATTTTCATCGAACACTAACTGCTGTATCTTGGATATCTCATCAACTTTTTCACATAGAACTAGTCTTGATTAAGGCCTCGTTGCAATCTGTAACGCGTAGACCTTGAATGACATACCAGCCCGCGTTTCAAAATACGGTGAGCACTTTTCCAAATACATTTCCTTATTGCGCTTGTTTTGTGCAGAACTTTTTCTTCTCTTTCCCTGCAGGTTTATCTCATTGGATTTTCATCGAACATTAATTGCTGTATCTTGGATATCTCATCATCTTTTTCACAGAGGACTAGTCTTGATAAAGGCCTCATTGCTGGCTGAAACACGTAGACCTTTAATGACATACCAGCCCGAGTTTCAAAATACGGTGAGAACTTTTCCAAATACATTTCCTTATTACGCTTGTTTTGTGCAGCACTTGTTCTTCTCTTTCCCTGCAGGTTTCTCTCATTTGATATTCATTGAACATTATCTGCTGTATCTTGGATATCTCATCAACTTTTTCACCTAGGACTAGTCTTTTTAAAGGCCTTGTTGCAGGCTGAAACGTGTAGACCTTGAATGAGATACCAGCCAGAGTTTCAAAATACGGTGAGCACTTTTCCAAATACATTTCCTTATTGTGCTTGTTATGTGCAGCACTTGTTCTTCTGTTTCCCTGCAGGTTTCTCTCATTGGATTTTCATTAAACATTAACTGCTGTATCTTGGATATCTCCTCAACTTTTTCACCTAGGAATAGTCTTGTTAAAGGCCTCGTTGCAGGCTGAAACGTGTAGACCTTGAATGGCATGCCAGCCAGAGTTTCAAAATACGGTGAGCACTTTTCCAAATACATTTCCTTATTGCGCTTCTTATGTGCAGCACTTGTTCTTCTGTTTCCCTGCAGGTTTTTCTCATTGGATTTTCATTTAACATTATCTGCTGTATCTTGGATATCTCATCAACTTTTTCACCTAGGACTAGTCTTGATAAAGGCCTCATTGCAGACTAAAATGTGTAGACCTTGAATGACATACCAGCCCGAGTTTCAAAATACGGTGAGCACTTTTTCAAATAAATTTCCTTATTGCGCTTGTTTTGTGCAGCACTTGTTCTTCTCTTTCCCTGCAGGTTTCTCTCATTGGATTTTCATTGAACATTAACTGCTGTATCTTGGATATCTCATCAACTTTTTCACCTAGAACTAGTCTTGATAAAGGCCTCGTTGCAGGCTGAAACGTGTAGACCTTGAATGACATACCAGCCAGAGTTTAAAAATATGGTGAGCACTTTTCCAAATACATTTCCTTATTGCGCTTGTTATGTGCAGCACTTGTTCTTCTGTTTCCCTGCAGGTTTCTCTCATTGGATTTTCATCGAACATTAACTGCTGTATCTTTGATATCTCATCAACTTTTTCACCTAGAACTAGTCTTGATAAAGGCCTCTTTGCAGGCTGAAACGTGTAGACCTTGAATGACATACCAGCCAGAGTTTAAAAATATGGTGAGCACTTTTCCAAATACATTTCCTTATTGCGCTTGTTATGTGCAGCACTTGTTCTTCTGTTTCCCTGCAGGTTTCTCTCATTGGATTTTCATCGAACATTAACTGCTGTATCTTGGATATCTCATCAACTTTTTCACCTAGGACTAGTCTTGATAAAGGCCTCATTGCTGGCTGAAATGCGTAGACCTTGAATGACGTACCAGCCCGAGTTTCAAAATACGGTGAGCACTTTTCCAAATACATTTCCTTATTACACTTGCTATGTGCAGCACTTGTTCTTCTGTTTCCCTGCAGGTTTCTCTCATTGGATTTTCATCGAACTTTAACTGCTGTATCTTGGATATCTCATCAACTTTTTCACCTAGGACTAGTCTTGTTAAAGGCCTCGTTGCAGGCTGAAACGTGTAGACCTTGAATGACATACCAGCCAGAGTTTCAAAATACGGTGAGCACTTTTCCAAATACATTTCCTTATTGCGCTTGTTATGTGCAGCACTTGTTCTTCTCTTTCCCTGCAGGTTTTTCTCATTGGATTTTCATTTAACATTATCTGCTGTATCTTGGATATCTCATCAACTTTTTCACCTAGGACTAGTCTTGATAAAGGCCTCATTGCAGACTAAAATGTGTAGACCTTGAATGACATACCAGCCCGAGTTTCAAAATACGGTGAGCACTTTTTCAAATAAATTTCCTTATTGCGCTTGTTTTGTGCAGCACTTGTTCTTCTCTTTCCCTGCAGGTTTCTCTCATTGGATTTTCATTGAACATTAACTGCTGTATCTTGGATATCTCATCAACTTTTTCACCTAGAACTAGTCTTGATAAAGGCCTCGTTGCAGGCTGAAACGTGTAGACCTTGAATGACATACCAGCCAGAGTTTAAAAATATGGTGAGCACTTTTCCAAATACATTTCCTTATTGCGCTTGTTATGTGCAGCACTTGTTCTTCTGTTTCCCTGCAGGTTTCTCTCATTGGATTTTCATCGAACACTAACTGCTGTATCTTGGATATCTCATCAACTTTTTCACCTAGAACTAGTCTTGATTAAGGCCTCGTTGCAATCTGAAACGCGTAGACCTTGAATGACATACCAGCCTGAGTTTCAAAACACGGTGAGCACTTTTCCAAATACATTTCCTTATTACGCTTGTTTTGTGCAGCACTTGTTCTTCTCTTTCCCTGCAGGTTTCTCTCTTTGGATTTTCATCGAACATTAACTGCTGTATCTTGGATATCTCATCAACTTTTTCACCGAGGACTAGTCTTGATAAAGGCCTCATTGCAGGCTAAAATGCGTAGACCTTGAATGACATACCAGCCCGAGTTTCAAAATACGGTGAGCACTTTTTCAAATAAATTTCCTTATTGCGCTTGTTTTGTGCAGCACTTGTTCTTCTGTTTCCCTGCAGGTTTCTCTCATTGGATTTTCATCGAACATTAACTGCTGTATCTTGGATATCTCATCAACTTTTTCACCGAGGACTAGTCTTGATAAAGGCCTCATTGCTGGCTGAAACGCGTAGACCTTGAATGACGTACCAGCCCGAGTTTCAAAATACGGTGAGCACTTTTCCAAATACATTTCCTTATTACGCTTGTTTTGTGCAGCACTTGTTCTTCTCTTTCCCTGCAGGTTTCTCTCATTGGATTTTCATTGAACATTAACTGCTGTATCTTGGATATCTCATCAACTTTTTCACCTAGGACTAGTCTTGATAAAGGCCTTGTTGCAGGCTGAAACGTGTAGACCTTGAATGACATACCAGCCAGAGTTTCAAAATACGGTGAGCACTTTTCCAAATACATTTCCTTATTGCGCTTGTTATGTGCAGCACTTGTTCTTCTGTTTCCCTGCAGGTTTCTCTCATTGGATTTTCATCGAACATTAACTGCTGTATCTTGGATATCTCATCAACTTTTTCACCTAGAACTAGTCTTGATAAAGGCCTCGTTGCAGGCTGAAACGTGTAGACCTTGAATGACATACCAGCCCGAGTTTCAAAATACGGTGAGCACTTTTCCAAATACATTTCCTTATTACGCTTGTTTTGTGCAGCACTTGTTCTTCTCTTTCCCTGCAGGTTTCTCTCATTGGATTTTCATCGAACATTAACTGCTGTATCTTGGATATCTCATCAACTTTTTCACCTAGAACTAGTCTTGATAAAGGCCTCGTTGCAGGCTGAAACGCGTAGACCTTGAATGACATACCAGCCCAAGTTTCAAAATACGGTGAGCACTTTTCCAAATACATTTCCTTATTACACTTGTTTTGTGCAGCACTTGTTCTTCTCTTTCCCTGCAGGTTTCTCTCATTGGATTTTCATTGAACATTAACTGCTGTATCTTGGATATCTCATCAACTTTTTCACCTAGGACTAGTCTTGATAAAGGCCTCATTGCAGGCTAAAATGCGTAGACCTTGAATGACATACCAGCCCGAGTTTCAAAATACGGTGAGCACTTTTTCAAATAAATTTCCTTATTGCGCTTGTTTTGTGCAGCACTTGTTCTTCTGTTTCCCTGCAGGTTTCTCTCATTGGATTTTCATCGAACATTAACTGCTGTATCTTGGATATCTCATCAACTTTTTCACCGAGGACTAGTCTTGATAAAGGCCTCATTGCTGGCTGAAACGCGTAGACCTTGAATGACGTACCAGCCCGAGTTTCAAAATACGGTGAGCACTTTTCCAAATACATTTCCTTATTACGCTTGTTTTGTGCAGCACTTGTTCTTCTCTTTCCCTGCAGGTTTCTCTCATTGGATTTTCATTGAACATTATCTGCTGTATCTTGGATATCTCATCAACTTTTTACCTAGGACTAGTCTTGATAAAGGCCTTGTTGCAGGCTAAAATGCGCAGACCTTGAATGAAATACCAGCCCGAGTTTCAAAATACGGTGAGCACTTTTTCAAATAAATTTCCTTATTGCGCTTGTTTTGTGCAGCACTTGTTCTTCTGTTTCCCTGCAGGTTTCTCTCATTGGATTTTTCATCGAACATTAACTGCTGTATCTTGGATATCTCATCAACTTTTTCACCTAGGACTAGTCTTGTTAAAGGCCTCATTGCTGGCTGAAACGTGTAGACCTTGAATGACATACCAGCCAGAGTTTCAAAATACGGTGAGCACTTTTCCAAATACATTTCCTTATTGCGCTTGTTATGTGCAGCACTTGTTCTTCTGTTTCCCTGCAGGTTTCTCTCATTGGATTTTCATCGAACATTAACTGCTGTATCTTGGATATCTCATCAACTTTTTCACCTAGGACTAGTCTTGTTAAAGGCCTCGTTGCAGGCTGAAACGTGTAGACCTTGAATGACATACCAGCCAGAGTTTCAAAATACGGTGAGCACTTTTCCAAATACATTTCCTTATTGCGCTTGTTTTGTGCAGAACTTGTTCTTCTCTTACCCTACAGGTTTATCTCATTGGATTTTCATCGAACATTAATTGCTGCATCTTGGATATCTCATCAACTTTTTCACAGAGGACTAGTCTTGATAAAGGCCTCATTGCTGGCTGAAACGCGTAGACCTTTAATGACATACCAGCCCGAGTTTCAAAATACGGTGAGCACTTTTCCAAATACATTTCCTTATTACGCTTGGTTTGTGCAGCACTTGTTCTTCTCTTTCCCTGCAGGTTTCTCTCATTGGATATTCATTGAACATTATCTGATGTCTCTTGAATATCTCATCAACTTTTTTACCTAGGACTAGTCTTAATAAAGGCCTCATTGCAGGCTAAAATGCGTAGACCCTGAATGACATACCAGCCCGAGTTTCAAAATACGGTGAGCACTTTTTCAAATAAATTTCCTTATTGCGCTTGTTTTGTGCAGCACTTGTTCTTCTCTTTCCCTGCAGGTTTCTCTCATTGGATTTTTCATCAAACATTAACTGCTGTATCTTGGATATCTCATCAACTTTTTCACCTAGGACTAGTCTTGTTAAAGGCCTTGTTGCAGGCTGAAACGTGTAGAACTTGAATGACATACCAGCCAGAGTTTCAAAATACGGTGAGCACTTTTCCAAATACATTTCCTTACTGCGCTTGTTATGTGCAGCACTTGTTCTTCTGTTTCCCTGCAGGTTTCTCTCATTGGATTTTCATTGAACATTAACTGCTGTATCTTGGATATCTCCTCAACTTTTTCACCTAGGAATAGTCTTGTTAAAGGCCTCGTTGCAGGCTGAAACGTGTAGACCTTGAATAACATACCAGCCAGAGTTTAAAAATATGGTGAGCACTTTTCCAAATACATTTCCTTATTGCGCTTGCTATGTGCAGCACTTGTTCTTCTGTTTCCCTGCAGGTTTCTCTCATTGGATTTTCATTGAACATTAACTGCTGTATCTTGGATATCTCATCAACTTTTTCACCTAGGACTAGTCTTGATAAAGGCCTCATTGCAGGTTGAAACACGTAGACCTTGAATGACATACCAGCCTGAGTTTCAAAACACGGTGAGCACTTTTCCAAATACATTTCCTTATTACGCTTGTTTTGTGCAGCACTTGTTCTTCTCTTTCCCTGCAGGTTTCTCTCTTTGGATTTTCATTGAACATTAACTGCTGTATCTTGGATATCTCATCAACTTTTTCACCTAGGACTGGTCTTGATAAAGGCCTCATTGCAGGCTAAAATGCATAGACCTTGAATGATATACCAGCCCGAGTTTCAAAATACGGTGAGCACTTTTTCAAATAAATTTCCTTATTGCGCTTGTTTTGTGCAGCACTTGTTCTTCTGTTTCCCTGCAGGTTTCTCTCATTGGATTTTCATCGAACATTAACTGCTGTATCTTGGATATCTCATCAACTTTTTCACCGAGGACTAGTCTTGATAAAGGCCTCATTGCTGGCTGAAACGCGTAGACCTTGAATGACGTACCAGCCCGAGTTTCAAAATACGGTGAGCACTTTTCCAAATGCATTTCCTTATTACGCTTGTTTTGTGCAGCACTTGTTCTTCTCTTTCCCTGCAGGTTTCTCTCATTGGATTTTCATTGAACATTATCTGCTGTATCTTGGATATCTCATCAACTTTTTCACCTAGGACTAGTCTTGATAAAGGCCTTGTTGCAGGCTAAAATGCGTAGACCTTGAATGAAATACCAGCCCGAGTTTCAAAATACGGTGAGCACTTTTTCAAATAAATTTCCTTATTGCGCTTGTTTTGTGCAGCACTTGTTCTTCTCTTTCCCTGCAGGTTTCTCTCATTGGATTTTTCATCGAACATTAACTGCTGTATCTTGGATATCTCATCAACTTTTTCACCTAGGACTAGTCTTGTTAAAGGCCTCGTTGCAGGCTGAAACGTGTAGACCTTGAATGACATACCAGCCAGAGTTTCAAAATACGGTGAGCACCTTTCCAAATACATTTCCTTATTGCGCTTGTTATGTGCAGCACTTGTTCTTCTGTTTCCCTGCAGGTTTCTCTCATTGGATTTTCATTGAACATTATCTGCTGTATCTTGGATATCTCATCAATTTTTTCACCTAGGACTAGTCTTGATAAAGGCCTCGTTGCAGACTAAAATGCGTAGACCTTGAATGACATACCAGCCCGAGTTTCAAAATACGGTGAGCACTTTTTCAAATAAATTTCCTTATTGCGCTTGTTTTGTGCAGAACTTGTTCTTCTCTTTCCCTGCAGGTATCTCTCATTGGATTTTCATCTAACATTAACTGCTGTATCTTGGATATGTCATCAACTTTTTAACCTAGGACTAGTCTTGATAAAGGCATCGTTGCAGGCTGAAACACGTAGACCTTGAATGACATACCAGCCCGAGTTTCAAAATACGGTGAGCACTTTTCCAAATACATTTCCTTATTACGCTTGTTTTGTGCAGCACTTGTTCTTCTCCTTCCCTGCAGGTTTCTCTCATTGGATTTTCATCGAACACTAACTGCTGTATCTTGGATATCTCATCAACTTTTTCACATAGAACTAGTCTTGATTAAGGCCTCGTTGCAATCTGTAACGCGTAGACCTTGAATGACATACCAGCCCGCGTTTCAAAATACGGTGAGCACTTTTCCAAATACATTTCCTTATTGCGCTTGTTTTGTGCAGAACTTTTTCTTCTCTTTCCCTGCAGGTTTATCTCATTGGATTTTCATCGAACATTAATTGCTGTATCTTGGATATCTCATCATCTTTTTCACAGAGGACTAGTCTTGATAAAGGCCTCATTGCTGGCTGAAACACGTAGACCTTTAATGACATACCAGCCCGAGTTTCAAAATACGGTGAGAACTTTTCCAAATACATTTCCTTATTACGCTTGTTTTGTGCAGCACTTGTTCTTCTCTTTCCCTGCAGGTTTCTCTCATTGGATATTCATTGAACATTATCTGCTGTATCTTGGATATCTCATCAACTTTTTCACCTAGGACTAGTCTTTTTAAAGGCCTTGTTGCAGGCTGAAACGTGTAGACCTTGAATGAGATACCAGCCAGAGTTTCAAAATACGGTGAGCACTTTTCCAAATACATTTCCTTATTGTGCTTGTTATGTGCAGCACTTGTTCTTCTGTTTCCCTGCAGGTTTCTCTCATTGGATTTTCATTAAACATTAACTGCTGTATCTTGGATATCTCCTCAACTTTTTCACCTAGGAATAGTCTTGTTAAAGGCCTCGTTGCAGGCTGAAACGTGTAGACCTTGAATGGCATGCCAGCCAGAGTTTCAAAATACGGTGAGCACTTTTCCAAATACATTTCCTTATTGCGCTTCTTATGTGCAGCACTTGTTCTTCTGTTTCCCTGCAGGTTTCTCTCATTGGATTTTCATTGAACATTATCTGCTGTATCTTGGATATCTCATCAACTTTTTCACCTAGGACTAGTCTTGATAAAGGCCTCATTGCAGACTAAAATGTGTAGACCTTGAATGACATACCAGCCCGAGTTTCAAAATACGGTGAGCACTTTTTCAAATAAATTTCCTTATTGCGCTTGTTTTGTGCAGCACTTGTTCTTCTCTTTCCCTGCAGGTTTCTCTCATTGGATTTTCATTGAACATTAACTGCTGTATCTTGGATATCTCATCAACTTTTTCACCTAGAACTAGTCTTGATAAAGGCCTCGTTGCAGGCTGAAACGTGTAGACCTTGAATGACATACCAGCCAGAGTTTAAAAATATGGTGAGCACTTTTCCAAATACATTTCCTTATTGCGCTTGTTATGTGCAGCACTTGTTCTTCTGTTTCCCTGCAGGTTTCTCTCATTGGATTTTCATCGAACATTAACTGCTGTATCTTGGATATCTCATCAACTTTTTCACCTAGAACTAGTCTTGATAAAGGCCTCGTTGCAGGCTGAAACGTGTAGACCTTGAATGACATACCAGCCAGAGTTTAAAAATACGGTGAGCACTTTTCCAAATACATTTCCTTATTGCGCTTGTTATGTGCAGCACTTGTTCTTCTGTTTCCCTGCAGGTTTCTCTCATTGGATTTTCATCGAACATTAACTGCTGTATCTTGGATATCTCATCAACTTTTTCACCTAGGACTAGTCTTGATAAAGGCCTCATTGCTGGCTGAAATGCGTAGACCTTGAATGACGTACCAGCCCGAGTTTCAAAATACGGTGAGCACTTTTCCAAATACGTTTCCTTATTACACTTGCTATGTGCAGCACTTGTTCTTCTGTTTCCCTGCAGGTTTCTCTCATTGGATTTTCATCGAACTTTAACTGCTGTATCTTGGATATCTCATCAACTTTTTCACCTAGGACTAGTCTTGTTAAAGGCCTCGTTGCAGGCTGAAACGTGTAGACCTTGAATGACATACCAGCCAGAGTTTCAAAATACGGTGAGCACTTTTCCAAATACATTTCCTTATTGCGCTTGTTATGTGCAGCACTTGTTCTTCTCTTTCCCTGCAGGTTTCTCTCATTGGATTTTCATTGAACATTATCTGCTGTATCTTGGATATCTCATCAACTTTTTCACCTAGGACTAGTCTTGATAAAGGCCTCATTGCAGACTAAAATGTGTAGACCTTGAATGACATACCAGCCCGAGTTTCAAAATACGGTGAGCACTTTTTCAAATAAATTTCCTTATTGCGCTTGTTTTGTGCAGCACTTGTTCTTCTCTTTCCCTGCAGGTTTCTCTCATTGGATTTTCATCGAACATTAACTGCTGTATCTTGGATATCTCATCAACTTTTTCACCTAGAACTAGTCTTGATAAAGGCCTCGTTGCAGGCTGAAACGTGTAGACCTTGAATGACATACCAGCCAGAGTTTAAAAATATGGTGAGCACTTTTCCAAATACATTTCCTTATTGCGCTTGTTATGTGCAGCACTTGTTCTTCTGTTTCCCTGCAGGTTTCTCTCATTGGATTTTCATCGAACATTAACTGCTGTATCTTTGATATCTCATCAACTTTTTCACCTAGAACTAGTCTTGATAAAGGCCTCTTTGCAGGCTGAAACGTGTAGACCTTGAATGACATACCAGCCAGAGTTTAAAAATATGGTGAGCACTTTTCCAAATACATTTCCTTATTGCGCTTGTTATGTGCAGCACTTGTTCTTCTGTTTCCCTGCAGGTTTCTCTCATTGGATTTTCATCGAACATTAACTGCTGTATCTTGGATATCTCATCAACTTTTTCACCTAGGACTAGTCTTGATAAAGGCCTCATTGCAGGCTGAAATGCGTAGACCTTGAATGACATATCAGCCCGAGTTTCAAAATACGGTGAGCACTTTTCCAAATACATTTCCTTATTACACTTGCTATGTGCAGCACTTGTTCTTCTGTTTCCCTGCAGGTTTCTCTCATTGGATTTTCATCGAACTTTAACTGCTGTATCTTGGATATCTCATCAACTTTTTCACCTAGGACTAGTCTTGTTAAAGGCCTCGTTGCAGGCTGAAACGTGTAGACCTTGAATGACATACCAGCCAGAGTTTCAAAATACGGTGAGCACTTTTCCAAATACATTTCCTTATTGCGCTTGTTATGTGCAGCACTTGTTCTTCTCTTTCCCTGCAGGTTTCTCTCATTGGATTTTCATTGAACATTATCTGCTGTATCTTGGATGTCTCATCAACTTTTTCACCTAGGACTAGTCTTGATAAAGGCCTCATTGCAGACTAAAATGTGTGGACCTTGAATGACATACCAGCCCGAGTTTCAAAATACGGTGAGCACTTTTTCAAATAAATTTCCTTATTGCGCTTGTTTTGTGCAGCACTTGTTCTTCTCTTTCCCTGCAGGTTTCTCTCATTGGATTTTCATCGAACATTAACTGCTGTATCTTGGATATCTCATCAACTTTTTCACCTAGGACTAGTCTTGATAAAGGCCTCGTTGCAGGCTGAAACGTGTAGACCTTGAATGACATACCAGCCAGAGTTTCAAAATATGGTGAGCACTTTTCCAAATACATTTCCTTATTGCGCTTGTTATGTGTAGCACTTGTTCTTCTGTTTCCCTGCAGGTTTCTCTCATTGGATTTTCATCGAACATTAACTGCTGTATCTTGGATATCTCATCAACTTTTTCACCTAGGACTAGTCTTGATAAAGGCCTTGTTGCAGGCTGAAACACGTAGACCTTGAATGACATACCAGCCTGAGTTTCAAAACACGGTGAGCACTTTTCCAAATACATTTCCTTATTACGCTTGTTTTGTGCAGAACTTTTTCTTCTCTTTCCCTGCAGGTTTATCTCATTGGATTTTCATTGAACATTAACTGCTGTATCTTGGATATCTCATCAACTTTTTCACAGAGGACTAGTCTTGATAAAGGCCTCATTGCTGGCTGAAACGCGTTGACCTTGAATGACATACCAGCCCGAGTTTCAAAATACAGTGAGAACTTTTCCAAATACATTTCCTTATTGCGCTTGTTTTGTGCAGCACTTGTTCTTCTCTTTCCCTGCAGGTTTCTCTCATTGGATATTCATTGAACATTATATCTGCTGTATCTTGGATATCTCATCAACTTTTTCACCTAGGACTAGTCTTGTTAAAGGCCTTGTTGCAGGCTGAAACGTGTAGACCTTGAATGACATACCAGCCAGAGTTTCAAAATACGGTGAGCACTTTTCCAAATACATTTCCTTATTGCGCTTGTTATGTGCAGCACTTGTTCTTCTGTTTCCCTGCAGGTTTCTCTCATTGGATTTTCATTGAACATTAACTGCTGTATCTTGGATATCTCCTCAACTTTTTCACCTAGGAATAGTCTTGTTAAAGGCCTCGTTGCAGGCTGAAACGTGTAGACCTTGAATGACATGCCAGCCAGAGTTTCAAAATACGGTGAGCACTTTTCCAAATACATTTCCTTATTGCGCTTGTTATGTGCATAACTTGTTCTTCTGTTTCCCTGCAGGTTTCTCTCATTGGATTTTCATTGAACATTATCTGCTGTATCTTGGATATCTCATCAACTTTTTCACCTAGGACTAGTCTTGATAAAGGCCTCATTGCAGACTAAAATGTGTAGACCTTGAATGACATACCAGCCCGAGTTTCAAAATACGGTGAGCACTTTTTCAAATAAATTTCCTTATTGCGCTTGTTTTGTGCAGCACTTGTTCTTCTCTTTCCCTGCAGGTTTCTCTCATTGGATTTTCATTGAACATTAACTGCTGTATCTTGGATATCTCATCAACTTTTTCACCTAGAACTAGTCTTGATAAAGGCCTCTTTGCAGGCTGAAACGTGTAGACCTTGAATGACATACCAGCCAGAGTTTAAAAATATGGTGAGCACTTTTCCAAATACATTTCCTTATTGTGCTTGTTATGTGCAGCACTTGTTCTTCCGTTTCCCTGCAGGTTTCTCTCATTGGATTTTCATCGAACATTAACTGCTGTATCTTGGATATCTCATCAACTTTTTCACCTAGGACTAGTCTTGATAAAGGCCTCTTTGCTGGCTGAAACGCGTAGACCTTGAATGACGTACCAGCCCGAGTTTCAAAATACGGTGAGCACTTTTCCAAATACATTTCCTTATTACGCTTGTTATGTGCAGCACTTGTTCTTCTGTTTCCCTGCAGGTTTCTCTCATTGGATTTTCATCGAACATTAACTGCTGTATCTTGGATATCTCATCAACTTTTTCACCTAGGACTAGTCTTGTTAAAGGCCTCGTTGCAGGCTGAAACGCGTAGACCTTGAATGACATACCAGCCAGAGTTTCAAAATACGGTGAGCACTTTTCCAAATACATTTCCTTATTGCGCTTGTTATGTGCAGCACTTGTTCTTCTGTTTCCCTGCAGGTTTCTCTCATTGGATTTTCATCGAACATTAACTGCTGTATCTTGGATATCTCATCAACTTTTTCACCTAGGACTAGTCTTGATAAAGGCCTAATTGCTGGCTGAAACGCGTAGACCTTGAATGACGTACCAGCCCGAGTTTCAAAATACGGTGAGCACTTTTTCAAATAAATTTCCTTATTGCGCTTGTTTTGTGCAGAACTTGTTCTTCTCTTTCCCCGCAGGTATCTCTCATTGGATTTTCATCGAACATTAACTGCTGTATCTTGGATATGTCATCAACTTTTTCACCTAGGACTACTCTTGATAAAGGCATCGTTGCAGGCTGAAACGCGTAGACCTTGAATGACATACCAGCCTAAGTTTCAAAACACGGTGAGCACTTTTTCAAATAAATTTCCTTATTGCGCTTGTTTTGTGCAGCACTTGTTCTTCTCTTTCCCTGCAGGTTTCTCTCATTGGATTATCATCGAACATTAACTGCTGTATCTTGGATATCTCATCAACTTTTTCACCTAGAACTAGTCTTGATAAAGGCCTCGTTGCAGGCTGAAACATGTAGACCTTGAATGACATACCAGCCAGAGTTTAAAAATATGGTGAGCACTTTTCCAAATACATTTCCTTATTGCGCTTGTTATGTGCAGCACTTGTTCTTCTGTTTCCCTGCAGGTTTCTCTCATTGGATTTTCATCGAACATTAACTGCTGTATCTTGGATATCTCATCAACTTTTTCACCTAGGACTAGTCTTGATAAAGGCCTCGTTGCAGGCTGAAACACGTAGACCTTGAATGACATACCAGCCTGAGTTTCAAAACACGGTGAGCACTTTTCCAAATACATTTCCTTATTACGCTTGTTTCGTGCAGCACTTGTTCTTCTCTTTCCCTGCAGGTTTCTCTCTTTGGATTTTCATTGAATATTAACTGCTGTATCTTGGATATCTCATCAACTTTTTCACCTAGGACTGGTCTTGATAAAGGCCTCATTGCAGGCTAAAATGCGTAGACCTTGAATGACATACCAGCCTGAGTTTCAAAATACGGTGAGCACTTTTTCAAATAAATTTCCTTATTGCGCTTGTTTTGTGCAGCACTTGTTCTTCTGTTTCCCTGCAGGTTTCTCTCATTGGATTTTCATCGAACATTAACTGCTGTATCTTGGATATCTCATCAACTTTTTCACCGAGGACTAGTCTTGATAAAGGCCTCATTGCTGGCTGAAACGCGAAGACCTTGAATGACGTACCAGCCCCAGTTTCAAAATACGGTGAGCACTTTTCCAAATACATTTCCTTATTGCGCTTGTTATGTGCAGCACTTGTTCTTCTGTTTCCCTGCAGGTTTTTCTCATTGAATTTTCATCGAACATTAACTGCTGTATCTTGGATATCTCATCAACTTTTTCACCTAGGACTAGTCTTGTTAAAGGACTCGTTGCAGGCTGAAACATGTAGACCTTGAATGACATACCAGCCCGAGTTTCAAAATACGGTGAGCACTTTTCTAAATACATTTCCTTATTGCGCTTGTTTTGTGCAGAACTTGTTCTTCTCTTTCCCTACAGGTTTATCTCATTGGATTTTCATCGAACATTAATTGCTGTATCTTGGATATCTCATCAACTTTTTCACAGAGGACTAGTCTTGATAAAGGCCTCATTGCTGGCTGAAACGCGTAGACCTTTAATGACATACCAGCCCGAGTTTCAAAATACGGTGAGCACTTTTCCAAATACATTTCCTTATTACGCTTGTTTTGTGCAGCACTTGTTCTTCTCTTTCCCTGCAGGTTTCTCTCATTGGATATTCATTGAACATTATCTGCTGTATCTTGGATATCTCATCAACTTTTTCACCTAGGACTAGTCTTGTTAAAGGACTCGTTGCAGGCTGAAACGTGTAGACCATGAATGACATACCAGCCCGCATTTCAAAATACGGTGAGCACTTTTCCAAATACATTTAATTATTGCGCTTGTTATGTGCAGCACTTGTTCTTCTGTTTCCCTGCAGGTTTCTCTCATTGGATTTTCATTGAACATTATCTGTTGTATCTTGGATATCTCATCAACTTTTTCACCTAGGACTAGTCTTGATAAAGGCCTCGTTGCAGACTAAAATGTGTAGACCTTGAAGGACATACCAGCCCGAGTTTCAAAATACGGTAAGCACTTTTTCAAATAAATTTCCTTATTGCGCTTGTTTTGTGCAGAACTTGTTCTTCTCTTTCCCTGCAGGTGTCTCTCATTGGATTTTCATCGAACATTAACTGCTGTATCTTGGATATCTCATCAACTTTTTCACCTAGGACTACTCTTGATAAAGGCATCGTTGCAGGCTGAAACGCGTAGACCTTGAATGACATACCAGCCTAAGTTTCAAAACACGGTGAGCACTTTTCCAAATACATTTCCTTGTTGCGCTAGTTTTGTGCAGCACTTGTTCTCTTTCCCTGCAGATTTCTCTCATTGGATTTTCATAGAACATTAACTGCTGTATCTTGGATATCTCATCAACTTTTTCACATAGAACTAGTCTTGATTAAGGCCTCGTTGCAATCTGAAACGCGTAGACCTTGAATGACATACCAGCCCGAGTTTCAAAATACGGTGAGCACTTTTCTAAATACATTTCTTTATTGCGCTTGTTTTGTGCAGAACTTGTTCTTCTCTTTCCCTACAGGTTTATCTCATTGGATTTTCATCGAACATTAATTGCTGTATCTTGGATATCTCATCAACTTTTTCACAGAGGACTAGTCTTGATAAAGGCCTCATTGCTGGCTGAAACGCGTAGACCTTTAATGACATACTAGCCCGAGTTTCAAAATACGGTGAGCACTTTTCCAAATACATTTCCTTATTACGCTTGTTTTGTGCAGCACTTGTTCTTCTCTTTCCCTGCAGGTTTCTCTCATTGGATATTCATTGAACATTATCTGCTGTATCTTGGATATCTCATCAACTTTTTCACCTAGGACTAGTCTTGATAAAGGCCTCGTTGCAGGATAAAATGCGTAGACCTTGAATGACATACCAGCCCGAGTTTCAAAATACGGTGAGCACTTTTTCAAATAAATTTCCTTATTGCGCTTGTTTTGTGCAGCACTTGTTCTTCTCTTTCCCTGCAGGTTTCTCTCATTGGAATTTTCATCGAACATTAACTGCTGTATCTTGGATATCTCATCAACTTTTTCACCTAGGACTAGTCTTGTTAAAGGCCTTGTTGCAGGCTGAAACGTGTAGACCTTGAATGACATACCAGCCAGAGTTTCAAAATACGGTGAGCACTTTTCCAAATACATTTCCTAATTGCGCTTGTTATGTGCAGCACTTGTTCTTCTGTTTCCCTGCAGGTTTCTCTCATTGGATTTTCATCGAACATTAACTGCTGTATCTTGGATATCTCATCAACTTTTTCACCTAGGAATAGTCTTGTTAAAGGCCTCGTTGCAGGCTGAAACGTGTAGACCTTGAATGACATACCAGCCAGAGTTTCAAAATACGGTGAGCACTTTTCCAAATACATTTCCTTAATGCGCTTGTTATGTGCAGCACTTGTTCTTCTGTTTCCCTGCAGGTTTCTCTCATTGGATTTTCATTGAACATTATCTGCTGTATCTTGGATATCTCATCAACTTTTTCCACCTAGGACTAGTCTTGATAAAGGCCTCATTGCAGACTAAAATGTGTAGACCTTGAATGACATACCAGCCTGAATTTCAAAACACGGTGAGCACTTTTCCAAATATATTTCCTTATTACGCTTGTTTTGTGCAGCACTTGTTCTTCTCTTTCCCTGCAGGTTTCTCTCTTTGGATTTTCATTGAACATTAACTGCTGTATCTTGGATATCTCATCAACTTTTTCACCTAGGACTGGTCTTGATAAAGGCCTCATTGCAGGCTAAAATGCATAGACCTTGAATGACATACCAGCCCGAGTTTCAAAATACGATGAGCACTTTTCCAAATACATTTCCTTATTACGCTTGTTTTGTGCAGCACTTGTTCTTATCTTTCCTTGCAGGTTTCTCTCATTGGATTTTCATTGAACATTATCTGCTGTATCTTGGATATCTCATCAACTTTTTCACCTAGGACTACTCTTGATAAAGGCCTTGTTGCAGGCCAAAATGCGTAGACCTTGAATGAAATACCAGCCCGAGTTTCAAAATACGGTGAGCACTTTTTCAAATAAATTTCCTTATTGCGCTTGTTTTGTGCAGAACTTGTTCTTCTGTTTCCCTGCAGGTTTCTCTCATTGGATTTTTCATTGAACATTAACTGCTGTATCTTGGATATCTCATCAACTTTTTCACCTAGGACTAGTCTTGTTAAAGGCCTCATTGCTGGCTGAAACGCGTAGACCTTGAATGACGTACCAGCCCGAGTTTCAAAATACGGTGAGCACTTTTTCAAATAAATTTCCTTATTGCGCTTGTTTTGTGCAGCACTTGTTCTTCTCTTTCCCTGCAGGTTTCTCTCATTGGATTATCATCGAACATTAACTGCTGTATCTTGGATATCTCATCAACTTTTTCACCTAGAACTAGTTTTGATAAAGGCCTCGTTGCAGGCTGAAACGTGTAGACCTTGAATGACATACCAGCCAGAGTTTAAAAATATGGTGAGCACTTTTCCAAATACATTTCCTTATTGCGCTTGTTATGTGCAGCACTTGTTCTTCTGTTTCCCTGCAGGTTTCTCTCATTGGATTTTCATTGAACATTAACTGCTGTATCTTGGATATCTCATCAACTTTTTCACCTAGGACTAGTCTTGATAAAGGCCTCGTTGCAGGCTGAAACACGTAGACCTTGAATGACATACCAGCCTGAGTTTCAAAATACGGTGAGCACTTTTTCAAATAAATTTCCTTATTGCGCTTGTTTTGTGCAGCACTTGTTCTTCTGTTTCCCTGCAGGTTTCTCTCATTGGATTTTCATCGAACATTAACTGCTGTACCTTGGATATCTCATCAACTTTTTCACCGAGGACTAGTCTTGATAAAGGCCTCATTGCTGGCTGAAACGCGTAGACCTTGAATGACGTACCAGCCCCAGTTTCAAAATACGGTGAGCACTTTTCCAAATACATTTCCTTATTGCGCTTGTTATGTGCAGCACTTGTTCTTCTGTTTCCCTGCAGGTTTTTCTCATTGGATTTTCATCGAACATTAACTGCTGTATCTTGGATATCTCATCAACTTTTTCACCTAGGACTAGTCTTGTTAAAGGACTCGTTGCAGGCTGAAACGTGTAGACCATGAATGACATACCAGCCCGAGTTTCAAAATACGGTGAGCACTTTTCCAAATACATTTAATTATTGCGCTTGTTATGTGCAGCACTTGTTCTTCTGTTTCCCTGCAGGTTTCTCTCATTGGATTTTTATTAAACATTATCTGTTGTATCTTGGATATCTCATCAACTTTTTCACCTAGGACTAGTCTTGATAAAGGCCTCGTTGCAGACTAAAATGTGTAGACCTTGAAGGACATACCAGCCCGAGTTTCAAAATACGGTAAGCACTTTTTCAAATAAATTTCCTTATTGCGCTTGTTTTGTGCAGAACTTGTTCTTCTCTTTCCCTGCAGGTATATCTCATTGGATTTTCATCGAACATTAACTGCTGTATCTTGGATATGTCATCAACTTTTTCACCTAGGACTACTCTTGATAAAGGCATCGTTGCAGGCTGAAACGCGTAGACCTTGAATGACATACCAGCCTAAGTTTCAAAACACGGTGAGCACTTTTTCAAATAAATTTCCTTATTGCGCTTGTTTTGTGCAGCACTTGTTCTTCTCTTTCCCTGCAGGTTTCTCTCATTGGATTATCATCGAACATTAACTGCTGTATCTTGGATATCTCATCAACTTTTTCACCTAGAACTAGTCTTGATAAAGGCCTCTTTGCAGGCTGAAACGTGTAGACCTTGAATGACATACCAGCCAGAGTTTAAAAATATGGTGAGCACTTTTCCAAATACATTTCCTTATTGCGCTTGTTATGTGCAGCACTTGTTCTTCTGTTTCCCTGCAGGTTTCTCTCATTGGATTTTCATCGAACATTAACTGCTGTATCTTGGATATCTCATCAACTTTTTCACCTAGGACTAGTCTTGATAAAGGCCTTGTTGCAGGCTGAAACACGTAGACCTTGAATGACATACCAGCCTGAGTTTCAAAACACGGTGAGCACTTTTCCAAATACATTTCCTTATTACGCTTGTTTTGTGCAGCACTTGTTCTTCTCTTTCCCTGCAGGTTTCTCTCTTTGGTTTTTTATTGAATATTAACTGCTGTATCTTGGATATCTCATCAACTTTTTCACCTAGGACTGGTCTTGATAAAGGCCTCATTGCAGGCTAAAATGCGTAGACCTTGAATGACATACCAGCCTGAGTTTCAAAATACGGTGAGCACTTTTTCAAATAAATTTCCTTATTGCGCTTGTTTTGTGCAGCACTTGTTCTTCTGTTTCCCTGCAGGTTTCTCTCATTGGATTTTCATCGAACATTAACTGCTGTATCTTGGATATCTCATCAACTTTTTCACCGAGGACTAGTCTTGATAAAGGCCTCATTGCTGGCTGAAACGCGTAGACCTTGAATGACGTACCAGCCCCAGTTTCAAAATACGGTGAGCACTTTTCCAAATACATTTCCTTATTGCGCTTGTTATGTGCAGCACTTGTTCTTCTGTTTCCCTGCAGGTTTTTCTCATTGGATTTTCATCGAACTTTAACTGCTGTATCTTGGATATCTCATCAACTTTTTCACCTAGGACTAGTCTTGTTAAAGGACTCGTTGCAGGCTGAAACGTGTAGACCATGAATGACATACCAGCCCGAGTTTCAAAATACGGTGAGCACTTTTCCAAATACATTTAATTATTGCGCTTGTTATGTGCAGCACTTGTTCTTCTGTTTCCCTGCAGGTTTCTCTCATTGGATTTTCATTGAACATTATCTGTTGTATCTTGGATATCTCATCAACTTTTTCACCTAGGACTAGTCTTGATAAAGGCCTCGTTGCAGACTAAAATGTGTAGACCTTGAAGGACATACCAGCCCGAGTTTCAAAATACGGTAAGCACTTTTTCAAATAAATTTCCTTATTGCGCTTGTTTTGTGCAGAACTTGTTCTTCTCTTTCCCTGCAGGTATCTCTCATTGGATTTTCATCGAACATTAACTGCTGTATCTTGGATATGTCATCAACTTTTTCACCTAGGACTACTCTTGATAAAGGCATCGTTGCAGGCTGAAACGCGTAGACCTTGAATGACATACCAGCCTAAGTTTCAAAACACGGTGATCACTTTTCCAAATACATTTCCTTGTTGCGCTAGTTTTGTGCAGCACTTGTTCTCTTTCCCTGCAGATTTCTCTCATTGGATTTTCATAAAACATTAACTGCTGTATCTTGGATATCTCATCAACTTTTTCACCTAGAACTAGTCTTGATTAAGGCCTCGTTGCAATCTGAAACGCGTAGACCTTGAATGACATACCAGCCCGAGTTTCAAAATACGGTGAGCACTTTTCTAAATACATTTCCTTATTGCGCTTGTTTTGTGCAGAACTTGTTCTTCTCTTTCCCTACAGGTTTATCTCATTGGATTTTCATCGAACATTAATTGCTGTATCTTGGATATCTCATCAACTTTTTCACAGAGGACTAGTCTTGATAAAGGCCTCATTGCTGGCTGAAACGCGTAGACCTTTAATGACATACCAGCCCGAGTTTCAAAATACGGTGAGCACTTTTCCAAATACATTTCCTTATTACGCTTGTTTTGTGCAGCACTTGTTCTTCTCTTTCCCTGCAGGTTTCTCTCATTGGATATTCATTGAACATTATCTGCTGTTTCTTGGATATCTCATCAACTTTTTCACCTAGGACTAGTCTTGATAAAGGCCTCGTTGCAGGATAAAATGCGTAGACCTTGAATGACATACCAGCCCGAGTTTCAAAATACGGTGAGCACTTTTTCAAATAAATTTCCTTATTGTGCTTGTTTTGTGCAGCACTTGTTCTTCTCTTTCCCTGCAGGTTTCTCTCATTGGACTTTTCATCGAACATTAACTGCTGTATCTTGGATATCTCATCAACTTTTTCACCTAGGACTAGTCTTGTTAAAGGCCTTGTTGCAGGCTGAAACGTGTAGACCTTGAATGACATACCAGCCAGAGTTTCAAAATACGGTGAGCACTTTTCCAAATACATTTCCTAATTGCGCTTGTTATGTGCAGCACTTGTTCTTCTGTTTCCCTGCAGGTTTCTCTCATTGGATTTTCATCGAACATTAACTGCTGTATCTTGGATATCTCATCAACTTTTTCACCTAGGAATAGTCTTGTTAAAGGCCTCGTTGCAGGCTGAAACGTGTAGACCTTGAATGACATACCAGCCAGAGTTTCAAAATACGGTGAGCACTTTTCCAAATACATTTCCTTAATGCGCTTGTTATGTGCAGCACTTGTTCTTCTGTTTCCCTGCAGGTTTCTCTCATTGGATTTTCATTGAACATTATCTGCTGTATCTTGGATATCTCATCAACTTTTTCACCTAGGACTAGTCTTGATAAAGGCCTCATTGCAGACTAAAATGTGTAGACCTTGAATGACATACCAGCCTGAATTTCAAAACACGGTGAGCACTTTTCCAAATATATTTCCTTATTACGCTTGTTTTGTGCAGCACTTGTTCTTCTCTTTCCCTGCAGGTTTCTCTCTTTGGATTTTCATTGAACATTAACTGCTGTATCTTGGATATCTCATCAACTTTTTCACCTAGGACTGGTCTTGATAAAGGCCTCATTGCAGGCTAAAATGCATAGACCTTGAATGACATACCAGCCCGAGTTTCAAAATACGGTGAGCACTTTTCCAAATACATTTCCTTATTACGCTTGTTTTGTGCAGCACTTGTTCTTCTCTTTCCTTGCAGGTTTCTCTCAATGGATTTTCATTGAACATTATCTGCTGTATCTTGGATATCTCATCAACTTTTTCACCTAGGACTACTCTTGATAAAGGCCTCGTTGCAGGCCAAAATGCGTAGACCTTGAATGAAATACCAGCCCGAGTTTCAAAATACGGTGAGCACTTTTTCAAATAAATTTCCTTATTGCGCTTGTTTTGTGCAGAACTTGTTCTTCTGTTTCCCTGCAGGTTTCTCTCATTGGATTTTTCATCGAACATTAACTGCTGTATCTTGGATATCTCATCAACTTTTTCACCTAGGACTAGTCTTGTTAAAGGCCTCATTGCTGGCTGAAATGTGTAGACCTTGAATGACATACCAGCCAGAGTTTCAAAATACGGTGAGCACTTTTCCAAATACATTTCCTCATTGCGCTTGTTATGTGCAGCACTTGTTCTTCTGTTTCCCTGCAGGTTTCTCTCATTGGATTTTCATCGAACATTAACTGCTGTATCTTGGATATCTCATCAACGTTTTTTCACCTAGGACTAGTCTTGTTAAAGGCCTTGTTGCAGGCTGAAACGTGTAGACCTTGAATGACATACCAGCCCGAGTTTCAAAATACGGTGAGCACTTTTCCAAAGACATTTACTTATTGCGCTTGTTTTGTGCAGCACTTGTTCTTCTCTTTCCCTGCAGGTTTCTCTCATTGGATTTTCATCGAACACTAACTGCTGTATCTTGGATATCTCATCAACTTTTTCACCTAGGACTAGTCTTGTTAAAGGCCTTGTTGCAGGCTGAAACGTGTAGACCTTGAATGACATACCAGCCAGAGTTTCAAAATACGGTGAGCACTTTTCCAAATACATTTCCTTACTGCGCTTGTTATGTGCAGCACTTGTTCTTCTTTTTCCCTGCAGGTTTCTCTCATTGGATTTTCATTGAACATTAACTGCTGTATCTTGGATAGCTCCTCCACTTTTTCACCGAGGACTAGTCTTGATAAAGGCCTCGTTGCAGGCTAAAATGCGTAGACCTTGAATGACATACCAGCCTGAGTTTCAAAATACGGTGAGCACTTTTTCAAATAAATTTCCTTATTGCGCTTGTTTTGTGCAGCACTTGTTCTTCTGTTTCCCTGCAGGTTTCTCTCATTGGATTTTCATCGAACATTAACTGCTGTATCTTGGATATCTCATCAACTTTTTCACCGAGGACTAGTCTTGATAAAGGCCTCATTGCTGGTTGAAACGCGTAGACCTTGAATGACGTACCAGCCCCAGTTTCAAAATACGGTGAGCACTTTTCCAAATACATTTCCTTATTGCGCTTGTTATGTGCAGCACTTGTTCTTCTGTTTCCCTGCAGGTTTTTCTCATTGGATTTTCATCGAACATTAACTGCTGTATCTTGGATATCTCATCAACTTTTCCACCTAGGACTAGTATTGTTAAAGGACTCGTTGCAGGCTGAAACGTGTAGACCATGAATGACATACCAGCCCGAGTTTCAAAATACGGTGAGCACTTTTCCAAATACATTTAATTATTGCGCTTGTTATGTGCAGCACTTGTTCTTCTGTTTCCCTGCAGGTTTCTCTCATTGGATTTTCATTGAACATTATCTGTTGTATCTTGGATATCTCATCAACTTTTTCACCTAGGACTAGTCTTGATAAAGGCCTCGTTGCAGACTAAAATGTGTAGACCTTGAAGGACATACCAGCCCGAGTTTCAAAATTCGGTAAGCACTTTTTCAAATAAATTTCCTTATTGCGCATGTTTTGTGCAGAACTTGTTCTCCTCTTTCCCTGCAGGTATCTCTCATTGGATTTTCATCGAACATTAACTGCTGTATCTTGGATATGTCATCAACTTTTTCACCTAGGACTACTCTTGATAAAGGCATCGTTGCAGGCTGAAACGCGTAGACCTTGAATGACATACCAGCCTAAGTTTCAAAACACGGTGAGCACTTTTCCAAATACATTTCCTTGTTGCGCTAGTTTTGTGCAGCACTTGTTCTCTTTCCCTGCAGATTTCTCTCATTGGATTTTCATAGAACATTAACTGCTGTATCTTGGATATCTCATCAACTTTTTCACCTAGGAATAGTCTTGTTAAAGGCCTCGTTGCAGGCTGAAACGTGTAGACCTTGAATGACATACCAGCCCGAGTTTCAAAATACGGTGAGCACTTTTCCAAATAAATTTCCTTATTGCGCTTGTTTTGTGCAGAACTTGTTCTTCTCTTTCCCTGCAGATTTCTCTCATTGGATTTTCATAGAACATTAACTGCTGTATCTTGGATATCTCATCAACTTTTTCACCTAGAACTAGTCTTGATTAAGGCCTCGTTGCAATCTGAAACGCGTAGACCTTGAATGACATACCAGCCCGAGTTTCAAAATACGGTGAGCACTTTTCTAAATACATTTCCTTATTGCGCTTGTTTTGTGCAGAACTTGTTCTTCTCTTTCCCTACAGGTTTATCTCATTGGATTTTCATCGAACATTAATTGCTGTATCTTGGATATCTCATCAACTTTTTCACAGAGGACTAGTCTTGATAAAGGCCTCATTGCTGGCTGAAACGCGTAGACCTTTAATGACATACCAGCCCGAGTTTCAAAATACGGTGAGCACTTTTCCAAATACATTTCATTATTACGCTTGTTTTGTGCAGCACTTGTTCTTCTCTTTCCCTGCAGGTTTCTCTCATTGGATATTCATTGAACATTATCTGCTGTATCTTGGATATCTCATCAACTTTTTCACCTAGGACTAGTCTTGATAAAGGCCTCGTTGCAGGATAAAATGCGTAGACCTTGAATGACATACCAGCCCGAGTTTCAAAATACGGTGAGCACTTTTTCAAATAAATTTCCTTATTGCGCTTGTTTTGTGCAGCACTTGTTCTTCTCTTTCCCTGCAGGTTTCTCTCATTGGACTTTTCATCGAACATTAACTGCTGTATCTTGGATATCTCATCAACTTTTTCACCTAGGACTAGTCTTGATAAAGGCCTTGTTGCAGGCTAAAATGCGTAGACCTTGAATGACATACCAGCCTGAGTTTCAAAATACGGTGAGCACTTTTTCAAATAAATTTCCTTATTGCGCTTGTTTTGTGCAGCACTTGTTCTTCTCTTTCCCTGCAGGTTTCTCTCATTGGATTTTCATCGAACATTAACTGCTGTATCTTGGATATCTCATCAACTTTTTCACCCAGGACTAGTCTTGTTAAAGGCATCGTTGCAGGCTGAAACGCATAGACCTTGAATGACATACCAGCCTGAGTTTCAAAATATAGTGAGCACTTTTCCAAATACATTTCCTTATTGCGCTTGTTTTGTGCAGCACTTGTTCTTCTCTTTCCTTGCAGGTTTCTATCATTGGATTTTCATTGAACATTAACTGCTGTATCTTGGATATCTCATCAACTTTTTCACCTAGGACTATTCTTGATAAAGGCCTCGTTGCAGGCTGAAACGCGTAGACATTGAATGACATACCAGACAGAGTTTCAAAATACGGTGAGCACTTTTCCAAATACATTTCCTTATTGTGCTTGTTTTGTGCAGCACTTATTCTTCTCTTTCCCTGCAGGTTTCTCTCATTGGATTTTCATTGAACATTAACTGCTGTATCTTGGATACCTCATCAACCTTTTCACCTAGGATTCAGACTATACTTACATTCTCTCGTTCACATTTCATTTGGGATTTGTTTTTCTTGAGACTCATCATTCATTAATTTTTTCATTTTCTCATTTTCATCATTTTTATAAGATTGGACAATCTTCATTTTGTATTATAAGAATTCAGCAGTGTCTGGTGTAATCGGTCTATTTTCTATGTTCAATTTTATCGATGTTTTATTATAACAACACTTATTTTTATTAAAAGTTATATTTTACCTCTTACCTCTGACTGTATATCCTTTATATATAAGATAGCTCGTTTTATTATATAAGATATTTGTAGTTTATATCTTGACACGTCAACCCACTACATTACTTGCTACATTTGCCTTATTGTTGTATCTCTATTAACATTGACTACATTGTTTCACATTTCAGACATCTTCACATTGTACCTCCAATGTAAACCTACTTTTTTGTATTTTTCTCACTAGTCACAATATTCTACCACATTATAATTTCTTTTTTACAATATAGAATGTTCTTTTCTTTACATCACTGAGCTTTTTGGGACATTACTTAACATCTTAGTATACTTAGGCCTCTCTTTTGAGGTGCTCCTTCACACATATACTCACAATAATCTAACTAGAACGATTAGGTTAGGCAATCGTTCCTTTTTTTAGTGAGCTTGTATACTCCTATACTTTTGGCACTACCTCTATATACCATTCCCATTAACATGCACTTATTGTTTCCTAGAAGTAAAGCTTGAATATAAATAAAAAAATGTTTTAATTTCAGCAATAAACAGCATCATTGACCGCCCCTATTTGAAGGCAGGATTCACTAATTACACATTTAATTATTTACGCCAATCGTGCTGCAGCACCAAGGCGGTTATTTGAATATTCATTAATAAGTGTCTCTTCCAAATTCGCATGTGCAGTATAAACGTAGGGCAATTACATGCATAATGAAGAGTGCATCTAGTAACTGACGTAATGAGATAGCTGCCGTTTCACACACCTTTGTTTTATACCGGCTGTCTTTCTTTAACTTATTTTATGTGGTTAAAAGCCATATAAGCACTGCCAGAATGTAAGCAATAGCTCAGGGGGAGTTACTATCATTCAGCTAGATTACGAGTTTTGAGCGTTATAGAGAAATTAACAAATGCAAAAAAGTTACGTTATTTTATTTTCTATAGCGCTGCTATAACAAGTTCTCAAACATACACCTTTTGCGTGCGATATGGTTGCGTTGAGCTCCATACCTCACACAATCAGAGCACTGCTGAGACGTGCTTGTGCACGATTTCCCCATAGACATCAATGGGGAGAGCCTTAAAAAAAAAAAAACTAACACCTGCGATCGCGGAAACAAAAGTTCTGTAACGCAGCCCCATTGGGGAAATTAAAATACAGATTAAACCTAACACACTAACATGAACCCTATGTCTCAACATCCCTAATCTGCTGCCCCTGATCCCTAATCTGCCGCTCCTGATATCTCTGCTACCTAAATACAATTATTAACCCCTAATCTGCCGCTCCCGATATCGCCGCCACTATACTACATTTATTAACCCCTAAACCACATCGCAACAAGCTAAATTAAACTATATTAACCCCTAAACCTAACCCTAACTCTAACGTAACCCTAACCCTAATGTAACCCTAACCCTAACACCCCCTAACTTTAACATAATACAAATATAGCTACATTAAATTTACACTTATTAACTAAATAAACCTATTAACCCCTAAACCGCCAGCCCCCCCACATTGCAAGAAGCTAAATTAAACTATATTAACCACTAAACCTAACCCTAAACCAAATCCCCCTAACTTTAACATAATTAAATTAGATCTAAATTAAATTTACAATTATTAACTAAATAATTCCTATTTAAAACTAAATACATACTTACCTGTGAAATAAAACCTAAGCTAGCTACAATATAACTAATTGTTATATTGTAGCTAGCTTAGGTTTTATTTTTATTTCACAGGTAAGTGTGTATTTATTTTAACTAGGTAGACTAGTTAGTAAATAGTTATTAATTATTTACTAACTACCTTTCCCTATCAAAATAAAAAGCTCACCCAAAATAAAAAAACCTAGCCTACAATAAACTACCAATGGCCCTTAAATGGGCCTTTTGTGGGGCATTGCCCCAAAGATATCAGCTCTTTTACCTGTAAAAAAAATACAAACACCCCCCCAACAGTAAAACCCACCACCCCCACAACTAACCACCCCCAAATAAAAAGCCTAACTTTAAAATAACCTAAGCTAACCATTGCCCTGAAAAGGGCATTTGTGTGGGCATTGCCCTTAAAAGGGCATTTAGCTCTTTTACTGCCCAGACCCTAAACTAAAAAAAAAACACCCAAAAAACCCTTAAAAAAACCTAACACTAACCCCAAGACGATCCACTTACAGTTGTTGAAGTCCCGCTTGAAGGATCCATCCAGCCGGCGAAGTCCTCATCCATGCGGCAAGAAGTCTTCATCCAGGCAGCCTCTTCTATCTTCATCCAGCCGGGGAAGTCCTCATCCATTCGGCAAGAAGTCTTCATCCAGGCGGCCTCTTCGATCTTCATCCAGCCGGAGCCTGTCCATCCTGAAGACATCCGATTTAAGCAGCTATCATTCTATTGGCTAATTTGAATTAGCCAATAGAATGAGAGCTGCTTAAATCCTATTGGCTGATTTGAATAGCCAATAGAATTTTAGCAGCCCTAATTCCTATTGGCTGATTCAAATCTTTCAGCCAATAGGAATGCAAGGGACGTCATCTTGGATGACGTCACTTACATTGAAGTTCAAGTTTACGGGGGAGACCATATGAAGAGGACGTTCGGCGACGGATGTCCTCAGGATGGACCCGCTCCGCGCCGGCTGGATGAAGACCGAAAAAAGATTGAAAAAGAAGGCATCTAAGCTAAGGAGGCAGCCAATTTTTGGTTCAGATCCTGGACCGCACTTGTTTATTGGTGGGTTGAATTTATCCATCAATCAGCAAGAACAACCCAGGTTGTTCACCAAAAATGGTCCGGCATCTAAACATACATTTTTGCTTTTCAAATAAAGATACCAAGAGAATGAAGACAATTTGATAATAGGAGTAAATTAGAAAGTTGCTTAAAACTGCATGCTCCATCTGAATCACGAAAAAAAAAATGGGTTCAGTGTCTCTTTAAGGCCAAAAGGTTAATTTAGTTAACCAGGTAGGCAGCTGGAATTTGAGCTTTGTAGTAGATTAATTAACCATTTTTTTTACTGTTAATAGATCTTTTGAAAAAATTGTTTTTTTATCTGTTGAGTCGTGAATTGAGTTATGGACTTTGTTATTACAGAGACATATTGAAAATATCAGTGTCATTTGTTTAAAGTATTGTAATTCAAATGCATTTGCACTATTTGTATATTACAAAATACTAAGATTTAAGAATTTTAATAAAACTTTATAGTCTTCTGAAAAAAGAAAAAAGTGTCATAGAATCAATACAGCACATGGTGTAGGCCTGATAAGGCTAAGTAATTAGATGCAAAACAATCAGCATATCTATGATAGGAACTAAAGAAAGTTTTGTTCATAGAAATAATCTTTATGTGCTCTAGTACAAAGAGATACTAAGCAACAAATAATCAAACTAAGATTGATAACAATGTTGTAATAAATGACAAAAGAAGCGCATTGCAATATGGCGCCTAACTTGGATGTGTCTGTAGACTTGGAGCATGACTACCCTACATTTCTCGTACAATGGACTTTGAATAATTTGGAGTTTCTAGCAGGGGAGCTTATTTCATTGCCATCTACGGATGATATTCCACCTTACCACCGATTACTTACCTTATAGGAGGATTATAAAGCATGATGGAGAAAGTATCTGTAAAAGAAAAAGGGGACCCCTGCTTAAGCCATGAAAGAAGCCGAATCAACCCTAGATATCAATTGGGTGAGAGACAACACCCCATGAAAGGTGGAAAGAGTTCATTACATGAGCTTGTAATCCACATACAACATTGTTATTTAATCTGTTCCAAATTTACATTTTGATACATTTTATTGTGAATAAAACTATGAAAAACAATGCTAAAAGGGATATGAAACCCAATGTTTTTTGTTTCATTGTTCAGATAGAGAAATTTTAAGAAACTTTCTAATTTACTCCTATTTTAATTTTTTTTCCATTCTCTTGGTATCTTTATTTAAAAAGCAGAAATATAAGCTTAGGAGCCGGCACATTTTTGATTCATCCCTTGGGTAGCGCTTGCTGGTTGGTAGCTTAATGGAGCTACCAATCAGCAAGCACTACCTAGGGTGCTGAACCAGAAACGAGCCAGCTCCTAAGCTTACATTCCTGCTTTTAAAAATAAAGTTACCAAGAGAACAAAGAAAAATTGATAATAGGAGTAAATTAGAAAGTTGCTTAAAATTGCCTGCTCTGTCTGCATTATGAAAGAAAAAAAATGGGTTTAATATCCCTTTAAAAAATTCTAGCCATCAATACTTTGAGAAAAATAATTCATTTTTTTCCACATAGAATATAATTATAATAATTTATAAATTATATATAAAATAAATACTTATTTTTTTCCTATCCATTTTGACTTTTTATAAGATTTTTGATTGCCAATAGTACTGAATTTATCTTGCATTTGATTGGTTAACGTCATCAGGCCTCTCCATGTGAAAATTGTTTTAAACTAAATATATGTTGAATCAAGTGAATTCTATTAGTGTTTGTAAATCAAGATGTAAGAATTTGGAATATAATGATTTACATTTATTGCAACTGTTATAGATAGTTACATTTTCAAATCTATGAAATGCAGTCAAGTACATGAAAACATATTTATACAATATATAAAATATGAAATCAAATATTACCATTAGAATGTCCTCATTAAAAACTATTAATATTATATAACCGCTGCCAATATTAATTATAATTTTGTAACTGCCAAATATATAAATATAACCTTAAGGGAATTAAGTAACACCAGGAGGGCAAAGCAGTGACCAATGAGAGCTGTCGCTCACACTTAAAATGTTTTCACTGGATGATTAAAAAGGAGGGAGGAGCTAAGTTACCAGACAAAATAGCACTACACTTTCTTGAAAAAGAAAAAACACTTTTTGAGAGAGAAACACTTTGGCTGAGAGAGCTGGCTAAGCTTTGAAGGGCGTTTGTGATACCTGTTTTCCTTTTTCTATATTGTGGAATAATCTCCTGTATGACAGTAAAACTTTTGGGGTGAAGACAAATCTCAAATTCCAGCTGCCTACCTGGTTAACTAAATTTACCTTTTGGCCTTAAAGGGACACTGAACCTGTGACAGACCCCTCTGTCAGTACTGGAAGGGTTAACTTTGTTCAGCTTTGAGAAACTATTTTCTGAAAATAGGTTTCCTGACATCAGCTATTGTTTACTGTAATTGAGTTTAAGTGATAAGCGTTCACATTGTTTAATCAGACTGCCAGGTGTCAAGAAGGACTCCCTTGTTTTCTTGTGTTTAATTGTTTATTTGGTAAGTAATGCAATCCTATTGTATCCTGTAAAAGGGCGTCTTCCCTCTATCTAATGTACTATCTTCTTCCAACCCCCCATCTGGTCTCCTAGGGAGTGTCAACCAGGTGGGAGACCTGCATAAATACTGGACATATAGCCCTCAATAAAACACATTCTGTTTTACCCTCAAGATGGAGCTTGGTCTCATGTTTGGGGGGAATTAACTGGGTTCGTGTGTTGCTGATCCCGTATTCAGGGCATCTTTCATCTGGTATTAACCCTTGATATCCGGGTTATACCATAACAATTGGTGGCAAGCGACGGGATGGTCCTCATCGCCCAGAAGAGCAAGTACACATCCGGACCTAATGGGAATACCGTATGAAAGGCTGAAAAGAGACACCCTTAAAGACCTGCTAGAACAAAGGGGCCGACAAGCCAGTAACCTCAGGAAGAGGGAGATTATTACAATACTGACCGAGATGGACGGAGTACCAGGGCCCGAAGGAACCAATGAGCCCAGCATATCAGACAGAACCCCTGAAGAAGCAAGCTTTGACCGAGCGGTTAAAATAAGACTGGCACATTATGGCCCCAACCCGTCTGCCGAAATTATCGACCGGGTCATAGCAGCTGTGGAGGCCAACCTACTTTGCCAAAGCGGCGCTGCAGCAGCCCAAATCACCGTAACCCCAGTGGAAAAAAGAAAAGTTCATTTTGCAGCTTTTAAAAACTTCCTGGAAACAGAAGGAGAGATTGATGGGTACCTTGCGGATTTTGAACGGCAATGTGCCCTACACAAGGTACCCGCAGAGGACTGGGTCACGATATTATCCGGAAAATTATCCGGCCGGGCCAGCGAGGCTTTTCGGGCCATTCCGGATGAGGAAGTCGGGGATTATAATGCTGTAAAAGAGGCGCTGCTCTCCAGGTATACGATTACACCGGAGGCATACAGGAGGCGGTTCAGAGACACTGTTAAACTAGCTGGAGATTCCTACGTTGAGTGGGTATGTAAGGTGCACCGCACAGCAGCTCACTGGATGGCGGGGTGCCAAGCCGTATCTGGGGAAGAGGTGCTGCAGCTATTCCTGTTGGAACATTGCTTTGACAAGTTATCAGCAGGAGTTAGAGAGTGAGTTTGGGACCGTAAACCCTCCACCCTGCATGAAGCTGCTCGCCTGGCAGATGAGTATACGGATGCCCGCAAACTGGACACTGCTACCACTAAGCCCCCTGCCAGAGTGGAGTACCGACCCACAGTCACCCCAGCAGCTACCAGTTACCAACCCCCGGCGCACCGCTCTACCACACCGCCTCCTGCCACGAACTATCCTCAGACAGCCTGGTTCAACTCACGGGACTACTCACAACCTATTTGGTTCTTTGGATGTAAGCAACTAGGGCACAAAAGACCAGAGTGTCCCCTAAACACAGCAAACCAAGCACAGTCCTGGAGGAGACCCGCCGGTGGAAACCCACGTAACCCTCAGCCTGCTGCCCACTGCGTAGAGGAGGAAGAATGCTGGGGCATCCTACATGAAGCAGATCCCATGCAAGCTGCTACCGGGATAACCGACAACAGCACCGGCAACTGGTTAAAGTGAATGGGAAGGAGGTCAGTGGTCTACGAGATACTGGTGCTACCATGACCTTGCTCCAAAAGAACTTGGTGTCCGAGAACCAGCACACCAGGGACACTGTGGCTGTGAGGGTAGCAGGGGGCGCTGTGTTCTGCCTACCTGTTGCCCGGGTACATTTGGATTGGGGAGTGGGCGCTAGACATGTGAATGTGGGGGTCATGAAGGATTTACCAGCTGATGTTCTCCTTGGAAATGACTTGGCCACCCTTGTTTCTGCCTACGCTCCGATGGGTCCCGCTGATGTTAACCCTGTGACTACCCATGCCCAGACCCGTGCTGCCGAGACCGACCCACCTGCTGCTGAGACCCAGGTAAGACTCTCTCCCCCTACGTGTAACCTAGATCAGGCCCCCTTAGGCTGGGATACCCCAGAGACGTACGGGAGGGAAACCCGGGAAGATCCGACCCTTCAGAAGTATAGGGCTAGGGCAGATGCTGGAGAAGAGGGGGTAGATGGGGAACGTTATGAGTCGGTGGGGGATAGGCTATATAGAATCCCTAAACCTGCCCAGAAAAGTACTGCCCCTCCGCAGAATCGGCAGCTGATGGTGCCTGCGAAATACCTGCAAGAGATTCTGCAGATTGGGCATGATGTACCATTAGCTGGACATCTAGGGTCCCGCCACATAGCTCATAGGATCCCCCAAAATTTCTTCTGGCCCAATTTTAACCGAGATGTGCGGGTATATTGTAGTACTTGTGACACCTGTCAATGGGTGGGTAAGCGGGGGGATCACCCAAAAGCTAGGCTTATGTCTATGCCTATCATTGGGGAACCCTTTTCCCGCATAGCCGTTGACATTGTGGGTCCACTGGCCAGAGCTAGTCCATCACGTAAGAAGTATATTCTCACCGTGGTGGACTATGCCACTCGTTACCCAGAGGCAGTAGCACTGTCTAATATAGAGGCAGAGACAGTAGCTGATGCCCTAGTTAAGGTTTTTACTAGGGTCGGGTTCCCTAAGGAGATTCTCTCCGATCAGGGGACCCAGTTTACTGCTGTGCTCACCCAGCAGCTGTGGAAGGTGTGCGGCATTAAACCGCTGCTCAGTTTGCCTTATCACCCACAGACTAACGGTCTCTGCGAGCGCTTTAATGGCACCCTCAAGCAGATGCTGAGGACCTTTACTGACACTTGCAGAGACTGGGAGCAATTCCTGCCTCATCTGCTATTTGCGTACAGAGAGGTGCCCTAGGAATCTACTGGGTTCTCTCTCTTTGAGTTACTCTATGGGAGAAGGGTCCACGGACCCCTGGATCTCATTAGAGGACACTGGGAGGGAGAGACAGAACAGGAGGGGATCCCCATAGTACCATATGTCCTGGAACTCCGGGACCGCATGGAGAAACTGTCCCTGATGGTAAGGGAGAATCTCCAGGTGGCCCAGGGGAGACAGAAGAGGTGGTACGATCGGGGTGCCTGGAAGCGGGTCTTCCCGGTTGGACAGAAAGTTTTGGTGCTCAAGCCTGTGAGGACCAACAAGATGCAAGCATCTTGGCAGGGCCCGTATAAGGTGTTAGCTCAGGTGTGTGATACTACCTATATTATAGCCAGCTGTGCAGATGAAAGGATCCAGCGATCCTTCCATGTGAACATGCTGAAGGAGTATCAGGAGAGGCCAGAGGATGTCGCTGCAGTGTGTGCCCCTGCTGCAGACGACCCAGAGAATTTACCCCTGCCCGACTTACTAGAGAAGGACCCCCAGACCGACCTCACTAGTCTTGTGCAGCTAGGGGACCGGTTAAACCCTACAGAGAAGGTACAGGCAAGACAGCTTCTGTGGGAGAAGCAGGTGACATTCTCCCAAGAGCCCGGCTACACTACCCTAGATGTACATAAGGTAGAGACCCCTGGACAGAATCCCCTGCGACAGCCCCCCTACCGTTCCTCCGAAGCAGTCCGAGAAGGAATGCGGAAGGAGATACAAGGGCTATCGGCTGGGAGTCATCGAGCACTCCGATAGCCCTTGGGCTTTGCCTGTAGTCCTGATACCTAAGAAATATGGGATCACCCGGTTCTGTGTGGACTACAAGCGGCTCAACGAAAGGACCACCACTGACGCCTACCCGATGCCCCGGGTAGACAAATTACTAGACCGTATTGCTAGGGGACGCTATCTGACCACCATAGACCTGTGTAAGGGCTATTGGCAGATTCCCCTGGCCGAGGATGCTATCCCCAAGTCGGCATTCGTCACCCCATTTGACCTATACCAGTTTAAGGTCATGCTCTTTGGGATGAAGAATGCTCCGGCTACCTTCCAGCGTATGGTGGATAGACTCCTTGATGGCTTCCAGGAATTTGCTTGTGCCTACCTGGACGACATTGCGGTCTACAGTGAGTCCTGGGAGGAACACCTAACCCATGTAGGGGTGGTTCTGGACAAGATTCGGGCCGCTGGCCTGACCTTGAAACCAGACAAGTGCCATCTAGGTATGGCTGAAGTACAGTACTTGGGTCACCGAGTGGGGTGTGGGAGCCAGAGACCGGAGCCAGCCAAGGTAAAGGCTGTGGCTAACTGGCCCACACCTATCACTAAGACCCAAATGCTAGCCTTCCTGGGGACAGCCGGTTATTACCGACGTTTTGTCCCGGACTACAGTACTATCGCCAAGCCCCTGACTGACCTGACTAAAAAGAACCTTCCTAGGGGGGGCGGAGCCGGGCGCATCCAAGATGGACGTGTAATTCCGAGCTCAGCTGATGTTACAGCACAAATAACTACAATTGGGGGGTTTGTGCCCAAAAATATCCCTGCAAACTGGTGCAACCTATAGCCTAAGCTCATTACACCTGCACCAGAGCTCTTTCGGCATCTTTGAAGACGTCTCTGACCGCGACCACAGCAGCTGGAAACTCCCGGTGCGGCCTGCGGCCTGCCAGCCCACGCTAACCTTCAGTGCACTGTGCAGGAAACAAACCGCATCATCGAGTGGAAGGTACCAGGGTCAGTGGATCTCTGGATAAATCGGCTGGTCCTGCACAGTGGTGAGTGTGGCCGAAGGGCCTTTTTACCCCCTATATACACGGCGCAGGCCTAAGTAAATACCGGGAAGGTCACAATAAGGAGAAAGGTGAAAACGGCTACAGTCCACTTACCCCCTGTTTGCCGTAAGATAAGAGACAATCCAAGTAAAAATTAATAAGAAAAGGCATTGAGGGCTATTTGCAATAGCTCACCGCATAGAAGTTTACATAGCCACGTGGGCCTGGTTTATTAGCACCTTACTGACACAGCACCAAAAGTCCAGAGAAAGGGAATTTGCTACAGTACTATTGCTATAAGAAACTTTTCCGGTCTCAGACATTATATACTAAGCTCCAGAAGGGCATAACTTTTAGTGAGAATATTAAAGTGTATAATCAGCATATATCATGGCTTCCAAATAGAAGTCCAAGCAAGATAAAACAAGCAAATTCCTACCAAGTAAAAACAACTCAGTTACATCCTACTTTGGGACTGTGGAGCAGGGTAGCTTTACTGATAATGTGGCAGGAGGGGTTGACCTTATGCAAACCGAGACATCCTTGGAAATAACACAGACTGCACAAGAATTAGTGCAAATCCCAGCAGATGTACTCTCTTCCCTGCCATCTAAACAGTATATCGCGGACATATTCCGGGGGTGCGTGAGAGAAGAGTTAGCAGACTTAAAACAAGATGTTCACGCTCTAGGATTCAGGGTAGAGGCATTGGAAGATGGAAACGACACTATGAGAGAGGAATTTGACCAACTACAGTTGAGATATGACCGTCAACAACATTCTATAGATCTGTTGTATGACAAGGTGGATGATTTGGAGAATAGGAGTCGCAGGAAAAACCTGCGCATTCGTGGTATCCCTGAGTCTGTGTTGCCAAAAGATTTGCCTACCTACCTGCCTGCCTGCCCTGTTTAACCATCTAAGAGGGACTAATTCTAACGAAGCTATACTCTGGGATAGGGCTCACAGAGCACTGCTCCCGAAACCACCAGATTCTGCTCCTCCAAGGGACATTATCATTAAATTCAAGAATTTTCGTGAAAAAGAAGAACTACTGGGCCTCTCGAGGAAGAATCAGCCGATTAGATTTAGGGGCAATGTGTTACAGTTTTTTGCGGATCTGTCCCAGAGAACACTTCAACAAAGGAGAGAATTTAGTCCTCTAACGCAGCTCCTCAGGCTAAAAAGGATCCCCTATAGATGGGGTTTCCCAACTCAACTCATGGTCATCCATGAAGATAGGAGGCATATATGTAGAGACATCTCGGAAATGGGGGCCTTCTGTAAGATCCTAAATATAGAGCCTCCTCAAGTACTGCAGGATGAAAGGGACTCATCACCCTCACAGGATACGGCCCCATCCACTAACACTCTGCAGAAATGGCATCAAGTGGGTAATCTACAGAAAAGACCTCCTTCACCCCAGCAATCCCAGACCCCTAAGACCTAAAGGACAATACAACCTAGGTCTCCGAGGTTGAAAACTGGACGCTGATTCCCAGAACTGCCATTGACTTCCCCCAAATATGCCTTGGAATATGTATGGTAATAGATCATTAATAGGTTTTAAGATAAGTGCTTGTGAACTGTGTTGCTATTTTCTTTAGCATGTTTATGTTTATCATTTTCTGATGTTTGGGATATTTGGTTTCACCATGTTGCAACACTATTAATATAAGTAAAATTTGCGCATAGGCCCCCCATCATCACCATTATCATCTACATTTAAATGTGTATAAATGTGCTGTCGTCATATACCCTCCAATTTTTCTTTTCAGGATAGTGGAAATGTGGGCAGGGGCAGCCTTTAGGGTTGTACCAGCTCTCGGCCCCGCTACAGATCTCGTTGGTCTGGTCCTGAGGTGTTTGACTGTTTTTCTTGTATTACAGTTTAATGTTATGTTATGCTGCACTCATGACTATGTACTCATTCCTCATAAACAAACTCTACATATACCCTGTTACTTGCACATCTATTATGGATTCGAAGGCTCGTAGATTAACATTGCTCACACAAAATGTTAAGGGGTTCAACTCTCCCAATAAACGTTATAAAGCATTGTCAGACATGGCCAAGAGGGGGGCGGACATCCTTTTTTTACAGGAAACTCACTTTAAAAAGCATAAGGAACCAGCATACCTCGGGTCACAATATACTCAACACTACCACAGCTCAGCCGATGTCAAAAAAAGGGGAGTTAGTATTCTTCTACACAAAAAAATACCATTCACGCTCCAAAAACTTGACAGAGACATAGATGGTAGATATGTAGGAATTTCGGGGCTATTGTATGGTATACAAGTAACTTTTTTAAATGTATATGCCCCAAACTCCAAACATATCCCTTTCTTTAAATCACTCTTTCGTAAATATCTGGACCTAGCACAAGGGATAGTCTTCTTAGGAGGTGACTTTAACTTCCTGTTAGAACCGAATCTAGACACTTCTCATGCAAAACTGATGTCATCTAAAAAAACTGCTAACTTCCTTTGGAAGGCTCTCAAAGACAATAATCTGTACGATGTATGGAGATTTGTGTACCCTGATAAAAAGGACTATACTTTTTTTTCCCCTCCAAACCTTTCCTATAGCAGAATAGACTATATTGTGACCAACCAAGAAGGTCTTTCACTAGTTCACACCTCTAAAATAACACCATGCTCTTGGTCAGACCACTCTACAGTGGAAGTGAAAATTAAATGGCCTGGCACTCGACAAACCCCTTGTATTTGGAAATTAGACGACTCCCTCCTAAGTAACCCCCTAAATTTAGAAAAGATGACTAAATCCTTGACTGAGTATTTTGAGAAAAACATGCATTTTGTAGATAGCCCATTTACCCTGTGGGAGGCTCACAAATGTACAATCCGGGGAGAATTTATTGAACTGAAGTCCCGTATTAGAAAAATAGCCAAACAACTATACAATTCACTTACTGCTAAATTGACCCAAGCTGAATATGCCCATAAAAAAGACCCCACCAATAACCAAATTTTAACAGACATAAAAAACATCCGCAATCAGCTCAATGACTTCTTGTCAATTGAACAACAAAAAACCCATTTGCGAATTAAACAATTATTTTTCTATGAAGGGAATAAAGCAGGCAAATTCTTAGCCAGAACACTCAAGCGGAAAAGACTAAAGGCATATATACATCATCTTAAGCTATCAGACAATACAAAGGTTCAGACAACCCCTAAGATTTTGCAACAATTCCATAATTATTACCACGCTTTATATAATATTAACAGACGCACAGAGATAGATAGGGAGGAAAGTGACATACGGAAATACTTAGATTCCTGTAATCTCCCACAGCTTACTGAAGACCAAATTGAGAATTTGAAGTCACAAATAACGCCTTCAGAGATAGCCTCAGCTATTAAAAGTCTGAATGCAGGTAAATGCCCTGGTCCTGATGGGTTGACGACCAGATACTATCAAACCTTTCAATCAATCTTACTCCCCCATTTGTTAAATACCTTTAATCATGCAGAACACACTGGATCCTTCCCTAAGTCCATGTTAGAGGCCCACATAACAGTTCTTCCTAAACCGGGAAAATCCCCTGACTGTGCATCTCACTTTAGACCCATCTCACTACTGAATGTGGATGCAAAAATTTATGCCAAAATCTTAGCACACCGTTTGAATAAAGTCCTCCCATCACTGATAGATATCAATCAGGCCGGGTTCACTCCAGGCCGAGAGGCCCAAGATAACACTACTAAAATAATTACCCTGATAGACTATGCATCCACACATCACCTCCCCTCTATATTTGCATCTATGGATGCGGAAAAAGCCTTCGATAGGCTACACTGGGCTTTCCTTCGGCTAACACTAGACAAGTTTGGATTCCCAGACACATACATTACTAAGATATTTGCCCTCTATAGTCACCCTAGCGCCAAAGTTGTACTAAACAACGCTCTCTCCTCTCCATTCCAGATAAGTAACGGTACAAGGCAAGGGTGCCCACTTTCGCTGCTACTATTTGTACTGGCTATGGAGATTTTGGCTACTAGAATCAGACAAAATACAAATATTAAAGGTATCTGCATAGGCTCACAGGAATACAAGGTCACCCTTTATGCTGATGACGTGTTCCTTACATTGTCATCACCATGCAGCTCTATCCAAGCTGTAATGGAAGAACTCACTCAATATGGATTATATTCAAATTTCAAAGTGAACGTCAACAAATCAGAAAGTATTGGCCTTTCCCAAATTGACATTCAAACCATAGTGCTTGCCCATAAATTTAAATATCAAAAAATATCTACAAAATATTTAGGGATTAATCTAACTAGTAAACCACACCTTTTGGCCACACTCAACTATCAGCCCCTTATCAAAAGTATACAGCAAGAGCTGAACTCCTGGCAAAATAAAACCCTCTCTTGGATAGGAAGGATACATGCAGTTAAAATGTCTATACTGCCGCCCGTGCCTTATATCTTTCTGGGAGGGGGTCAGGAACAAAATATCTGAAACCTTGAATCTTACAATGCCAAACTCCCCCGAGTTTTTACTCTTTTTGGCTCTGCCAAAAACACAAAGCCAGACACACCAAGCGCTATTACTAATTATGCTCACAAGCGCAAAAAAATTGATCCCTAAAAAATGGAAATCCCAAAGCCCCCCTACACTAAGAGAATGGTACACGCAAGTGAATGAGACCCTTCTTATGGAACGTTACTATTTTCTAAAAAATCACATATTAGATAGGTATGAAACTATACTAGTGCTTTGGAATGGTACGATTTAACCCTCATCTAAATGGCAATATCACACAACCTACTCAGGTAACAATATCCCCCCCTCCTCCTGTGGTGGTTTTTTTTTTTTCCTCTCCCCCCCCTCCCTCCCTCTCTTCTCTGTTCCTCTCTTTGGTCTCTGCTGTCTCTTTCCCTCCTTCTGAAAGTCCTTGCTTTAGGACACTCACTAACACTTCCTTTGAACAATCAAATCCCCCTTCCCTTATATATTGCATTTCTTCTTTTTATGCTTCATACTACGAGACTTTAATGTGAAAATGATTTCTCTTAGCACTTGGAATCTCCCACCGTGTTGGTTGGGCTGGTTCTACATGTATGCTATACATTGAAGTGTATCTATATTTATTGTATCACAACTGTTAAGCTATCTTTTTTGTCTAGGTACATGTTTACCGATATATGTTGGTACAGTTTATGATTGTATACATTTTTTTAAACACTTCAATAAAGCTCATTTAAAAAAAAAAAAAAAAAAAAAAAAATGTCTATACTGCCAAAAATACTTTATACTTTCCAAACACTCCCTATATACATTCCAGACTCACAAATAAATATATTACAAAAGATCATCAACACGTTTATCTGGAACAATAAATGACAGAGGATAGCTAAAACTACGATGTATCACTCAAAAGAAAACGGTGGGCTGGGGGTACCCTGCCTGCAGTTTTACAGTTGGGCGGTGTTTCTTACCCGAATAGCTGACTGGAGCAAAAATTTACAAAGTAAAGAATGGGTTTCTTTGGAACACACTCTAGCAGGGGTAACACAGCTAGGAAGCTACTGTTGGCTCACCCCTCAGAATAGATGACTCGCCCAGGGCACTTCCAAGTTAACACTAGAGACATATAAACTATGGGATAAACACTTTACAAAAATATCACTTATATCCTCCCCTACACCACCACTCACTCCTTTACTACACAATCCAAGTCTACCTTTTCGGGCTCCTCGCTCCCCAACAGTAGTCACAACATTATGCAAGTCCACACTGTGTTACCACGTACTACAAAATAGGACAGTGAAACCAAGATCAGACCTTCAAGAATATCAAGATGGGATATTTGGCCAGTGGTTTCGCTACCATCAACTCACTCATTTTATCACGAGTCATAAAGAGAAGGAAAATATCTTAAGGCCCCTTACTGCTTTTGAAAATATGTGTTATATGGAATTTCCTAAAAAAGGCTTACTATCCCTGACATACAAATTACTATTGACACACCATTCTAGAAAACCTCCCTCATATACAGCTAGGTGGGAGGAGGACCTGCAGCTCCATTTACCACAAGAGGAATGGTTACAGATATTTCAGAATATGAACAGATACACCTCCTCAGTACTAATACGTGAAATGAATGTTAAACTTCAATGTCGATGGTACTTCACACCTTCTAGATTGGCTACAATATTTAAGGGCACCTCACCAGTCTGCTGGAGGCAGTGTGAACACCCGGGCACTTTTGTGCACATATGGTGGCAATGTCCCAAGATACAATCCTTTTGGGTAGTAATTATAGGAGAAACCAATAAGATTATTGGCACTACAATACCTTTAGACCCGGTGACAATATTATTTAATACATTTCCAAAAGTTAGATGTACACTTAGACTTCAACTACTATACATACTAATCAATAGCGCCAAAAGATTGATACCACAACATTGGAAACAGATAGACCCCCCTACAGTGGAGAAATGGAGAACTTTAGTATCCACTACAATATTGCTAGAAAAGTACCATTTTGTGATATCTAAAAGGTTGGATGATTATTTGTCCATTTCCTTTTTGTGGGAAGAATACAGGTCATTACAAAACCAGTAGTATTACATTTAACCTGATTAAGGCCATGCCTTCTTAGTACAGCCTGGTTTTCACCCCAGAAAGATGTGCAATTGGATGTAGAAAAATTATATGTATAACCTTTTTAAAAGATCGTTGATATTATGGACTCGAGGAATGATACTGTGAATCTAATGTTTAGGAAAATGCTTATGAGTGCACAAGTTTTACTTTATGTTATTTTGTGTTCCCCTTTATTTCTGCTTCCTTGTTTCCCTTTGTTCTTCTCTTGGACTGTGTACCAGGATCATACTTGCTATGTGAAGCAATTGAAAGATGGATGTAGTATTATCTATGTTGTATCTTCTTATCACTCAATAAAAAATTTATAAAAAAAAAAAAAGAACCTTCCTAAACAGGTCCTGTGGTCTCCAGCTTGTGAAGCCGCGTTTCAGGCACTGAAGCAGGCTCTTGTGAATGCCCCTGTCTTGGCTGCCCCAGTCCCTAACAAACGTTTTCTCATTCATACAGATGCTTCCATGTATGGACTGGGGGCTGTGCTGAGCCAAGTCGGGGAGGATGGAGGAGAGCACCCTGTCGCATACTTAAGCAGAAAGTTGTTACCTCGAGAAGTAAGTTATGTGACAGTAGAGAAGGAATGTTTAGCCCTGAAAATAGAAGAAAACAGAGGCGCCACCATGGCCCAGTACCACCAGAACAGAGAGAAATATGTAGACAGATGGTAATATATATACTCACAAACATGAAGCACCCAGATGGTGCTATTGGGGCAGGCTGGAACTTCACAGTAGTCCAGCTCACTGATGGTCCTCTCTATAAATTCAGTTGGAGTTCCTTGGAGGGCCTAGGTAATATGCCTAGAAGAAAGAAAGGCAAAACAACATGGCCTAGTATTGTTTGGGCCCAGGGAGGATGTGACCAAATGAAAATACTCACAGGAAACAAAGCACCTCCAGGTGCAATACCAGCAAGCTGGAACCACAAGTCGCCCAGTAGACAAACCCCAACAGGTGATCCTCGACTTCCAGCAAAGATGATATTAATAAAAAGTGGTATGATAGACATCACAACAGATTAATGGGTCAAAATACCACACATGCAAGTGTATATATAAAATAAAATCTTTAATAACACAGCGACGCGTTTCTCAGCCTCCTATGGGCTGTTTCATCAGGCTATAATAAAACATTAAAATATACACTTGCTATATACCAGATAGTGAAACCTAAAAAAATATCTACCAATGTGTGATCGTTAACAATCAATTACTATGGCAACCAAAAAATCACATTCATTAACATTGGGGTGGAAAGGTGGAACCAGGTGTGCACCTAATTAACGAACAGGTGCACCTCCTAACTAGCAGACCCTGCCACACAATTCATTACCATAGTAACCAAAAAACACATATATCAGTACAAATACATCATTAGTTTGTCTGATATGCATGACACATCAAAAGGATATTTGAGAGTACTTGGATATTCATTCATAATCTATATGCAAAAAATATATGTACCTTGTATAAAAATAATATAGAACATAGACCTTAGAAAATGACCTGGAGTACATGTGTTAACTATATGTGACTACCTAGTGTAGTAATGAGAAAAGTCATCTTGATATAATCACTAACCCTATATGAGAACCTTGATAAAAATCAGAGTGACACAACATATTGGATCTTATCTATATATATATATAAGAGATAGTGGTGATGACCTTAATAAATAAAAATAAAAATAACTGTGATCTAATGAGCCGTGTGTGATTGCATGACTTCCACTTTATAGTTGAACATTTCTTAACTTATGTACCTTCATGGGATAAACATCCCTTGTGTATACGATCAATCCTTAACGAACTTCTGTACTATAAGGCATCTATTATCCTTATTTGCAAATTACTACTATGAGTATGGAGATCCTCGACGCCATCCGTAGCGTCTTGATCTCTGCCTGTGTTATTTCACATGGTTTGGCGATATCGGAGCTTCCTCCAATCGTTCTAACTATTCTAGGGGGAGTGTAAGCCCGCTCCAATCAGTTTGCATGTTGTGGGAGGGATATAATGCCTAGTCGAATCGTGTTCACTTGCTATCTCCCATACGTGTTATCCAATGAAAGGGGAGCACAGGTGAAACGCCTATCCAGGAGTGTCAAGTGACACACCTTCCATTTAGTCGGTTCCTATTGGTCAGTAGGCATGAGAGGCATGTATACCTAATCTAAAACGCCCACGTAATGTAATGGAAGATCATACTAGTCATAAACAACAACCATTGTGCATATTGTGAACATACACAAATATTACCATAAAACACATGTGTCCTGTAACTGTAAAGGGGAAAAAATAGTGTGTGGTTCTTAAATCCTAAAATCGCAAGTAAAGGGAAATAGATGTATATAGTGCCGTGCTAGTGAACGGGGACAATTTGTTAGTTTGGGCAGTAAATGGTGATACTGCTGTGTCACACTAAAGTGTGTACTGCTGTGTGATGTGAAATGATATGTATTGATGTACTTGTGCATACATCATCCTTGAAATCAAACAAAATTGTGATAATGAAGTGATTAGTGTAAAATAAATAAATTAATGTTTGTGTGTCTATTAATAATAGAATATTGGAAGTTGAAAATACTAAAGAATAATTGACGTATGCACTGGTAACCCAGTGATAGGTGACCAGTGGAAAAATAATGATCCTTAAATGGTGGGTATTGGGGAGCCTATAACTGTGAAAAAGAAATGAAGAAATGTGTTATTCAAGAATCCTAAAGTCACAAAATAAAGGGAATTCTAAATGTATATAGTATCGTTCTATAGAAAAGAGACAATTAGTTAGTTTGATCAGTAGAGTGTGACATTACTATGTCACACAATAATGTGTACTACCATGTGATATTAAGTGATGTGTATTGATGTGCTTGTGCATACATCAACCTAAAAATCGAACTAAATTATGATAGTGAAGTAATAAAGGTGAAATAGTGAACAATTTTATGTTTATGTGTCTCTTAATAAAAAAATATTGGAAATAGTACTAGGGAATAATTGACATATACACTGGTAACCCAATAATAGGTGACCAGTGAAGAATAGTAATCATTGAATAGTGAGTGTTGGAGAACCTATGATCACTGTAGTAATATTTGTTCACCTTTATATTATATAATATTAATTGGGATTAGTGAACTGAGTAAAATAAAAAGTACTGTACCATACAGGATACGTGTTTAGACTAGGGGATAGTCATGATATTAGAATTATGAATTAGTGACTGATAATATAACCTCAAGAAATGTGTGTAGTGATCTAACTGAGACAATAGCAATAATAAAGGATGTGGAAGATAATAAATATATTACAATAATTGTAGATAATATATAAATATAACTAGCGATACGCATAGGAGATTAAAACCAGATGATACTATATTATCTAACCTTATATAGTGACTTATAAATAATTATACCAAGCATACAGAATAGGAGTGATGATACTGTACCAATGACAATCATAACCGATCTCATGATCAATCATAGAAAGAGAATAATGGTCGGAAAAAGGATGTAATATTACATCAACTAACACTATAGAATATTTAGTGATCAGAAAGCCGCCATATTGAGGTTCTCATTAAGCCCATCTGGCTGTAAAGTTTGTAATTTTTTTATCCAAAAAGTCTCTCTTTTCCTGAGAGTCAGGAAGGAATTGGGGAATGATCTAGAGATCGCCTCAATGAGTGTAATGCTCATAGGGTTCTTTTGTTTTTTATGATAAATTAAACAATGTCTAGACACACTATGGGACTTTGAGTTCTTCTTGATGTTATATGCATGTTCCCCCAATCTTTTTTTGACCTTACGACAGGTACGTCCGACATATTGAACCCCATATTTACAGTTCAGGAGATATATGACGAAAGATGTTTCACATGTCATAAATCCTTTGATGTTAAATGTCTCCCCAGTGGTATGTGATGTGAATGTGGAGGCTTTGTGGGATATGAAACTACACATCCCACAGCGTTTCCTACAACATTTGGATACTTTATTTTTGGGGTTCATAGAACTTCTGGGGAGTAGAGTCCCCATTGGGTTGCTATGACTACTATTCGTGGAGGTATATTTATCCCTAACAACCTTACTGGGAGCTAGCACAGTTTTTAAAGTTGGTGCTCTCCTGAAAACCACTTTGGGCTTAGTTCCTATTATTTTCCTAAGCGTGGGGTCGTTCGTTAGAACTGACCAATGTTTATTCAGAATTTTTGTAATCTGATGATAATTAGAGTTATATTTGGTAATAAATAAAGGTGGATTGCATTCTTTAAATGTTTCTTAATGCATTTTTTTCTTATTGAAATAACACGACCTGTCCTCATTCCTTACCCTAAGAGTTTGTCATGATCCGGTGTACATGCGCTCAGGAAACAGACCCTCGGGGCAGTGGTAGGGATTTGAAGACACCGACCCCTGACCCGGGGAAGAGCATCCTGGACGTGGATAGATGATATTGTCATGGATTTATTCACTTTGTCTGTCCCTTTAAATTTACCTGTGCTCACTCCTTGCAAGGTTATTTAAAGGATGGACACGCCTACCTTTTTGCTTCAGTATTGTTACCTGTTTGTACTAGGTGCACACAGACCTGCCGTAAGGATTACCATTCCTGCCTAAAGAAACCTTTTCTAAGGACTTTCCAACAACAATCTAAAGCTTTCTAATCCTACAGAACAAGATTGGCAACTTTCAAGATCTATTGTGAATTGGAGCGCTTTTTAGCATTAATACCAAAATTGTATCCTGTGTTGGATTTCCAATTACTGCTATTCCAGCAGCTTTCTACTAACCGCACCTGCGGTCACTATTTTGGGAAACATTAATGACATTGCAAAAGACTTTACCGCTCAAGCCTCAATCTAATTACTCACAATTGTACCGGAGGACCTTTGCGTGTTAACTCTACACGCCCAACTGTTGCGAGTCACTCACACGAGGCAAGCAGCGTCACAGCTCAGCCAGCCTGTCAGTTTTCACTGCCGCGATTAACTTTGAGACAGAGTCACAGCTCTCACAGCTCTGCGGCACATCTAATCAGACCGTACACAGAATTCACCTGCTCATCCTGTCAGCACTCTTACTCTGTGCATAACGGCCACTGACAGATCGTCTCAGTTGTATTCTGGCTACGCAACAATTGTGCTTTATTACAATACAAGCTTGGAGCTTAACACCTCTCCTTCTAACGCTTCTCCATAAATCAGCATCATATTACCTATAGCTTACAACTACTACCAACTACTGATTATAAGTTAACCCTTAATACAAACAGGGACACTCCAGGTTACTAGTACTCTGATTCAGAGAATACTGATCAGAGGAATCAAAGCAAAGCAAATCTGTTCTGCCCAAAAACTAAGATACATTGTAACCACTCAGTGTATCTGTGTTCAAGGCATACATTTAACTATTTTGCCGCAGTTGTGATCCACGATATTCTCTTGTCATTACATAATACTGAAGCCATTTATAATGGATCCAGCGGAACTACCCAAAATAGTCTACACCCTCTCCCAGCGGGTGGATCAGTTAAGTCACGGTCTCAGAGAACTACAGGTCCAAAATGAGACCCTCAATAATATAATTAAGGACTCTATGGCTAAACCACCTACTCTAGAGACTAACCCTGAACCCCAGGTCTCTATGCCCGATAAATTCCATGGAGACAGGGCTTTGTTCTCTCAGTTTAAAAATTCTTGCAACCTTCTTTTTAGTTTAAAACCTAAAACTTACGCTACTGAACGCGTTAAGGTGTTAACTGTCATCTCTTTTCTCCGTGGTGAGCCCCGCAAGTGGGCAGACTCATTTTTTGAACAAGACCATCCCATACTAACGTCACTGGATGATTTTTTCAAGGAGATGGCGATTCTTTATCAAGATATTAACACTCAACTCACTGCAGAAACCAAAATGAGATCCCTCAAACAAGGGAAAAAGCAAGTGGAAGAATACTTAAGTGAGTTCAAGCAGTACAGCAAAGACACTGAGTGGAGTGAAATCGCTCTTAGGAATCAGTATCGCCTAGGACTAAATGATTCCCTTAAAGACGAACTCGCTCGCACTGAGCTTCCTAGGTCATTAGAAGGGTTGATCACCCTCAGCATACAGATTGATAGAAGGCTGAGAGAACGCAAATCAGAAAGACAAGGTATCGATACCAACACCAGACCTACTTCCAGCTACCATAAGCCTACAGCTCCTCTACAACCTGAACCCATGGATTTGGGTTTCACAAAAGGCCCTCTACAACCAGAAGAAAGGAATCGCAGACGCATAAACAACCTCTGCATGTATTGTGCTTCCAACGCACACACTGTAAGAGATTGTCCTATCTTGCAAAGACAAAAAAGACGTAAGTCCTTCAGAAAAACAACATGCTTAACCACTAAGTTACATCAAGTTGCTTACTGTTCACTTTCTCTTACTTTACAGTGGGACCACTTCCAGCAAACCAGTGAAGCCATCATCGATTCTGGGGCACACTCATCATACATTGATTCTGATTTTGTCACTGTAAATAAAATACCCACTCTGTTGAAAGCAAACCCCGTGTCCATTAGAGTTATTGATGGAAATACTATCAGTTCTGGTCCAATTACACACCAAACAATCCCTATTAAGGTAACTACCTCATGTGCACACAGTGAGTTTATTTCCTTCGATGTCATTTCGTCTCCCATGTTTCCCCTGGTACTTGGCTTACAATGGTTACAAATTCATCAACCCACCATTCATTGGGATCGTCTCGAAGTTGAATTCCTTTCGAATTACTGCAAAACCACCTGTTTCCATCACTCCTTGCTCTGTTGTCTCAATCTATCAGAAACCACTATTCCTAGTTATTATCAAGATTTCCAAGATGTTTTCAGTGAAAAGGAAGCTGAGACCCTTCCACCACACCGTCCTTACGACTGTCCCATTCAGCTTCTACCAGGTGCTTCCATACCCTACGGCCACATATATCCGCTATCACAACCTGAACTGGATCATCTCAAAACTTATCTATCTGAAAACTTAAGGAAAGGCTTTATACAACCCTCTTCTTCCCCTGCTGGTGCCGGCATTTTCTTCGTCCGAAACAAGGACAAATCTCTTCGTCCTATTATCGACTACAGAGAATTAAATAAACGCACAGTCAAGAACCGCTATCCCTTACCCCTGATTCCCGAACTCATCGAACGTCTCAGTCAAGCAAACATATACACCAAATTGGACCTACGTGGAGCGTATAATCTTGTCAGGATCCGAAAAGGGGACGAGTGGCTCACCGCCTTCAGAACAAGATATGGCCTCTATGAGTACAAGGTGATGCCATTCGGGCTTTGCAACGCCCCGGCAACGTTCCAGTATCTAATAAACGACATATTCCGTGATCTCCTTGATATCTGTGTTGTAGTTTACTTGGACGACATACTGATATACTCCAAGAACATCATCGAACATAAAAAACACGTCCGTTGGGTGCTCTCCCGTCTCAGACAACACCGACTCTTCGCCAAATTAAAAAAATGTATCTTCCATACCTCAAATATCACATTCCTGGGTTATACTATCACACCCACAGGTATTCAGATGGATGATTCCAAGGTGCAAACTATTAAGAACTGGCCCACACCTACCTCAAAAAAGGATCTCCAAAAATTCCTAGGATTTTCCAATTACTATAGGAAATTCATCAAGAACTACTCTACTCTTACCAAGCCACTAACGTCTCTTACAAGTGTCAATACTACGTTTAAATGGACAACACAAACACACAATATTTTTAACCATCTTAAGGATGTTTTCACTAAAGCACCCATTCTTAAATTCCCAGATCCTGATGCCCATTATGTACTCGAGGTTGACGCTTCCGACTATGCTTTAGGCTCCATTCTGTCTCAACGTAAAACTCCAGAAGATCCACTCCACCCTGTTGCCTTCTTTTCACGAGTGATGACACCAGCTGAGTTCAACTATCCTGTAGGCGAAAAGGAGTTGCTAGTGATCAAGGTCTCGTTAGAACATTTGAGACATCTTCTGGAGGGCAGTAAGTTCCCAATCTTAATATATACTGACCACAAAAATCTCGAATACCTTATGACCAACCGAACACTATCCTCCAGACAGCTTCGATGGAGTCTTTTCCTATCCCGGTTCCATTTCCATATAACATACAGACCTGGAAGTAAGAACGGGAAAGCAGACGCTTTATCCAGAAAAGATACTAAACCCCCTTCTTTTAATTCTCCCGGTACTGTCATTCCAGCTGAACAGTTCATTACGTTATCTCCAACCTACCCTGAAGTCCTTAAACTCCTTCAACAAAACGATGGTTCTATACCTCTACATGATGTCACTTTGGCTCAAGATGGTCTCTACTACCACCAAGGACGCCTTTATGTACCACCTCAGCTCCGAGATAACTTGCTAAAAGAACATCATGACTCACCAATGGCAGGACATCTTGGTATCCACAAAACCTTTGATCTCCTCTCACGTACTTATTGGTGGCCTGCTATCAGATCTTCTGTAAAAAGATATGTCCAAACTTGTCATGTTTGTACCGTCTCCAAGTTGGAAAAAAGACCTCCTTTTGGGTTATTGTTACCGTTGCAGATCCCAGACCGACCATGGAAAATCATAGGTATGGACTTCATAGTCGATCTTCCATTGTCAAATGGGTTCAATACTATATTGGTCGTTGTTGACCATCTAACCAAGATGGCCCACTTCCTGCCACATCATAAGCTACCTACTGCATCAGAACTTGCTCTACTATTCCTGAATAACATCGTCAAACTTCATGGACTACCAGATTCCATCGTAACTGACAGAGGTAGTCAATTCACCTCTCGTTTTTGGAAAACACTATGTGACACTATGCAAGTAGAACTCCGTTTCTCCACCTCATTCCACCCCCAATCTAATGGGCAAACGGAGAGAATAAATCAGTGGCTCGAACAGTATATTCGTTCTTATTGTTCCAACCATCAAGATCAGTGGGCTACCACCCTTGCTATGGCCGAATATGCGTATAATAATTCCTCAAGTTCCAGTACTTCCAAATCACCATTTTTTGCAAATTACGCATTCCACCCTTCTTTCCAACTTCACCCCCGAACAGATTCAAACTGTCCCAAGGTTGACGATCTCACTAAGGACCTTCAAGATCTTTTCCAGGAACTTAAGGGCCACATTGCCGATGCTCAAGCTCAACAGACACGCTACTACAACCTCCGAAGACGACAACCGCCTTCCTATAAAATTGGAGATCTAGTATGGCTTTCCACCAAGAACATTAAACTGAAAACCCCTAGCAAGAAACGTAGTGCTGTCTTCATTGGTCCTTATCCAATCACAAGGATAGTAAACCAAAACGCTGTTACCCTAGCTTTACCTTCCAGTTTTCGATTACATCCTACATTCCACGTCTCTTTGTTGAAACCTCATAGGGAAACCAGACAACAACCTAACCATAACGCTCCTGAGACCTTAACCGACTCTGATATTGAATACGAGGTTGATTCCATACTCGACTCACAAATCTACCGAGGTTCTATCCAATATTTAATCCGTTGGAAGGGCTTCACTGAAGAGAATGATTCCTGGGAGCCTTCCACCAACGTCCATGCACCCAAATTGGTCTCCCTCTTCCACAGAAGGAATCCAGAAAGACCTAGATTCGTAGCTGCGGGCACCTACCCTGAGGAGGGGGGTATGTCATGGATTTATTCACTTTGTCTGTCCCTTTAAATTTACCTGTGCTCACTCCTTGCAAGGTTATTTAAAGGATGGACACGCCTACCTTTTTGCTTCAGTATTGTTACCTGTTTGTACTAGGTGCACACAGACCTGCCGTAAGGATTACCATTCCTGCCTAAAAAAAACCTTTTCTAAGGACTTTCCAACAACAATCTAAAGCTTTCTAATCCTACAGAACAAGATTGGCAACTTTCAAGATCTATTGTGAATTGGAGCGCTTTTTAGCGTTAATACCAAAATTGTATCCTGTGTTGGATTTCCAATTACTGCTATTCCAGCAGCTTTCTACTAACCGCACCTGCGGTCACTATTTTGGGAAACATTAATGACATTGCAAAAGACTTTACCGCTCAAGCCTCAATCTAATTACTCACAATTGTACCGGAGGACCTTTGCGTGTTAACTCTACACGCCCAACTGTTGCGAGTCACTCACACGAGGCAAGCAGCATCACAGCTCAGCCAGCCTGTCAGTTTTCACTGCCGCGATTAACTTTGAGACAGAGTCACAGCTCTCACAGCTCTGCGGCACATCTAATCAGACCGCACACAGAATTCACCTGCTCATCCTGTCAGCACTCTTACTCTGTGCATAACGGCCACTGACAGATCGTCTCAGTTGTATTCTGGCTACGCAACAATTGTGCTTTATTACAATACAAGCTTGGAGCTTAACACCTCTCCTTCTAACGCTTCTCCATAAATCAGCATCATATTACCTATAGCTTACAACTACTACCAACTACTGATTATAAGTTAACCCTTAATACAAACAGGGACACTCCAGGTTACTAGTACTCTGATTCAGAGAATACTGATCAGAGGAATCAAAGCAAAGCAAATCTGTTCTGCCCAAAAACTAAGATACATTGTAACCACTCAGTGTATCTGTGTTCAAGGCATACATTTAACTATTTTGCCGCAGTTGTGATCCACGATATTCTCTTGTCATTACAGATATTCTGTGATTCATAGTTGCTAGAAGTTATTGAAGAATTAATGGAGGGTGCAATATTTGTTTACAATATATTCTGGCTTCACTGTGAGTTATAATTAGTTAACAGGAGTAGCTGCAGGATTCAATGAGAGAAATATATAGCAATGTTCAGGCTCCAGAGTAAACAGGTAGAAGTTTGATACTTAGATGCAAACTAAGGTTTGTTGTAGGTTCACAGTACATAATGTTTTATAAGGTTGTATGTCAGGGTTAAACACAGCAGCACAAGTGAAAAACAGGTTGCAAGTCTTAGGCATTAATTACTGTTTAGTGCATATATATGCAAACCAAGGTTTGTTGCAGGTTCACAGTTCATAATATTATGTAAAGCTGTATATCAGTATAATCAGAGCAGCACAAGTGATAGACAAGTTACAAGTCTCAGGCATTAATTACTGTTTGATCAAACTAGGTTTGTTGCAGGTTATTTCAGCAATGACAACTAGAAGCAGAGAAATAGTTATAAAGTTCTGAGTAAGATGATGTTATTGTAATTAGAGAGTGATGGTAAGCAAAAGCATAGTTGATTTATAATAAAGTTCAGAGATTGTTAAGTAGCTGTGTCCAGGAAACAGAATGGAGATATTTCTGATACTTGCGGTTTGATGATATTTAGCATAGGTAATAGAAAATGCTGTATCTTGGAATAGTTGGTAAGTTCAAGCAGGAAACTGACACAAGCCTCTGTTGTTCAGGATCACACTTCAATGTTAATGCAAAGCACATTAGACCTGAGAAGGCTTAAAAAGAGGATGAGGTAATCAGGTGCATGAATGATTAATCAGGCAGGCAAGCAAGCTGAATGTGAATACTGCCCAAATGCAGCAGTCAGAGAAGGAAGTCTTAAAGGGATAATGACATTAGGCTGAGATATGTTACAGATCGCCCTCCTCAAAGGCGACCTCCGGGCGCCCAACACAATCCAAAAGCAAAAAGAACAAAAATGATATGGAGAACCGGTAGTAGGTGTATGGAGGTAGTGAGTTCAATCGGAAATCAAGAAAGGAGGGTTGGAGATCTCTTGAAAAAGTTGAATGACGAAGTAAAGGCCATGTAATTCAGGTATCAAAAGATCTTGACAATGATGAGAGCAAAACTTGAAGTCAACTTTTTTGTAGTCATCGTGAGAATGCATGAACGTAACATACAATGAGCTTCCTACCACAGAATCATCCTGAGGGTAGATAGGCGGATGTTCTTCATGATAGATGACCATGTACATAGCCAATGAAAAGGCAGCCAGTCCTAGAGATATGAATAGGCTTTACTCAGCTTCAGAAATAGAGATGCAGCATTCTGGATTGATAAACATATTAAGCACCTTTGGGTCAGAGATTTGAGTATCCTCAGAATTAACCTCTTGGCTGAGGATTAGATATACTCCAAAAGAAAAAGCTATAGCCACTTCTAACGCAATAGCAGGGCTTTCTTCAAAGTAGGAGATAGGAGTGTAGAGTGCAAGATTTGTCCAGTTCTTGCCATCTTTTAATTCAATATGAAATGTCTCCTTACTGGATTCAGAATCAAAAGTGTCCTCACTAAGAACAGGTATATGAATGCCCACACCAGGGCAAGGTTCAGGAATACCCACATCTGGGCAAGGTTCAGGAATATCCTCAATAGGATCAAGTGTAGGAATGCCCATGCCAGGGCAAGGTTCAGAAGTACCAACATCTGGGCAAGGTTCAGGAATATCCTCAGTAGGATCGGGTGAAGGAATGCCCATGCCAGGGCAAGGTTCAACTATAGAGAAAGGAAAAGAACCCACTTTAGAGCCAGGAACCATACTCTCTTCTGAGCAGAGGGCAAGGCTTTCTTCAGGGTTCATAAACGAAGAATTAACAAGACCCACTTTACAGCCAAGAACCATACTCGCTTCTGAGTAGAGGGCATGGCTATCTTCAGGATCAAGTATTATTACACCCATTTCTGGGTTAAACAAAAGAATACCCATACCAGGGTCAAAAACAGGAGAGTCCACCTTGATGTCAGGTTTAGTAGTATAATCATGGAAAACAGGAACAGGAATGGGCACTGGGGAATCTTCTTGAAGAACTTTTGTACAAGTTTCAGGTTCAAGAATGTCCACTTGCGAACTTGGTTCAAAGTTGTCCTCACAGGATTCAGTATCAGGAATTCCTGTACAGGAAACTGATGTAGTAGAAAATGTAGGTTGATGCAAAGTATCTCCCAAGGGAAACAATTTCTTAGATGCAGTAACAGAAGAATTTTGAGAAGGTGAAGTGTACTGAAATATGCCACACTCAGGTAGATGTGGAGGAATTGTGACACAAGATTCTGACTGAGAAGTTATCTGGAGTTCAGCAGACATGCTTATTTGAGTTTGAATATCAGAGCTAAATTCTCCAGGGATTATCTCTGGTAAACTGAAAGGTTGTATATCTGGAACAAAATTATCTTTTGCTTCTAGCACAGGGTTTACAGGCAATGAGGCATCATGAGAGGGATATGAGAAATTAACAGTTGGAAACAGTGTTTGTATTTTTTGTAGAGTCTGAGAAGAGATACCATTAGATGCTTTAAGAACAGACTGATAGTGACTATAGACATCATCCAGCTCGGTGTTGATAGTGTCATGAGGCAAGAGAGGGTCTGGTACAACAGAAACTAAAACAGGGGAATCAGGCTGAGTTTCCTCTTTGCACTTCTGATTTTCTGTGGGCAGAAATACTTTCTTCTTCTTCTTCTTCTTCTTCTTCTTCTTCTTCTTCAGCTTAGATAACTGATATTTCTTCCCAGTATGAGGCTTCTTAGGTTGCTGCCATTGTGGCTTGTAGTAAGGTTGAGAACAGAAATCCTCTTCATCACTGGATGCATAATTCTGATGTGATAAATCAGCATAGTAGTTGAGGGGACCTTTTCTCCAAACAGCAGTCTGTAAACCAGATGTCTTTTCTTCCAGCTCTGAATCTGTCCAATCTAACGAATCCATGGTAATATCAGAAATAGGAAGATCAGTATTTCCATGAGAGGTTTCAAGATGGGAGCTGTCTGTATCATCCATATTGTAAATATAACAACCAAGGATGTCATTATAGCCAATAGGTTGAGGTTTTGTCTGAGTTTGTGGCGAATTAAAGTTGCGCTCATACCAGTCTAATGCCAGTTCAGCTGGATCTGTGAAGTCATCCTCCTTGTTGACATATTCAGACTCAGAATCAGTATCACCAGGATAGGAATCACAAACAGGAGGAGTAGATGGTATTCTGGAACAGTAGTCCTGTCTCTTTAAATCTTTAAAGGTCTGATTTTTTTCTGCTGAATCTATGAATGCATCCTCTTCAGTTACATAGTCAGACTCAGAATCAGTTTCACCAAAATGGAAATCACGAACATGAGGAACAGATGAAATTCTAGAAAAGTGGTTCTGTCTCTTTAAATCTTTAAAGATCTGAGTTTTTTCTGCTGAAGCTATGGTTAAATCCTCTTCATTTTCATAGTCAGATTCAGGATCAGTTTCACCAAAATGGTAACCACGAACATGAGTAGAGGATAGTCTAGAATAGGAGTACTGTGTCTTTAAATTTTTAAAAGTATGAAAATCTTCTGTTTTTCCTTTAGGAATTGCTTGGGTCTGAGATATGTTGTAATTTTTTATTTTCCTTTGAGGGTCGGTGCATCCACTACCACTGCGGATCCCTTTTTTAGGCATTAACATTCTGTCATGATCCGGTGTACATGCGCTCAGGAAACAGACCCTCGGGGCAGTGGTAGGGATTTGAAGACACCGACCCCTGACCCGGGGAAGAGTATCCTGGACGTGGATAGATGATATTCTGTGATTCATAGTTGCTAGAAGTTATTGAAGAATTAATGGAGGGTGCAATATTTGTTTACAATATATTCTGGCTTCACTGTGAGTTATAATTAGTTAACAGGAGTAGCTGCAGGATTCAATGAGAGAAATATATAGCAATGTTCAGGCTCCAGAGTAAACAGGTAGAAGTTTGATACTTAGATGCAAACTAAGGTTTGTTGTAGGTTCACAGTACATAATGTTTTATAAGGTTGTATGTCAGGGTTAAACACAGCAGCACAAGTGAAAAACAGGTTGCAAGTCTTAGGCATTAATTACTGTTTAGTGCATATATATGCAAACCAAGGTTTGTTGCAGGTTCACAGTTCATAATATTATGTAAAGCTGTATATCAGTATAATCAGAGCAGCACAAGTGATAGACAATTTACAAGTCTCAGGCATTAATTACTGTTTGATCAAACTAGGTTTGTTGCAGGTTATTTCAGCAATGACAACTAGAAGCAGAGAAATAGTTATAAAGTTCTGAGTAAGATGGTGTTATTGTAATTAGAGAGTGATGGTAAGCAAAAGCATAGTTGATTTATAATAAAGTTCAGAGATTGTTAAGTAGCTGTGTCCAGGAAACAGAATGGAGATATGCTGTATCTTGGAATAGTTGGTAAGTTCAAGCAGGAAACGGACACAAGCCTCTGTTGTTCAGGATCACACTTCAATGTTAATGCAAAGCACATTAGACCTGAGAAGGCTTAAAAAGAGGATGAGGTAATCAGGTGCATGAATGATTAATCAGGCAGGCAAGCAAGCTGAATGTGAATACTGCCCAAATGCAGCAGTCAGAGAAGGAAGTCTTAAAGGGATAATGACATTAGGCTGAAATATGTTATAGAGTTTCACGGTTTATTAAGTCCTGTGGGTAACCTTTCTCAAGAAACCTTTCGCCAATTATTGTGGCTTGTATCATAATTCTCCAATGTGGAGCAATTCCTTCTGATTCTCCTAAATTGTCCGTATGGGACATTGTTCTTCCAACACTTATAATGATTGCTCTCATAATGGAGAAAACTGTTGCAATCAACAGTTTTGAAGAAGGTTCTCGAGGAGACATTCCCATCTAATGTCTTTCCCAGAACAAGATCCAGAAATTCGATTTCATCTTTTTTTATATTGTGGGTAAAAGAAATCCCAAAGGTATTATCATTCAGATGGTCTATAAATCCTCTAATATCATCCTCTGACCCTTTGAATATGAATAACAGGTCGTCAATGTAACGGCCATAGAACACCAGGTTCGCTCCATAGTTGGTGTCATAAATATATGCTTGTTCAAAGCAACCCATAAATAGGTTAGCGAAACTAGGAGCGAACCTGGTGCCCATGGCCGTCCCCTTAATTTGAAGGTAGTATCTACTTTGATATAAAAAGTAGTTGTGCTTGAGAATAAAATTGATCAGTTGAATAATGAAGTCTATTTGTTGTATCGGCATGTACATATCTTGTTCAAGAAAGAACCTCACTGCTTTGATCCCTATTTCATGTTTTATATTTGAATATAGGGCTCCTACGTCACAAGTCACCCACCAGCATTGTTCATCAAGGCTGACCTCTTCTAGTTTTGACAATAGATCAGTTGAGTCCCTAATATAGGAAGGAAGAGTAATAACAAATTTTTGCAAAAATTGATCTATATAAGCTGATAATGAGTCAGTGAGGCTCCCTATGCCAGCAATAATAGGTCTGCCTTGTGGTTTTACAGGGTCCTTGTGGACTTTCGGCAGGTGATAGTAGAAAGCAGTGCAGGGATATTTGGGGAGACAATAGTCTCTTTCGTGTTTGGACATAATACCCAGGTTGACACCCTTCTGTAGAATATTATTTAGTTGTTCATAATAGCTGAGGGTAGGATCACCACAAAGGATGTTATAATATTCTTGGTTATTTAGTATTCGATTAGCCTCCAATAGATAATCTTGCATATCCTGCAACACTATGCCGCCCCCCTTGTCCGCCTGTCTGATCACCAGGTCGGATCTATTCATTAGCCTAGCAAGAGCTTTTCTTTCATTAGGGTTAAGATTATTTTTATACCTTAACTTTATTTGTTTTTTTGCCAGTTTATCTAAATCTTCCAAAACCAAATTGGCATAGATGTCGATGTGATTACCATTATTCCTAGGTGGAATAAAAGTGGATTTGGGCCTAAGATTGGTATGAATATACTCATCAAATAAATCCTCCATAAGTATATGGGGTTCATAGGTGATCAAACCTTCATTAAGGTGGGAGTCCATTGAATCTGCTGTGATGGGTCTAAGATTATCGTTCTTGATTTTTTTATCTGCAAAATATTTCTGCAAAGATAATTTCCTAATATAGCTATTAACATCAACAAAGACTTCATATACCTTGAATTGATTGGAAGGGCTAAAAGACAATCCCCTACCTAAGACTCTAATTTCGTCCTCTGTGAGGACGTGTGATGACAAATTGAAAATACCTTTTCTGAGCCTTTCTAGTTTCTCCTTTTTGCGGGTGATGGATTTGCCTCTTGTTCCTCGTTTCCGAATGGTCTTTTTTGCCTTTGGGAAAGGGGTGGTCCCAGAGGCCCTTGCCAAACCGGGGGGTCTCTCGGATAATGATCCACCCCTAAAAAAGATGCTTGTGGATTGGTATTAGTACTATTCACATTGTTATCATCACCCATATTCTGCAATAACTGGTATCTATTAGGATGTTCAAAAACACGTTGTGTTCTTTGATCAGTATCATGGGGCTCCATAACAGAATTAGGACCTCTTTTATCATAATGTATGGTAGGTGTAGAAGTATTATGATTCCTAGTAGGATTGTGTGTGTTCTCCCTGTTGTGAGAGTGATAATGAGATGGATTGAACTCTCTATTCTTATCATTGAACTGTTCATAAGACTCTCTATTCCTATCGTTGAACTGTTCATTAAATTAACTAGTACGATGATGTGAGGTAGAATGAGGTGTATGGGGCCTATTGGAAGAATAAGGTTTGGCAGGGATGTGTTCCCTATTCCTATAGTTAGGTTGATGGTTGAATTGATTACTAGAACTATAAGTGTTAGTGTGGGGTGAAAAATTTGATGTTGAATTCGAATCCCCGAAAGGATTCGGTCTTGAATTTGGATAATTCTCTGGATTCATTCTGTAATCAGTGTGTAATCTCCCACCATAAGAATAGTGTTGTGGAACATAACGGTTCTTTCTAGCTACTGTTTGCCAACCCCCACCAGCATTAGATCTATTGTGGTAGAGCTTGTGGTATTGGTATTGGTATTAGGTCTTGGCATTCTATTGTTCCGATTGTAAGTGTACACTTCCCCTTTGGAATAGTCCTCATTGTCCCTCTCCATTTTTTTGTTTTTATTTGCAATAATTTGTTGTTGGTATTCGTCAGCTTTATCATATGTATCCTTTCTCAGGTTCTCATATAGGGGAGATGATTTATATATATCAATATCCTTTTGTAATTGGTCAATCTCAGACCCCACTTCATCCACAAGTGTTTGTCTGTGTTTGATCAATATATCAATCAGTGCCCTGGTCTGGGCACTGAAGAAGTTGAACCCTTATTTATACGGACAGGAATTCTCCCTCATAATGGACCACAATCCCTTAGTCTGGCTTAACTGGGTCTCAGGAGACAATGGTAGATTGCTGCGGTGGAGTTTAGCCCTCCAACCCTATAACTTTACCATCAGCTACCGGCCCAGTAAGCAAAACGGGAATGCAGATGGATTGTCCCGGCAAACTGACATTCCTACCACCTCCTAGTCCGGTCATCCCCAAGTTAACCCGCCAAAGAGTCAAGCCGGGTCTGCCGCAGTGTCCCACCAGGAGGGAGCCGTGTGACAGACCCCTCTGTCAGTACTGGAAGGGTTAACTTTGTTCAGCTTTGAGAAACTATTTTCTGAAAACAGGTTTCCTGACATCAGCTATTGTTTACTGTAATTAAGTTTAAGTGATAAGAGTTCACATTGTTTAATCAGACTGCCAGGTGTCAAGAAGGACTCCCTTGTTTTCTTGTGTTTAATTGTTTATTTGGTTAAGTAATGCAATGCTATTGTATCCTGTAAAAGGGCGTCTTCCCTCTATCTAATGTACTATCTTCTTCCAACTCCCCATCTGGTCTCCTAGGGAGTGTCAACCAGGTGGGAGACCTGCATAAATACTGGGCATATAGCCCTCAATAAAACACATTCTGTTTTACCCTCTAGATGGAGCTTGGTCTCATGTTTGGGGGGAATTAACTGGGTTTGTGTGTTGCTGATCCCGTATTCAGGGCATCTTTCATCTGGTATTAACCCTTGATATCCGGGATATACCCTAACAGAAACCAATTTTTTCCTTTTGTGATTCAATTTTAAGCAACTTTCTAATTTACTCTTATTATCAATTTTTCTTTGTTCTCTTGCTATTTTTATTTGAAAAAGAAGGCATCTAAGCTAAGGAGGCAGCCAATTTTTGGTTCAGACCCTGGACTGCACTTGTTTATTGGTGGGTTGAATTTATCCATCAATCAGAAAGAACAATGCAGGTTGTTCACCAAAAATGGGCCGGTATCTAAACTTACATTCTTTTTTTTCAATTAAAGATACCAAGAGAATGAAGAAAATTTGATAATAGGAGTAAATTAGAAAGTTGCTTAAAATTGCATGCTCTATCTGAATCATTAAAAAAAATTGGGTTCAGTGTCCCTTTAAGGCCAAAAGGTTAAATTAGTTAACCAGGTAGGCAGCTGGAATTTGAGATTTGTCTTCACCCCAAATAGTGTTTGAAACATAAAATATATATTTAATGTGGCTATTTTTAATGTGGCTATTTGTGGTAGATTAATTAACCCTTTTTTTACTGTTAATGCATCTTTTGGAAAAATTGTTTTTTTATCTGTTGAGTCATTGTGAATTGAGTTATGGACTTTGTTATTACAGAGACATATTGACAATATCAGTGTCATTTGTTTTAAGTATTGTAATTAGAATACATGTGCACTATTTGTATATTACAAAATTCTAAGATTTAAGAATTTTAATAAAACTTTATAGTCTTCTGAAAAAAGAAAAAAGTGTCAGAGAATCAATACAGCACATGGTGTAGGCCTGATAAGGCTAAGTAATTAGATGCAAAACAATCAGCATATCTATGATAGGAACTAAAGAAGGTTTTGTTCATAGTAGAAATAATCTTTATGTGCTTTAGTACAAAGAGATACTAAGCAACAAATAATCAAACTAAGATTAATAACAATGTTGTAATAAATGACAAAAGAAGCGCATTGCAATATGGCGCCTAACTTGGATGTGTCTGTAGACTTGGAGCTTGACTACCCTACGTTTCTTGTACATTGGACTTTGAATAATTTGGAATTTCTAGCAGGGGAGCTTATTTCATTGCAATCTAGGGATGATATTCCACCTTACTACGGATTACTTACCTTATAGGAGGATTATAAAGCATGATGGAGAAAGTATCTGTAAAAGAAAAAGGGGACACCTGCTTAAGCCGTGAAAGAAGCCAAATCAACCCTAGATATCAATTGGGTGAGAGACAACACCCCATGAAAGGTGGAAAGAGTTCATTACATGAGCTTGTAATCCACATACACCATTGTTATTTAATCTGTTCCAAATTTACATTTTGATACATTTTATTGTGAATAAAGCTATGAAAAACAACGCTAAAAGGCATATGAAACCCAATTTTGTTTTTGTTTCATTGTTCAGATAGAGAAATTTTAAGAATCTTTGTAATTTACTCTTATTTTAAATTTGCTTCATTTTCTTGGTATCTTTATTTAAAAAGCAGAAATATAAGCTTAGGAGCCGGCCCATTTTTATTAATCCCTTGGGTAGCGCTTGCTGATTGGTGGCTTAATGAAGCTACCAATCAGCAAGCACTACCTAGGGTGCTGAACCAGAAATGGGCCAGCTCCTAAGCTTACATTCCTGCTTTTTAAAATAAAGTTACCAAGAGAACAAAGAAAAATTGATAATAGGAGTAAATTAGAAATGTCATTTTTCCTGATTATTTTAATATGAAACATCAGTATTATTTCTAACATCACCTGGAATACACAGAATGTAGCCAGTGACAACATGAGCATGCTCATATTTACTTATTTGAGAGATTTCATATCTATTTTAACCTTTATATATACATGTATATATATATATATATGTACTGTATATATACATATGTATTGTCCACTGACATCTACAGATACCTTGACATAATTCCCCCTTCCAATTTTAAATAGATGTAGGACACATGTATTTAAATTGGCTTAAAGTCAGAGGTACTTGGTGAGTGTATTGACCGTATGCATTATAGACAGTCTTCTATGAAGCAAGTCCGTTATTTTTGAGCCCTCATGCTCATTGTCTAAGTATCTTTAAACTACAATATGTCTAATGTATTTGGGGATATGATATTTCATTCTCCCTCTATGACTTATAGTTGGGATCTAGAATGGCACGCTGGCAACTGATTAATATGGACCCATTTATCCATAAAAGTATCGTTTTTAGGGATCCTAATTTTATAGGCGGCTGGAGATATTTTGTCAGTAATGACAAAAGGACCCTTCCATGATGGAAGAAATTTCTTCTCCTTAACTTGATCTCTTTCAAAGTTATAAAGATAAACGTTATAATTTATTTCATATTCCTTTTTGGACGCTTTGATGGCTTCTACCTGGATTGCACCCATTAAGTGGTCGATATTAAGGAGTTCTCCAGTTATGGCTCCTTGTTTGGCTAATGAATCCACAAGATCATTGCCTTCCTTATCAGGACCTAGATTCCTGGAATGACCTTTGGTATTTTTCCAGTGTATGGTTAACCCATTGGAAACCACCAGATTATCAATCTCGCAGAACAACTTGCCATTTTTAACTGGTTTGTTGTTAGTTTTCTGCATGCCATTTCTTTTTCAAGTAGGCAGGTATTCAACAAAACTGTCACGCACGTAATTTGAGTCAGTAATGATCAGAAATTCATGAATATCATGTTCAATAGCCATTTCAATGGTTTTTAGAACAGCAGTGAGTTCTGCAACTTGACTGGATCTTGGTCCAATGTTGAAACCTACAGAAATATTTGGGAATCCATTTGCCCAGGTTATACCAATGCCAGCGACTAGTCTGTGCTCATTTTCAATAGTAGCATGGTAAGAACAACCATCAACATATACCCAAGGTAATGTTTGACACTGGTCCTCATTGTATATCTTATTCAGAGAAAGCAATTGTTGCTCCAGGAAGTCATCTTCTGATAATTCTTCCCCAGGGTCCTTAGCAGTACAGTCATGGAGCTCAGCAAGCCCCTGTGCAACTGGATTCTTTTTATTCTGCTTGTAGCGAATTTCAAAAGGCCAGCCTTGTAAAGAAAGAGTCCACGCTGTTATGCGGCTATTAGACAAATTTCCATCTCTTATTCTCTCACTTTGCAGATATAGCAAAGGCTGGTGGGCCGTTTCTACAATAATTTTCTCGCCCTGTATATAGCTGCGGCAATTTTGTAGAGCCCATATAGTAGATAAGAGTGCTTTTCACTAAATTTTATTTCTACTGGGGATAGAGTTTTGCTCGCATAAGCAATGACTTTGCTTAAATTATCATGCTTTTGGTATAAAACAGCACTCATGCTTATATCTGTGTAACCTGTCTCTAAGAAGAAAGGTTTACCACCTTCAGGGTACGCTAAGCAAGGTGCTTGAGTGAGTTTCCTCTTCCGCTCTCTGATAGCTGTCTCTTGAGTCTCACTCCAATGCCATTTCATATCCTTCTTTAGAAGAAGTAGCAGTGGTTTAGCTAATTCAGCTTAATTATCAATACATTTGCGAGAATAATTTGTCATACCCAGGAATGATCTCAATTTCTCTAAGGTAGTTGGGTTCTTAGAATTTATTATAGCTTCCACCTTTTTCTTCTGAGTATTTAACCTTTCAGAAGTAACTTCATGTCCCAAGAAGTTTACACGAGTGCGGCACCATTGAGCTTTTTGTAGGGATAATTTGACACCTGCCCTTTTAAGTTGGTTAAGGACGTGTTTAAGTTCTGCAATGTGTTTTTCAAAGTCTGTGCTTTTGATTAAAACATTATCAACATAAGATAAGGTCCCCCTTTCCAGTGCATCAGGCATAGCCTTATGCATGAATACAGCAAATTCATGTCCTGAATTTATGTATCCAAACGGGAGTCTTTGGAATGCATACTGGACTTTTTGGAACGAGAATGCAAGCTTATACTGGTCCTCTTCATGTACCTTTATGGTCCAATATCCCTGTGCGCAATCAATGGCAGTGAATATTTTGGATCCCTAAATCTGCGCTAGGCACTGGTCAATATATCGCACAGGCCAGCCAGACATGTACACTCATTTGTTTAGCTGTCTTAAATCAGCACACAAACGCCATTGTCCATTGGGCTTAAGAACACCTAGAATAGGATTGTTATAAGAGCTGTGCACCTGTATGATAATACCTCTTTCTTCCAGGTTCCTTATGATTTCTGCAAGAGAATCATATGAGGCTAAAGGAAGTCTGTATTGTTTAACAAAGACAGGTGGTGCATTGGGATCTGTTTGTATCCTTGCAAGTCTGTAGTCCCACAGTCATAAGAATCCCTAGCAAAAATATCCTTGTACTCCATCAGTCAGTGTTCATCATCACTGGAACAGATATTTGCTCTTCGACTATTTGCTGAAATCCTGGAAAGATTTCAGGCTGTCCTATTTCATAGGCTTCTTCCCACCTAGAGGTGAGGTCCCCTTGATTATAATTTACATTGCCCCCTTGACTCTGGGTATTGGGGTATGCTTGATCTTTGATCGGCTGATCAAATACTAGAGAGGCTTCTTTAATTTTACATATGCCTTCCTCTGAGCTTAAGGGATAAATAGACTGAATTATAAATAGTCCCTCTGGCATAGATGCAAAGGATTGTTCTATTAATTGTTCTTCAGTTAAGTATCCTTCAGGTATTACATTATTCTGGAATCCAAAAGTGTAATAACTTGATTCCAATGCATATCCTATGGTAGTTCCCTTGGATAAGGTTATATCATGTGGGGTCATGTTATGCACAATAACATGTATTGGAATAGTTCCAATATTCACCATAGGAGTATGGGTCATTGTTATACCCAGATCTTGCATTCTATGGGAGAGGCAAATTAGTGTTTCAGAAGTATTTAATTTCTGACCTCTTTTTACCTGTAAGGGCAAGAGGAATTTATCAGCCCCAGCAGGGATTATAACATTGTTGGACACCTGCATATTTACAGCATATGGCATTTGCTGGTTCGATTTCAGGGCAGCATTTTCATCCTGAAATACTTCAGGGTCCCCTTTTAACCTGCTCCAGAGGCAAGAGTTAATCAAATCTATTTGTATGGCATATCTATGTAAGAGATCATTGCCAATGTATATTTGATTTAAAAACAGGTGCATCACTGATTTATTACCTATAGATATAGATAATAAGCACTTAGCCGTGATAGTATAGCTTTCAGACCTGTCATCCAGGCCGTGGACACAGTGGTCTTGGGGAGAAAGATATTTAATCACCTTAGGTTCAGCGATCTGCGCTAATAAGCCTTCGCTTATATAGCTAGCTTCCTGTTTTAAGTTTAATTTAGCATACTTGGTTTTCCCAAGGACATGCACTTGCATAGGGATAAATAGATCCTCCTTAACTCTCTCAATTCCTGCAAGGTATTGAGTGTGGCCTCCCCCTTTATGGGATTTAGGGTCCCCCTTGTGGAGAGATATGGTTAATACATCGCGGTCTAAGGAAATATTTGCTATTTTTCCAGGCAAAATTTTAAAAGTATTACCATCAGAACCACTTAAATTAGTCTGATCATCTACTTGTAAGATAGTGATTTCAGGCATAGAGTCATTCCTGAAATAAATCTCCACAGCTTCTGGCTTCTCTTCCACCATGTGACAGTTATGTCGGGTGCGAGATATGCCGGATAGCTCATAATTAAGAGGTCTTTTTACTTGTGACCAAATTACATTATTTATGCAATCAATTATGGTGCTTAATCGCTTCAGGAGATCACTACCAATAATTAAACGATCAGTTGGCAGATCCACTATAATGACAGGGTGTCTTATGACCCGGTTCCCCAGTTTAAATTTTAACCATGCCGTACCATAGACTTTTAGAGAGTCACCCCCAACACCTATTAGTGAACCATCAAATTCTTTTATTTTAGGTTTGTGGGGAGTTAGCTCATTTAGCTGTGTGTAGTACCTGTGGGATAAAATAGATGCCTGAGATCCAGTATCAATTAATCCCATGATAGGGTTGGAAACTGAATCCTGGAGCTCAGCTAATACATAATATCTCCCTGCAGTTTCTACCATTTCAGACATAAAATTGGCATTATCATACATCTTTGGGCTTCGCCACATGTTACCTGAATCTGCCACGTTACCTGATGCAGAAGAAACTTAATTCTTAACGGTCCCCTCTATAATAGGGTCGACTGGGTTTTTGTGTACTGCATCTGTGGAAATAAAGTTAAGAGAATGCTGCAAAGGAAGAGATTGGTTAGAGTTTTCAGGCCGAGGTTGCTCGTCATCACAGCTAAATCGTCCGTTTCCAGTCTATAGGGAGAGAATATGATTAGTACCATTATTGACATTTATTATTCCATTTGGTATATCTCTCCCCTCTCTTTCAGGTGATACTGCAGTATTTATGACTGTGCCTGTGGCCCACTGCTGGCCACTGGCTGTATCCCTAAAAAAGGATTGATAGGTTGCTGACTCATATTAATAAATAGTGTACATAATTGACTAACTTGCGTACTGAGTTGGCCCACTTGAACTAGATATCTTTACCCATGGACCGATTTTTTGATGTCCCAGGGTATTGATTCCTGGATCCTTGGGATCTCTCAGAATCATAGCTATTTCTCCTATTTTGACGTGGTTGTCTTTGGGGTTCAACTTGTTCAGCATTAGTATCTTGGGGAGCACTATTTACTTTGGGTGTCTGGTTACCCTGAGAGTATTTTCGCCACTTTTGGTATTTATTTTTATGGGGATACCAATTATTTTGTGGGCGTTCATCTCTTTGGGAATAATTATTTACCTGGGTATGCCCCCCATCTTGTGCATAATCTCTCTGTGCCTCAGCCCATGTTGGGGGAGGGGCAGAGTTAAAACTTTGTGGGGATGGCCTGTTTTCTCAGGCCACCTCCACATAGGTTTTCTTTTTAGACTCCAAATTTAGGGGGCTAGGTGACACCCTAGTTTCTGACACAAGTTTGGGACTGGGTTTTGGTTCCCTTTTAACCCCCTGTTCATGGACTGCTGAATAGAGTAAAACTTTGTACTCTCTTTGATCAGCCAGTCCAATGAGCAGTGCTCATCAAAATCTCTAGCTAAATTAAGTTTGATGGGCACGGGTAATGCTTTGAAAAATAAATTCACAAATTCTGAGCATTCAAATATGGGATAATCTTCAGCCATACTGTACGCACTTTTCAGTACAGAAAGGAATTCTATAGGGCTTTGATTCGCACTACATTTTAAACCGTATACAGCTATTTTCGCTGCAGTTTTAGTGCAATATTGCCCAAATTCTTTTCTGCACTGTCTTTTTGTTTCATTCCAGGAATGAATATTCATTTCCTTTAGTGAAACAAAGAATTTGTGATATTTACCTTCAAATACCCAGGGCAGAAATTCAATTTTTGACTGCTCACTTGTAACATTCATAATGGATAAAGCATTTTCATAAGTCGTCAGTTATAGAATTGGTTCCCTTGTTGGAGAACTTAGGTACTGCATGACTTAAAAATTTAATTATTTTAGGGGTGTCATATACCATATTAGACGTATCTTGGGCTTTCCTAGGAGTCTTATTTTTGGGGTTGGAGCGTTCCCTATCTTCCCTTTTGCTATGGGGAGAACCCTTACGCATATTAGTATTTGGGGGGTTATTTGGGTAGCTAGCTCCACCCTCTGACTCACTACAAGAGCTTCCCTCCCCCTCCTCAGCTGAGTTATAGCAGCTCCCTGAATTTATATAATGAGGTGACTGTCTATTTGGGAAATTTATTTCTGACCCAAAAGGGGTTCTTTGTCTAAATTCTTCCCTAAATTTCTGCAGTTCATCCCTGATGCATTCTTTAAGAGAGTTGCTAATAGAGGGGTTTTCAATATGACAATTCATTCTTTTTAAACCACTTAATTCTCACTGGCTTTGTGTGAGCTCTTTATTTAACTCTTGTATTTTTGCTAGTAAATTTAGGTTATGCTTATCTAAGGAGGCTATGTCTTGGTCAAACTCATCAATTTTATTTTCGGCTATATTTAAATTCTCTTCACATCTGCGTGATGAGCGAATACTATTGTTTAACTCCTGTAATTGCAATTCCTTCTCTATGAGGTATAGTGACATTTCGTCAATAATGCATATTACAAGGGGCCAAGATTTTAGTATTAGTTTGACAATTTTTGCATTGATTATTTTTTAATAATTCTTGGAATAATTCACTTTTTTTCATTCCACCTTCCATCATCATTAGCAATATTTTTAGCCTTAATTTCAAGCATATCCATATAATCATTTAATTCACCCGCAATATTACACCTCTTTTTAATGTGGCCTATAATGTCCATCTTAAGAACATCGCCTTGAGTGAGGGGTATTGTCGGGGAACAAATTTCAACAATATGTACAGATTCAAATGATTCACTTCTGGTAACAGACATTATTATATATGCTTTGTATTTAGTTAAATTAAAATGATAATACAATTTTGACCAATAAGAAGAAAAAAAATATTTTTCAAAATATTAATTTTGAAATATGAAAAAAAAAAAAATCCAAAAAAAAGGTTTTTTTTTCTTTTTATAATCTGTTTACTACAAATATATTATATCAATATGATAACTATTAATAATATCTAAAGCAGTGTGCCTCCAAATAATATGTCATTTTTCCTGATTATTTTAATATGAAACATCAGTATTATTTCTATCATATTATTATTATCTTAAAATCCATTTAAAATTGCATTTGATTATTTCCTTATATTCATATAAAAACACAGCATATTACACACACAGTACACCTCTTTCTGATTGCATAAAACATATTACACGATTTAGGGAACGACCACACGTGTATTTGTTAAATTCCTAAAAAAAATAAAAAGAATAGGTTACTAACATTGGACATTTTAAATTGACTGTATTGCCACTTATTTAATTCCAGCATACACTTATCTAATATGTTGCTATTGGTCACTGCTTCTTAGGTCCACAAATATACATTTCTATACAGTATTTAAAATTATACAGGCTGTATTTTAAAAATGAACTTAAGAGTTACAATGCAAAACCTGGGTCTCTGTTTAGCTAATCTTCCTCTAGACGTACCGTCTAGAATTTGTGGATACAACACAATAGGGGGCACTTAACACATAGGTGACATCTAGTCATTTCTTCAGTTAAAACTGGTTATATATAAAAGAAAAACTTATTTTTTCCTATCTATTTTGACTTTTTATCAGATTTTTGATTGCCAATACTACTGAAATTATCTTTCATTTGATTAGTTAACGTCATCAGGCCTCTCCATGTGAAAATTGTTTTAAACTAAATATATGTTGAATCAAGTGAATTCTATTAGTGTTTGTAAATTAAGATGTAAGAATTTGGAATATTATGATATACATTTATTGCAACTGTTATAGATAGTTACATTTTCAAATCTATGAAATGCAATCAAGTACATGAAAACATATTTATACAATATATAAAATATAAAATCAAATAATACCATTAGAATGTCCTCATTAAAAACTATTAATATTATATAACCGCTGCCAATATAAATAAAAATGTTGTAACTGCCAAATAAATAAATATAATCTTAAGGAAATTAAATAACACCAGGAGGGCAAAGCAGTGACCAATGAGAGCTGTCGCTCACAATTAAAATGTTTTCACTGGATGATTAAAAAGGAAGGAGGAGCTAAGTTAGCAGACAAAAAATGCGCTACACTTTCTTGAAAAAGAAAAAACACTTTGGCAGAGAGAGATGGCTAGGCTTTGAAAGGTTGTTTTCCTTTGTCTATATTGTGGAATAATCTCCTGTATGACAGTAAAACTTTTGGGGTGAAGACAAATCTCAAATTCCAGCTGCCTACCTGGTTAACTAAATTTACCTTTTGGCCTTAAAGGGACACTGAACCCAATTTTTTTATTTTGTGATTCAGATAGAGCATGCAATTTTAAGCAACTTTCTAATTTACTCTTATTATCAATTTTCTTTGTTCTCTTGCTATCTTTATTTGAAAAAGAAGGCATCCAAGCTAAGGTGGCAGCCAATTTTTGGTTCAGACCCTGGACCGCACTTGTTTATTGGTGGGTTGAATTTATCCATCAATCAGCAAGAACAACCCAGGTTGTTCACCAAAAATGGGCTGGCACCTAAACTTACATTCTTGCTTTTCAAATAAAGATACCAAGAGAATGAAGAAAATGTGATAATAGGAGTAAATTAGAAAGTTGCTTAAAATTGCATGCTCTATCTGAATCATTGAAACAAAATTGGTTTCAGTGTCCCTTTAAGGCCAAAAGTTTAATTTAGTTAACCAGGTAGGCAGCTGGAATTTGATATTTGTCTTCACCCCAAAGAGTGTTTGAAACATAAAATATATATTTAATGTGGCTATTTGTGGTAGATTAATTAACCCTTTTTTTACTGTTAATGCTTCTTTTGGAAAAAAAAATTGTTTTATCTGTTGAGTCATTGTGAATTGAGTTATGGACTTTGTTATTACAGAGACATAATGAAAATATCAGTGTAATTTGTTTTAAGTATTGTAATTCAAATACATTTGCACTATTTGTATATTACAAAATTCTAAGATTAAAGAATTTTAATAAAACTTTATAGTCTTCTGAAAAAAGAAAAAAGTGTCATAGAATCAATACAGCACATGGTGTAGGCTTGATAAGGCTAAGTAATTAGATGCTAAACAATCAGCATATCTATGATAGGAACTAAAGAAGGTTTTGTTCATAGTAGAAATAATCTTTATGTGCTTTAGTACAAAGAGATACTAAGCAACAAATAATCAAACTAAGATTAATAACAATGTTGTAATAAATGACAAAAGAAGCGCATTGCAATATGGCGCCTAACTTGGATGTGTCTGTAGACTCTGGGGTCGATCCGATATAAAGCGTCGCCCGCAAAAGCCGGCGACGCCAATAATTGCGCGGATTTGGTATCCTATATACGGCGTAAGCTAGAAGTTACGCCCGTATATTTCTGCCGTCGCCCGCAGTTTTTTGGGCCATAGGCAGGTATACCAAACCCGCGCAGTTTGGTATCCAATATGCAGCGTAAGGACTTACGTGGCGAGAATGGAGAAAACTTACTCCATTTTCACCTCGCCACAAAAAGCAGCCGTAAGAAGCCTTACGCTGACTATTGGAGCCCCGTAACTCCCTAAACTAGCTGCTAAAATAAACCTAACACCTAACGCATGCGCAATGTCTATCTCCCTGTCAACCGCGATCTTCTAAAATAAACCTAACACCTAACGCATGCGCAATGTCTATCTCCCTGTCAACCGCGATCCCCCCCCCCGAAATCCCTAATAAAGTTATTACCCCCTAAAACGCCGCTCCCCGACCCCGCCGCCATCTACATAAACTAACCCCCTACTGTGAGCCCCTAAAACCGCCGCCATCTACCTTATCTATCCCGTAATCTGACCCCTTACACCGCCGCCACCTATATAAAAATTATTAACCCCTAATTTAATCTACCTACCCCGCCGCCAGCTATGTTATCTATATTAACCCTAAGTATATTATAGTTAATATAGTTATTACATTATATATATTAACTATATTAACCCTAATTATATTAGGGTTAATATAGTTAATATAGTTACTATAGTATTTATATTAACTATATTAACTCTATCTAACCCTAACACCCCTAACTATATTTATATTAAATTAATCTAATTAATTTATAAACTAAAATATTCCTATTTAAATCTAAATACTTACCTATAAAATAAACCCTAAGATAGCTACAATATAATTAATAATTACATTATAGCTATGTTAGGGTTAATATTTATTTTACAGGTAAATAGTTAATTATTTTAACTAGGTATAATAGATATTAAATAGTTATTAACTATTTAATATCTACCTAGTTAAAATAATTACCCAATTACCTGTAAAATAAATACACCTACACTATCAATAAATGTAATAAACTACAAACATCTATCTAAAAATACAATTAAATTAACTAAACTAAATTACAAAAAAAAACAAACACTAAATTACAAAAAATAAAAAAAAGATTAAAAGATTTTTAAGCTAATTACACCTATTCTAAGCCCCCTAATAAAATAATAAACCCCCAAAATAACAAAACTTCCCTGCCCTATTCTAAATTAAACAAATTTCAAAGCTCTTTACCTTACCAGCCCTTAAAAGGGCCTTTTGTGGGGCATGCCCCAAAGAATTCAGCTCTTTTGCATTCAATAAATACAACCCCCCCCCCCATTACAACCCACCACCCACATACCCCTATTCTAAACCCACCCAAACCCCCCTTAAAAAATCCTAACACTACCCCCCTGAAGATCTCCCTACCTTGTCTTCACCACACCGGGCCGAACTCCTGATCCGATCCGGGCGATGTCGTCCTCCAAGCGGCAAAGAAGAAATCTTCCTCCGGCGATGTCATCCTCCAAGCGGCAAAGAAGAAATCTTCCTCCGGCGATGTCATCCTCCAAGCGGCAAAGAAGAATTCTTCCTCCGGCGACGTCTTCCTCCAAGCGGCAGCAAAGTCTTCATTCTTCCGGCGGCATCTTCAATCTTCTTTCTTCGCTCCGCCGCCGCGGAGCATCCATCCCGGCCGATTGCTAAACTTGGAATGAGGTACCTTTAAATGACGTCATCCAAGATGGCGTCCGCCGAATTCCGATTGGCTGATAGAATTCTATCAGCCAATCGGAATTAAGTTAAAAAAATCTGATTGGCTGATTGAATCAGCCAATCAGATTCAAGTTCAATCCGATTGGCTGATCCAATCAGCCAATCAGATTGAGCTCGCATTCTATTGGCTGATCGGAACAGCCAATAGAATGCGAGCTCAATCTGATTGGCTGATTGGATCAGCCAATCGGATTGAACTTGAATCTGATTGGCTGATTCAATCAGCCAATCAGATTTTTTTAACTTAATTCCGATTGGCTGATAGAATCCTATCAGCCAATCGGAATTCGGCGGACGCCATCTTGGATGACGTCATTTAAAGGTACCTCATTCCAAGTTTAGCAATCGGCCGGGATGGATGCTCCGCGGCGGCGGAGCGAAGAAAGAAGATTGAAGATGCCGCCGGAAGAATGAAGACTTTGCTGCCGCTTGGAGGAAGACGTCGCCGGAGGAAGAATTCTTCTTTGCCGCTTGGAGGATGACATCGCCGGAGGAAGATTTCTTCTTTGCCGCTTGGAGGATGACATCGCCGGAGGAAGATTTCTTCTTTGCCGCTTGGAGGACGACATCGCCCGGATCGGATCAGGAGTTCGGCCCGGTGTGGTGAAGACAAGGTAGGGAGATCTTCAGGGGGGTAGTGTTAGGATTTTTTAAGGGGGGTTTGGGTGGGTTTAGAATAGGGGTATGTGGGTGGTGGGTTGTAATGGGGGGGGGGGGGGTTGTATTTATTGAATGCAAAAGAGCTGAATTCTTTGGGGCATGCCCCACAAAAGGCCCTTTTAAGGGCTGGTAAGGTAAAGAGCTTTGAAATTTGTTTAATTTAGAATAGGGCAGGGAAGTTTTGTTATTTTGGGGGTTTATTATTTTATTAGGGGGCTTAGAATAGGTGTAATTAGCTTAAAAATCTTTTAATCTTTTTTTTATTTTTTGTAATTTAGTGTTTGGTTTTTTTTGTAATTTAGTTTAGTTAATTTAATTGTATTTTTAGATAGATGTTTGTAGTTTATTACATTTATTGATAGTGTAGGTGTATTTATTTTACAGGTAATTGGGTAATTATTTTAACTAGGTAGATATTAAATAGTTAATAACTATTTAATATCTATTATACCTAGTTAAAATAATTAACTATTTACCTGTAAAATAAATATTAACACTAACATAGCTACAATGTAATTATTAATTATATTGTAGCTATCTTAGGGTTTATTTTATAGGTAAGTATTTAGATTTAAATAGGAATATTTTAGTTTATAAATTAATTAGATTAATTTAATATAAATTTAGTTAGGGGTGTTAGGGTTAGATAGAGTTAATATAGTTAATATAAATACTATAGTAACTATATTAACTATATTAACCCTAATATAATTAGGGTTAATATAGTTAATATATATAATGTAATAACTATATTAACTATAATATACTTAGGGTTAATATAGATAACATAGCTGGCGGCGGGGTAGGTAGATTAAATTAGGGGTTAATCATTTTAATAGAGATGGCGGCGGTGTAAGGGGCTTACATTAGGGGTTAATAATTGTAATATAGATGGCGGCGGTGTTAGGGGCTCACTTTAGGGGGTTATAGATATAATATAGCTGGCGGCGGGGTAAAGGAGCGGCGGTTTAGGGGTTAATAGCTTTTTTATTGTTAGGCTAGTGAGGGGGGATAGCGGATAGAGGGTTAGACAGTGCGGGCTATGTTAGGGAGGCGTGTTAGACAGTGCGGGCTATGTTAGGGAGGCGTGTTAGACAGTGCGGGTGTTTTAAACTTTAGTCAGGTTTTGTAGGCGCCGGCAGATTCTAACGTGCCGCAAGTCACTGGCGACGCCAGAAATTTGTACTTACGCAGATTTCTGGACATCGCTGGTTTGTCAGACTTACGGCACGTTAGCATCTGACGGTGACTTATATGGGATGGCTCGAGTTGCGAGCTGAAACTGCGGGCGACGCCGGTCTCCTCGCTTGCGCCGCAAACTGCGATCTATATCGGATCGCGCCCTCTGAGCTTGACTACCCTAGTTTCTTGTACATTGGACTTTGAATAATTTGGAGTTTCTAGCAGGGGAGCTTATTTCATTGCAATCTAGGGCCTAGATTTAGAGTTCGGCGGTAAAAGGGCTGTTAACGCTCCGCGGGCTTTTTTCTAGCCGCACCATAAATTTAACTCTGGTATCGAGAGTTAAAACAAATGCTGCGTTAGGCTCCAAAAAAGGAGCGTAGGGCATTTTTACCGCAAATGCAACTCTCGATACCAGAGTTGCTTACGGACGCGGCCAGCCTCAAAAACGTGCTCGTGAACGATTCTCCCATAGGAAACAATGGGAGTGTTTGAGCTGAAAAAAAACCTAACACCTGCAAAAAAGCAGCGTTCAGCTCCTAACGCAGCCCCATTGTTTCCTATGGGGAAACACTTCCTACGTCTGCACCTAACACCCTAACATGAACCCCAAGTCTAAACACCCCTACCCTTACACTTATTAACCCCTAATCTGCCACCCCCGCTATCGCTGACCCCTGCATTACAGTTTTAACCCCTAATCTTCCGCTCCGTAAACCGCCGCAACCTACGTTATCCCTATGTACCCCTAATCTGCTACCCCTAACACCGCCGACCCCTATATTATATTTATTATCCCCTAATCTGCCCCCCTCAACGTCGCCGACACCTGCCTACACTTATTAACCCCTAATCTGCCGAGCGGACCGCACCGCTACTATAATAAAGTTATTAACCCCTAACCCGCCTCACTAACCCTATCATAAATAGTATTAACCCCTAATCTGCCCTCCCTAACATCGCCGACACCTAACTTCAATTATTAACCCCTAATCTTCCGATCGGAGCTCACCGCTATTCTAATAAATGTATTAACCCCTAAAGCTAAGTCTAACCCTAACACTAACACCCCCCTAACTTAAATATAATTTTAATCTAACGAAATAAATTAACTCTTATTAAATAAATTAATCCTATTTAAAGCTAAATACTTACCTGTAAAATAAATCCTAATATAGCTACAATATAAATTATATTTATATTATAGCTATTTTAGGATTAATATTTATTTTACAGGCAACTTGGTATTTATTTTAACCAGGTACAATAGCTATTAAATAGTTAAGAACTATTTAATAGTTACCTAGTTAAAATAATAACAAAATTACCTGTAAAATAAATCCTAACCTAAGATATAATTAAACCTAACACTACCCTATCAATAAAATAATTAAATAAACTACCTACAATTACCTACAATTAACCTAACACTACACTATCAATAAATTAAATAAACACAATTGCTACAAATAAATACAATTAAATAAACTAGCTAAAGTACAAAAAATAAAAAAGAACTAAGTTACAGAAAATAAAAAAATATTTACAAACATAAGAAAAATATTACAACAATTTTAAACTAATTACACCTACTCTAAGCCCACTAATAAAATAACAAAGCCCCCCAAAATAATAAATTCCCTACCCTATTCTAAATTTAAAAAGTTACAAGCTCTTTTACCTTACCAGCCCTGAACAGGGCCCTTTGCGGGGCATGCCCCAAGAAGTTCAGCTCTTTTGCCTGTAAAAGAAAACATACAATACCCCCCCCCCCAACATTACAACCCACCACCCACATACCCCTAATCTAACCCAAACCCCCCTTAAATAAACCTAACACTAAGCCCCTGATGATCTTCCTACCTTGTCTTCACCATGCCAGGTTCACCGATCCGTCCTGGCTCCAAGATCTTCATCCAACCCAAGCGGGGGCTAGACATCCACTGAAGAAGTCCAGAAGAGGGTCCAAAGTCTTCCTCCTATCCGGCAAGAAGAGGACATCCGGACCGGCAAACATCTTCTCCAAGCGGCATCTTCGATCTTCTTCCATCCGGTGCGGAGCGGGTCCATCTTGAAGCAGGCGACGCGGATCCATCCTCTTCTTCCGATGTCTCCCGACGAATGACGGTTCCTTTAAGGGACGTCATCCAAGATGGCGTCCCTCGAATTCCGATTGGCTGATAGGATTCTATCAGCCAATCGGAATTAAGGTAGGAATTTTCTGATTGGCTGATGGAATCAGCCAATCAGAATCAAGTTCAATCCGATTGGCTGATCCAATCAGCCAATCAGATTGAGCTCGCATTCTATTGGCTGTTCCGATCAGCCAATAGAATGCGAGCTCAATCTGATTGGCTGATTGGATCGGCCAATCGGATTGAACTAGATTCTGATTGGCTGATTCCATCAGCCAATCAGAAAATTCCTACCTTAATTCCGATTGGCTGATAGAATCCTATCAGCCAATCGGAATTCGAGGGACGCCATCTTGGATGACGTCCCTTAAAGGAACCGTCATTCGTCGGGAGACATCGGAAGAAGAGGATGGATCCGCGTCGCCTGCTTCAAGATGGACCCGCTCCGCACCGGATGGAAGAAGATCGAAGATGCCGCTTGGAGAAGATGTTTGCCGGTCCGGATGTCCTCTTCTTGCCGGATAGGAGGAAGACTTTGGACCCTCTTCTGGACTTCTTCAGTGGATGTCTAGCCCCCGCTTGGGTTGGATGAAGATCTTGGAGCCAGGACGGATCGGTGAACCTGGCATGGTGAAGACAAGGTAGGAAGATCATCAGGGGCTTAGTGTTAGGTTTATTTAAGGGGGGTTTGGGTTAGATTAGGGGTATGTGGGTGGTGGGTTGTAATGTTGGGGGGGGGGGGTATTGTATGTTTTCTTTTACAGGCAAAAGAGCTGAACTTCTTGGGGCATGCCCCGCAAAGGGCCCTGTTCAGGGCTGGTAAGGTAAAAGAGCTTGTAACTTTTTAAATTTAGAATAGGGTAGGGAATTTATTATTTTGGGGGGCTTTGTTATTTTATTAGTGGGCTTAGAGTAGGTGTAATTAGTTTAAAATTGTTGTAATATTTTTCTTATGTTTGTAAATATTTTTTTATTTTCTGTAACTTAGTTCTTTTTTATTTTTTGTACTTTAGCTAGTTTATTTAATTGTATTTATTTGTAGCAATTGTGTTTATTTAATTTATTGATAGTGTAGTGTTAGGTTAATTGTAGGTAATTGTAGGTAGTTTATTTAATTATTTTATTGATAGGGTAGTGTTAGGTTTAATTATATCTTAGGTTAGGATTTATTTTACAGGTAATTTTGTTATTATTTTAACTAGGTAACTATTAAATAGTTCTTAACTATTTAATAGCTATTGTACCTGGTTAAAATAAATACCAAGTTGCCTGTAAAATAAATATTAATCCTAAAATAGCTATAATATAAATATAATTTATATTGTAGCTATATTAGGATTTATTTTACAGGTAAGTATTTAGCTTTAAATAGGATTAATTTATTTAATAAGAGTTAATTTATTTCGTTAGATTAAAATTATATTTAAGTTAGGGGGGTGTTAGTGTTAGGGTTAGACTTAGCTTTAGGGGTTAATACATTTATTAGAATAGCGGTGAGCTCCGATCGGAAGATTAGGGGTTAATAATTGAAGTTAGGTGTCGGCGATGTTAGGGAGGGCAGATTAGGGGTTAATACTATTTATGATAGGGTTAGTGAGGTGGGTTAGGGGTTAATAACTTTATTATAGTAGCGGTGCGGTCCGCTCGGCAGATTAGGGGTTAATAAGTGTAGGCAGGTGTCGGCGACGTTGAGGGGGGCAGATTAGGGGATAATAAATATAATATAGGGGTCGGCGGTGTTAGGGGTAGCAGATTAGGGGTACATAGGGATAACGTAGGTGGCGGCGCTTTGCGGTCGGAAGATTAGGGGTTAATTATTTTAAGTAGCTGGCGGCGATGTTGTGGGGGGCAGATTAGGGGTTAATAAATGTAATATAGGGGTCGGCGGGGTTAGGGGCAGCAGATTAGGGGTACATAAGTATAACGTAGGTGGCGGTCGGAAGATTAGGGGTTAAAATTTTTAATCGAGTGGCGGCGATGTGGGGGGACCTCGGTTTAGGGGTACATAGGTAGTTTATGGGTGTTAGTGTACTTTAGGGTACAGTAGTTAAGAGCTTTATAAACCGGCGTTAGCCAGAAAGCTCTTAACTCCTGCTATTTTCAGGCGGCTGGAATCTTGTCGTTAGAGCTCTAACGCTCACTGCAGAAACGACTCTAAATACCAGCGTTAGAAAGATCCCATTGAAAAGATAGGCTACGCAAATGGCGTAGGGGGATCTGCGGTATAGAAAAGTCGCGGCTGTAAAGTGAGCGTTAGACCCTTTAATCACTGACTCCAAATACCAGCGGGCGGCCAAAACCAGCGTTAGGAGCCTCTAACGCTGGTTTTGACGGCTACCGCCGAACTCTAAATCTAGGCCTAGGAATGATATTCCTCCTTACCACGGATTACTTACCTTATAGGAGGATTATAAAGTATGATGGAGAGAGTATCTGTAAAAGAAAAAGGGGACACCTGCTTAAGCCATGAAAGAAGCCGAATCAACCCTAGATATCAATTGGGTGAGAGACAACACCCTATGAAAGGTGGAAAGAGTTCATTACATGAGCTTGTAGTCCACATACAACATTGTTATTTAATCTGTTCCAAATTTACATTTTGATACATTTTATTGTGAATAAAACTATGAAAAACAACGCTAAAAGGGATATGAAACCCAATGTTTTTTGTTTCATTGTTCAGATAGAGAAATTTTAAGAAACTTTCTAATTTACTCCTATTTTAAATTTTGCTTCATTCTCTTGGTATCTTTATTTAAAAAGCAGAAATATAAACTTAGGAGCCGGCCCATTTTTGATTAATCCCTTGGGTAGAGCTTGCTGATTGGTGGCTTAAAGGGACAGTCTAGGCCAAAATAAACTTTCATGATTCAGATAGGGCATGTAATTTTAAACTATTTTCCAATTTACTTTTATCACTAATTTTGCTTTGTTCTCTTGGTATTCTTAGTTGAAAGCTTAACCTAGGAGGTTCATATGCCAATTTCTTAGACCTTGAAGGCCACCTCTTTTCAGAATGCATTTTAACAGTTTTTCACCACTAGAGGGTGTTAGTTCATGTGTTTCATATATATAACACTGTGCTCGTGCACGTGAAGTTATCTGGGAGCAGGCACTGATAGGCTATACTGCAAGTCTGTCAAAAGAACTGAAATAAAGGGGCAGTTTGCAGAGGCTTAGATACAAGATAATCACAGAGGTTAAAAGTATATTATTATAACTGTGTTGGTTATGCAAAACTGGGGAATGGGTAATAAAGGGATTATCTATCTTTTAAAACAATAAAAATTCTGGTGTAGACTGTCCCTTTAATGGAGCTACCAATACAGCAAGCACTACCTAGGGTGCTGAACCAGAAACGGGCCAGCTCCTAAGCTTACATTCCTGCTTTTTAAAATAAAGTTACCAAGAGAACGAAGAAAAATTGATAGGAGTAAATTAGAAAGTTACTTAAAATTGCCTGCTCTGCCTGAATTATGAAAGAAAAAAATTTGGTTTCATATCACCTTAAAAAATTCTAGCCATCAATACTTTGAGAAAAATAATTCCTTTTTTTCCACAGAGAATATAATTATAATAATTTATAAATTATATATAAAAGAAATACTTATTTTTTTCCTATCCATTTTGACTTCTTATAAGATTTTTTATTGCCAATAGTACTGAAATTATCTTGCATTTGATTAGTTAACGTCATCAGGCCTCTCCATGTGAAAATTGTTTTAAACTAAATATATGTTTAATCAAGTGAATTCTATTAGTGTTTGTAAATTAAGATGTAAGAATTTGGAATATAATGATATACATTTATTGCAACGGTTATAGATAGTTACATTTTCAAATCTATGAAATGCAGTCAAGTACATAAAAACATATTTATACAATATATAAAATATAAAATCAAATAATACCATTAGAATGTACTCATTAAAAACTATTAATATTATATAACTGCTGCCAATATTAATTATAATTCTGTAACTGCCAAATATATAAATATAAACTTAAGGAAATTAAGTAACACCAGGAGTGCAAAGCAGTGACCAATGAGAGCCGTCGCTCACACCTAAAATGTTTTCACTGGATGATTAAAAAGAAGGGAGAAGCTAACGGCTAGATTATGAGTTTTGCGTTAGAGTAAAAAAGCAGCGTTAGTTGGTCCTAACTCTGCTTTTTTATGGCTGCTGGTATTACGAGTTTCCCTAACGCAACAAAAATCACCATCTACGCTCAAATCTCTACCGCACATACAGACCAGTAGTTAATCATATATCTAGGGTGACCATATTGTCGCTTTAAAAAGGGACACATATGAAAAATACATATGTCAGGGTTCTTATACAAAACATTTCTTTAAACAGCCCTGAAAACAGCCCTGACATATGTATTTTTCATATGTGTCCCTTTTTAAAGCGGCAATATGGTCACCCTACATATATCGATAACAAAAACATCCACAAATCACTTAAAAAACATTACACAAACTACACCTACACTCATACAAACACTACACTATATTTATTTTTAAGATTTAAAATTTTAATGTCAAAATAGAACGGATCAAAGTTACAAGATCTCGGTTGTTTGAAAAAAAAAAGTCACACAAAACCATTTTACATTGACTTACATAGACAGACGGGAACATACACTCATATAGCTACATCTAACTACAAATATTATCACATACATACACAAATCGATGCATACAAACAATATACAGCACATTACCTACACAAAACAGATTTTTATTATGAAATAAACACGATTTAGATACTTTTTCACACAAGAACATGACGTCACTCACTTTACGCTCAACACAAGTGTTGGGTTTTATTTCTCTTCACATTTTTCACCTCATTTGACTTCTATGGGGAAGACGTGCTCGTGCACGCAACCGGCAGATCTACCTAACGCACGCAGAATGCATAGTTCGGAAAACTCGTAATACCAGCGTTACAATTGTGGTACTAACTCATTCTTTCTTGCGTTAGTCCCGCTATGACAAATCGATCAAGAAATTACTAGTTCCCTATGGAGTTAGGGCTTTTACTTGTGTGAACATCACTACAACATCAAATTATTAAAGGAAATTACATTACATCAACTACGCTTTTAAAAATTGCATCATATTTAAACAGACAGAAAAATAATTTTTACATTTCATTATTCACAAACAGTAGCCAATTGTAAACACGTCTCATTTACCTCTGTTATAACATTTCATTTATTCAACTCATATGCTTGGATGAACAGCATATCTACATAGGCTCAACACATGATCATTGATGGATGCACATACATGCTTTTTGCCATTCACTCATATATGTGCATTGATATTCTGTCAAAAAACACATATAAACAATGAATACATTTACATCATACAACTACATTGGAAGGTTGATTAACATTGGATTCTCTCTCGGAATCACAAAAGATCAATTATGGATTTAGTGTCCCTTTAACATCACGATTCACTCATAATATACCATTAGGAATTACGTACAATAAGAACAGATTATTAGAACAGATTAGAGATGTCACTTTTTTGGAAGGAACAACAATGCTATACTGCTTTATATAAATCAGCATATGTGGGAGAGAATCACAATACATACATATATGTACATAACACTCATCACACAACAGCAAAGCACACATTTATCTTTTTAATCAGCACACAAGAAGAATGTTGCAAAATACAACAACAGAACGAAGATTTGCTAACTAGACAGGCAGGTTGCTAATATGATGACGTCATCTTCAACCATACAGATTACAGCATTAGGACTGTACCACCCCTTTCACAAATTTCTCATATTACAATCCTACATATACGTAAACGAGAGGGTTGGAAGATCTTCATTATTATTGAGATTTTAATGAGACGCGTAAAATATTGACATCTCGCAAATCACTTATATATACAATATTATAGATGTCAGCCGTTACTTTATCGTTTGGAAACAATATTGCAGCAACATTGATAGATCTGATTCTATGCCATGTCTATGCACACATTATACACAAGTATGCACTTTCATTCATGTTAGCGTGGACGTGTGCTTTTTACTATAAGATCACGTTTAATAAGTATTTATTACGCATATGAACAAACATTACGAAGGCGCACTGTGTATGTTACATTTTACACTTTCACATTATGATTCATGGGGGGGGGGGGAATTTCAGCAAACACCTAAAAAAAGCCCACTTTGAAAGCATTTGCGCCGCTCAGATAAAAACAAGTGAATACAATCAGCAATCATTACGAACTCGCTACCATTGGACTAATTGCACTATAAATCCCCCAAACAACATGGCCAAAGCGTCCCTTGTGATCAACATTGTATCAAATCGCTTCTGTGTGTTTGCATACCTTGTTACTCCTTGTGTGTTTGCTCTGCTGTTTGGCTTTGTGCTGCTTAGCTTGGCAAATATGAATGATCCGCAGTTAGTTGCTGCTGGTGCTGTTGCATGAGTGGTGTTCAATAGAATCAGGCGGGCTCGGCGTCTCCAAGAGAGACAAAGGGCTCGTCTGGTTAGAGGTCCTCGTGTTGAAAGGGTGAGGCCCACCTTGGATAACATGAGCGACTTCGAGGTTTATGACAAGTATAGGCTCAATCGCGATCAGCTCATTTACGATGTACTTAAACCTCATCTGGAGCCACGTAGACGTATGCGGACTGCAATCCCTGGCATCACCAAGATGCTAAGTTGCATACACGCCCTGGCCTCCGGAAGTTTTCTATCTGGAGAGGGGTACATGCATGGGCTGGCTCAGGGTACCTTCTCTGTGGTTTTTGACAACTTTCTGGATGCCATGGTACGAGTCAGTAAGCTTTATATAGGATTCCCTCAAAATGATGGTGATTGGAGTTGCCTGAAGAGGGAATTCTATGCAATAGCTCGAATGCCCAATGTCTTGGGAGCAAAAAATTGCACCCACATTGCGCTGCGTGCTCCAGCCGATGACTTGCCCTTCCGAAATCACAAACACTTCCATAGTCTCAACGTGCAGTTTGTTTGTGACGCACGGATGCGGATTATGCAGGTGTGTGCGAATTTCGGCAGGCTTGCCATGATGCCCGCATCCTCAGACAGTCGTCCCTGTGGCGGCAGTTTGAGGGCAGACAGTTTCCCCATGGGTGGCTTGTTGGTGAGTACTTGTGCACAACATGGTTAATTAGTTAGACAATTGCCACTGTAATCTTCAAAAACAGTTGTGTTTCTGTAATGTGCAAAATGTGCAGCTCTAGGATTCTATTTAACCATTTAATTGTCTCTTTCAGCAAATGTCTAATTTTAGCTCTAAACAGATATGTAGCATGTCCTAGCTTAAATGTGCAGCTCTAGGATGCAATTTAACCATTTCTGTCTCTTTTAGCAAATGTCTCATTTATGCGAAATACCTATATGTAGCATGTCCTAGCTTAAATGTGCAGCTCTAGAATGTCCTTTAACCATTTAATTGTCTCTTTCAGCAAATGTTTAGTTTTAGCTCCAAGCAGGTATGTAGCATGTCCTAGCTTAAATGTGCAGCTCTAGGATGCAATTTAACCATTTCTGTCTCTTTTAGCAAATGTCTCGTTTATGCGAAATACGCATATGTAGCATGTCCTAGCTTAAATGTGCAGCTCTAGGATTCTATTTAACCATGTCATTGTCTCTTTCAGCAAATGTCTAGTTTTAGCTCCAAACAGATATGTAGCATGTCCTAGCTTAAATGTGCAGCTCTAGGATGCAATTTAACCATTTCTGTCTCTTTTAGCAAATGTCTCGTTTATGCGAAATACGCATATGTAGCATGTCCTAGCTTAAATGTGCAGCTCTAGGATTCTATTTAACCATGTCATTGTCTCTTTCAGCAAATGTCTAGTTTTAACTCTAAAAAGATATGTAGCATGTCCTAGCTTAAATGTGCAGCCATAGGATGCGATTAAACCATTTCTGTTTCTTTTAGAAAATGTCTCGTTTATGCGATTTTTCGTGTACACAAAAGCATTGTATTTTAAGATAAAAAATTTTAAGATATTTTTAATATTCAAGCTTTTTGTTATGTTCATTATTTATAGGTGATTTGGTTTACATGAGCCGGCCTTGGCTCATTACGCTGTTGCGTAACCCCACAGACGAGGCCCAGGAGCGCTATAATCTGGCGCACAAGCGGACTAGGGCTGTAGTGGAGAGGATGTTTGGGCTCCTCAAAATGCGCTTAAGATGCCTGGACAGGTCTGGAGGAGCCCTCCAATACAGCCCTAGTAAGGTGGTGAAGATCGTTATAGCCTGCAGCGTCCTGCATAACATTGCTCAGTGGGTTGGGATGCTGCAGGCCGTCCAGGTGCCCCAAGCCCTCCTCCAAGATGAGGAGGACGACCCTGTTCTAGAGGGGACATTCCGGGACGAGGGGCTCAATGTCAGAGCAAACATCACACAAAGGATAGCAAGAGAATGAAAACTGCACAGAAATGTAAAAGATTTTTAAAAAGAAAAGCACATTCACACAAAGGATAGCAAGAGAATGAAAACACTGCACAGAAATTTAAAAGATTTTTAAAAAGAAAAGCACATTCACACAAAGGATAGCAAGAGAATGAAAACACTGCACAGCTATTAAAAAAGTTTTTTTTTTTTTAAAAAAAAAGCACATTCACACAAAGGATAGCAAGAGAATGAAAACACTGCACAGAAATTTAAAAGATTTTTAAAAAGAAAAGCACATTCACACAAAGGATAGCAAGAGAATGAAAACACTGCAAAGAAATTTAAAAGATTTTTAAAAAGAAAAGCACATTCGCACAAAGGATAGCAAGAGAATGAAAACACTGCACAGAAATTTAAAATATTTTTTAAAAGAAAAGCACATTCACACAAAGGATAGCAAGAGAATGAAAACTGCACAGCAATTAAAAATATTTTTAAAAAGAAAAGCACATTCACACAAAGGATATCAAGAGAATGAAAACACTGCACAGCAATAATGCTATCAATTAATTATACACAATACAAATTAGGCTATCAATTTATTATGCACAATACAAATTAGGCTATCAATTCATTATGCACAACACCTGCATATTTACATAGGCATGACATGAACTATGATTTTATGTTTGTATGGCAGCATCGTGGAGGCTTAAAAGGTAATTCACTCATATTACTTTTTTAATAATGTCACGGTTTTCATTCAGTTGCTATGATCCTTTTTTGGAGCTAAAATGCCCTTTAAAATTTGGCTTTGCTTCATTTATGTCACTGTTTAACTTTGCGCTTTCAAAATACAAATGGTATTAGGAATCACATAAAGGATATCAAACAATATTTCACATCATAATGTTCGACATTGCATTCTTTTTGTTACTTAGGTTTGCAAATGTTAATACAACACTATGTATTGAAGATTTAATCTTAAAAACACAGTAACCACTAACCTTTTTAACCTTCACAATGCGGCCATCCAAAAAACAGAAATAACATTGAAACTATAGCCAAATACTCATGTGTGTTTCATAATTAATTTTGTTAATTGCACAAACACACCTGCATTTCTTTCAGCTGATAAACACACCTGGATTACCTAATCAAATATTCATTTGGACATCCCATCGTGCTTGTCAAATGACGCAAGAAATAACAGAAATATTTTTTGAAAAAATTAGTCAATTAATTGCGCGTAAAATGACGCAATAGTAATCAAAATGTGCAAGTAATTTGTTAGGTAATGTTTGGTGAAACTAGGCGTTATAAAAGGGGCTCTTCAATCACTTAATTTCTTTATTATTTGGAGCTTTGAGAATGGACATCCTCAATGCTGTCCAGTTTGTACTTTTATTATGGAGACGCAGGGCAAGACAGGTGTTGATGGCTGTGGTGCGACAAGGAAGACACCAGCGAGTGCCAAGGGTTTTCTATCCAAGGATTGGGCTCCATGCCCTCAGTGACTGAGAGGTGATCCGTCGTTTTCGACTAAATAGGGCCTCTATTGAGAGGCTCTATGTTGAGATTGCGGACTCTCTCGAGCCACTCACTGCAAGAACTAGGGAAATCCCTGGGATGGTTAAATTGCTCTCGGTCCTTTATTTCTTGGCAACTGGGTCATTCCAGGCTCTGACAGGTCTAGGCATTGGTATGAGCCAGGCAACTTTCTCACGTCATCTGAAGGTTGTCCTGAATGCTTTGCACCAACGCCTAGTCCATCATGTCCACTTCCCAAATACACCGGAGGAGTGGCATGCTGTCAAGCTCCAGTTCTACCTAAGAGCTGGATTGCCAAAGGTATTGGGGGCCATAGACTGCACCCATGTCTTGGTCAAGAGGAGCCCTACCGGGACAGGAAATTCAACCACTCGCTGAATATCCAGGTCATCTGTGACACCAGGTTGAGGATAATGAGTGTACGATCTGGACTCCCTGGCTGCAATCATGATTCCTTCATCCTCCAGAATTCGGCCATATACCATCGCTTCCAGGAGGGCCAAATGCCAGAGGGAATCCTGATAGGTAAATATCTCTTAGATACTCTAACATATGTATATGATATATTTTAATCATTCTGATTGCTAATGTCAATGATTTATTTTGTTTATGCAGGTGATTCTGGATATTCGTGTCTTCCGTGGCTGTTCACACCCGTCCAAATCCCCAACGGAGTGGAAGAGGTGCGCTACAACTGTGCACACATCGCCACAAGATCGGTGATTGAGCGCACCTTTGTCATACTGAAGAGCCGTTTCTGCTGCTTGGACATCTCTGGTGGTGTTCTTCAGTACGCCCCCTCCAAAGTCTCCTTAATTTTTATGGTTTGCTGTATGTTGCATAATATTGCCCTAAAAATCCCGGATATAGATCTGGAGAGCTTGGATAACCAGGAGTATGGTGAATACATTGATCCATTCCTGGAGCATGATGCTCTGGGAGTCTAAGCTCGAGCAGACTATATCCAGGCGATTTTTGGGCAATAATGTTGATTGTCCAACATACAGTTTTTATTTTTGTTTTTATTTAATTTACATTATTATTTATAATCCAAAAGATGATATATTTTGGATTACTGTTGAGCAAATATTGTCGTTTCAAGGAATGATATTGTATATCATTGTAAAGCCATTGATTGAAAGTGGTTCGTTTTGGCAAATGTTGTAATTGTTCAGTGTAAAGTTGATGAAACACATTTTTTATAAAATCTCATTAAATAAAAAAAATTGAGATCCACACTTGACTCTGTTGTTATTTGTAAGGCTATAACAAGAAATATTTTTTAATATGTGTTAGCTTCTATCTTTCCTTTTTAAAAATGACCACTTATTTCATTTCTTTAGGCATACTTGCATTTTAGACAACCCAAGTTTATCACCAAAAATGAACCAGAATCTAAACTTACATTCTTGCATTTCAAATAAAGATAACAAGATAATGATGAACATTTGAGAATAGGAGTAAATTACAAAGTTGCTTAAAATGTCATGCTCTATCTGCATCACAAAAGAAACAATTTGGGTTCAGTGTCCCTTTAACGTGCATGAGCTCAATGTTATCTATATAAAGTTTTAAAAATTAATTAAAAATATTTTTTTAATTTCACTGTCACATTAATCTAATATAAAAAAAAAAAAAAAAAATATTGTTATCATTTATGGAAGTAGCAGCAATGCTCTACAGGTTTATAAATTTGTACATGTGTTTCTCGCACTCTATGTCTGTCTATCTCTATATCACAGTCTCTCTCTCTCTCAATCTCTCTCTCACAATCTCTCTCTCTCTCTCTCTCTCACAATCTCTCTCTCTCTCTCTCTCTCTCTCTCTCTCTCAATCTCACTCACAATCTCTCTCTTTTTCACTCTCTTTTATATTAAATATTGAGAAATATAAGGTTTATTTACATGTGCACCCTTCATTTCTTCACATATTGTTTGTATTTATAACTTACATTGTCAGTTTGAGGGGGACATTGTTTATTTTAAAGAACATTGCCAAGGTACCTGTGCTTGTACCATTTGTCTAAATGGGTTAACTAAAACTTTGATAATTTCTTTCATCTTTGCTGTGCAATTATGAGTTAGTTATGTATTTCTAATGTTTCTTTATTTAAAAATGTATTGAGGATTCTTTGATATGTTCTTAAGCAGAGGCCTGTCCATGCTTAAACATCATTCTTTTTTTTCTTTCAAATAAAGGTGTTTAATTGTTTGGTTTATACACATTCCCGTTTTTACCATTAACAACAATCTTATATTTATATATTTTTTACCTCTATGAATAGCTTTTCTATAAGCATATTCTGACAGGCCACTAATACAATTTCATTGTATTAGTAAACTATTAATTTACATTTTAGAAAACCACAATAATTTTAAAAATATTTATCAATCTCTCTCTCTCTCTCTCTCTCTCTATATATATATATATATATATATATATATATATACATTAAGATATTTATTTTAATGTTAGAAATAATAAAGAGACACTGAACCTAACAATTTTATATTTGTGATTCAGATAGAGCATGCAAGTTTAAGCAACTTTATAATTTACTCCTATTAGAAAAAGTTATTCATTCTCTTGGTATCTTTATTTGAAAATAAATTAGGTAACTTTAGATGCCGGCCCATTTTGTTGAACTACCTGGGTTTTTCTTGTTGATTGGTGTATACATTCATCCATCAATAAATAAGTGCTGTCCAAGGTTATGTACTTTATTTTTCAAATAAAGATAGCAAGAGAACAACGAAAAATTGATAATAGGAGTAAATTATAAAGTTGATTAAAATTGAATGCTCAATCTGAATCACAAAAGAAACAAATAGGGTTCATTGGCCCATTAAATGCTCAATTTTGTTTAAAATAATTTGGTTGTTGCTATTCACTTTCCTTTTTTTTTTTTTAACTTTTTGAAAATAATTAAATTTACACATTTTAAGAAAAGGTACATATAAATGAATATCACATGTTAACGATGAATAGTTAAATTATAATTATTGATTCATGTTGATTTATTCTAATTGAGTTGTTTATCCAAAAGCTCAATATTAGATTTTAAATTCAAAATTCTGTATAAATATGTTTATTAATTTAACCTTTATTAATAAGAGCAGATAATATCTTACACCTGCATTGAATTTGAAGTCATTTGTAACGTGTGATTCAAGTAATAACAAGCACATTTATTAATAATTATTAAAAAAAAAAATATTTTTTAAAAAAACAAACAAATAAAAACACAAAAACATTGATTCATAATTAAAAAATATTTGATTCATATTTTTTAATTAAAAATAATAAAAACATAAAAACATTGATTCATAATTAAAAAATATTGGATTCATATTTTTTAATTAAAAATAATAAAAACATAAAAACATTGATTCATAATTAAAAAATATTGGATTCATATTTTTTTTTTAATAATTTTTATTGAGGTCAAGGTTTTGGCATACATAGAGAATATAATAACATTGAGTAACATTACATGGCTGCGTTCCAAGAAAGGACTTATGGCAGGGTACATCATATAAATTACATATTAATAAGGCATATGCGATTGACAATATCCACTATATCAAAAGAGCATGATGTGGATTACAGAGTAGACGTTGACATGTAACAGACAGCGTCTATTATCTGTATGATATAAAGCTCTGAAAAGAAGCAAACGCTGCAGAGGGAAAAGAAAAGGAAAACACTTTTCTTCAGGACTTATAGTAAGGTACATCTTATGAGTTACATATTAAAAAGGCATATGCAATTAGCAACATCTGCTACATCAAACAACATAATGCAAAATTTAAAGTAAAAGTTTGTATATAGTAAATTATGTCTACTATTTATATGATATAAAGCTCTGCAACGGAACATTTGCTATAGAAAGAAAAGAAACACATGCCAATATCCACCTTAAGCCTTCTATATTAAACAGGAGGCCACTCTTGGACCTCATACTTTATAGGGTAATAACATGGATCGAAGGCCATATGAAAGAGAGGAGACCACTTGTGGATCTCATTATTAAGACCTCAGGTGCTATTTTATTATTTCAGGCATAACAAACTCTTAGGGATTGTAACAGGAGAAAAACATGCAAACATGACCAGATTTAATCCCTTTTAACTGTTATTGAAGACAATTTAGTAATAGTGATCTAATGAGTTAGCAGAGGAGCCTCCAGGTAGTAATGCTAGTTTCTCCCTTGCGCCAAATGAGTAGCTAAGGGTCCAAACATCGATGACCAAACTGGGTTTACTTATAGAGTAGCTTATAGCTTAACGGGAAGAAATATATAATTTGACAGCTAATTTTTATTGTTGGGGGGTTGTCTGAAAACTAGTTACTTTTCGCAGCTATAATTACATAGAAAGTAATATATGTCTAGATATCTGTCTCCCAGTGTGATTAGGGCTATGGGGCTTAGGGTAATGTATCAAAGGACAAACAAATGAAGATGGGTAGGAGTCTGGTACATATGTGGACCTGCGTATATTAAGATTTGTAACTAGATTCCTACAGTTTGATGCAATTCCCCAGTGAAAAAAAACCTAGGTCTAAGAGTTGATGTGTATATAATGTGACTAGAGAGAGTAGTTTCCAAACAATGTCTAGAACTACAAGTAATAGTTAAGATCTGGGCGTGTTGTTCCGCCTCAGCCGCTGGCGGTCCAACTCTAATTACCAGAGCTAAACCAGAAAATGGGCAAAAATGATTTTCACAAAACTATTTCACATTATTACTATTTACTTAGTATATGATCACTATAGGTATAGCAGACGGATCACATAGGGAGACACAGCAAATAAAATACATTATCGTATATTGACCAATACATAGCTAGTAAAATATATATCCTCTGTGCTGTATGTATATCAGGAAGCATACATTTCGCTTGAAGAACCCCCACTACATGGAGGACTGCAGTGCAGTAATGTAATGTGTATGGCACAAACAGTTATCTGAAAGACGCATTAAGTACATAAATTGTCATAAAGCCGTGGTAGGGAACATATGTAGATGTTACTCGTATCTCACCTTACTATACCCTCATATTGAATCACAGGGGTTGAAGCGTGTGTTAAGAAAGGTAATTTAGGATTTGTAAACATAACATTTTTGAGGGTTAGTTTCTTCTGTACTCAGTAATAAGGCTTCATTCTTTAGGAGTTAGGTGCTTTGAGTCTATGTGATTAGGCTGTCATATCACCTCCGTACTAAAGTTAGCATCAATCCTTCTGAGGGATATTGATGGCATATACGGAGTTTAGAGGAATAAACAGAGTATATTTGGTTCATCTGACTCCAACCTTTCTGAACCGACACCAAGTTGCCATGCTGAGATATGACAGTAGCAACCCAATTTGTTCGCAGGATTGAGCTGAGGGATCCAGCACAGATGGTATGGCTATCTGCGGTTTCCAGTCTGCAGCAGTACTGTCTCTCATCCTGCCCTCTCTAATATTCGCGGTGAAGGAATCCAGCATTAGGAAAAGTTTGCATGGGTGTGGGGAAGATTCCATAACTTCTTCTGTAGAAGTTGTTGCGCCGTTCTTGCCTTTAGAGATAAGGAAGTGCTTGGTCCCCATGAATTTCGACTGATCACTTTCTGTTACCTCACAGATAGATCCCGGCTTATACAAGGGTATTTCAGCTGCGTGTTGGAGGCCACTTGTATGATCCTGTATGGTTTCTAGGCAAACAGTGTGAGCGGCATCATTACACAATGGTCCCCATTCTGATTCCAGCTGTGCGCAGAATTGTGAGTAGTGGAAACCCAGAAGGCGTTCTACTTTCTTTAAAACAGTCCGGATTGCGATTGTCATTGTGTAGAGGCGACCAGTTTATTAAAGGCTCCTTTGCCAATTGTCAGTTTGCTGATTGTTGTAGGTGCACTCACGGTGCTAGCTAACGACAGAAGCCAGAGAGCATCCTGCCGGGGGGTATTCCACGTGGCTGATGTTGGAGGCCACAATCTTCAAATGAAGCTCCGGGCTCTGAAGCCAACAGCCATCCTAGTAAGAATGGTTTCGTTAGGTAGATTTTCTTTAGTAGGTAGATAGTATGTTAGTCTCTGGCTCAAATGTTTCATGTAAAGGATGATATTGAAAAGATTACACTAGGGCCCATCCGCTAGAGTCAGAGGACTGGGGTTTGTATCTAGAGCCTTTGAGATTAAGAACGGCACGAGACAGGGGTGTCCCCTGTCGCCACTTCTTTTTGCTCTCATGATGGAACCGCTGGCAACGAAACTTCGAGCATCCCCCTCTATACAACCCCTGGTGTTGCATGATATCCCGCAAGTCCTAGCACTATTCGCGGATGACTTGACAATCTTTTTAGCAAACCCTGAGGAGTCGCTCCCTGAATTGTTCAAGATCTTGACCGAGTTTGCTAACCTAACATATTACAAGCTCAACTACACCAAGACTGAAGCCTACGCTATTGGTCTAGACGAGACCACTCTGGAGACCCTGAGAAGAACATATCCATTTAAATGGTCAACCGAAGGACTGAAGCACCTGGGGGTAATGCTCTCTCATGACCCTAAACGAATAGTGACCGCAAATTACGGGTCACTACTCAAGGAATTCCAACAGACTGTCTCTAGTTGGAAGGTGCCGGAGGTCTCCTGGACGGGTAGAGTTGCGGCTGTAAAGATGCTCTTACTCCCAAAGTTGATCTATTTCTTTCGGTGCCTCCCGGTTCCTGTTCCGGCATATCTTCTCAACCACTTTCAATCCATCTTTACTAAATACGTGTGGAAAGGACGCCACGTGCGGCTTCCCCTGACCCAGCTACAAAAGCCAAAACGATGCGGAGGCTTGTCGATGCCAAACATTACATTATACTATAAGGCTGCTATGCTCTCGCATATTACCGCCTGGGGGGTGAGGGATTGCTCTGCAAGATGGTACCAAATAGAGCAGGGCTCATTGCCCGCTGGTGTGGACTTGGCCAATCTTATATGGATCCCAGATCACGCAGAGGTACTGAGCGGAATACATTGCCGCACAATCAAGACCTGTCTGAAGCTTTGGAGAGAGCTGCGATCTCTTGATTCGGTGGCCCCGCACCCCTCCCCTATACACTCTATCAAAGCTTTATTGCAGTGCCTTCCTGAATCGCACCCCAGGAAATGGGAAGCCCTAGGGATCGGACTACTCTCAGACCTATATAGGGGAGACGCTCTGGCTATTCCACCCCAAGCTTATCCGACGGACAACTTCCCTAGAGAGTTGCAATTCAAATACCTCCGCTTAGTTTCGCTCCTTTTATCCTGGGGATTTCAGAAAACTAACATGAGAGTGCTCACCAACTGGGAGAGGAGGTGGTTGGTTGGTAGGCCTCTACGTGGCTCCCTAACGTTCCACTACAGAATTCTCCTTAACTCCCCTCACTTCTTAAAAACCCGGTCTACAGAGGACTGGGAGAGAGACTTGGGGGTAGTGACATCAGACGATAAATGGCAGCGTGCTCTGCAGGATGTTGGTGCAGCAGTGCGCTGCTCCAACCTCTTCGAATTATATCTTAAAATCCTACTTCGGTGGCATTGGGTTCCAACTAGGTTGCACAGAATATATCCCTCCAAGTCAGCGGACTGTTGGAGAGGATGCGCCCAGCGAGGTACCCACCTACATATCTGGTGGGAATGCCCCAAACTGAACCAATTTTGGACTCAGGTAGCGAGGCTGCTCCGGAGACTGGGTCTGGTGGATGACCTCACAGGAGATACGGCGCTCTTTCATCTTGGATTGCAGAGCCTCCCAAGGTCATCCCGCCTACTAGGTGTTGTCATCCTTTTGGCGGCAAAACTCGTTATAGCTAGGCAATGGATGAAACAAACCCCGGTTACACTTACCCCAGTCCTTGAATCCTTGGATTACATTCAAAACATGGAAGAATACGCCTTAAGGGTCGAAGGTCGTTATGACTTCTATTGCTCTATATGGTTGACATGGGAAGAGTTTCGGAGACCTGACAATGCCGACGCTTTGGTGGACGAACAGATAGTTGGGCAACTCTAAACCCTGGGCTGTGGTCTTGGCGGCCCGATCACTCCTCCAGTCTTCAGTGACCCTCCGCTCTCCTTTTTTTTTTTTTTTCTCTCCACTCTCTTCCTCCCCCACTACCCCACTTCCTTTCCTACCTTTCCCTCCCCCCACCTCTTGACCATGGTTCTCGGGGAAATACCCCTTCCCTGTAATCATAAGTTGACCTCCAGTTGTTCCCCCCTTCAGAACCTAACAAGTATCACAATATCTGTCTTAAGATGATGACAATTACTCAAAACTTAGTTTCTTCTCTCTATGTCCTATATTGTAAACCCTTAATCCTGAGAGTTTTGTCTCCCAATAAGTACCAGTTTACAGGGCCCATAAGTGGTCCTAAGTTACACTGTTGACGCTTGTATGTTATGTTAACTTAATATAAGAAAAGAGGCATTATTAAGGTCAATACCATGCTCCCATTACAGCTCAATGTACCTGTGTTTGAAAGAAGGAATTACTGTCATATAATACTGTTTGAGATATTGTCCTTGTTACTGTGATTGTACTCTGACTTATTTCATTGCCTCAATAAAAATAAAATTTAAAAAAAAAAAAAAAAAAAGATTACACTAGAAAGCTGGAGCAGCTTGCAGAAGTGCGACTTATCATGGCCACTGCCCGGAAGTTTCCCCCGGATTCATATTTTTTAATAAAAAATAATAAAAACATAAAAACATTGATTCATAATAAAAAATATTTATTTCATATTTTTTAATTAAAAGTAATAAAAACATAAAAACATTGATTCATAATTAAAAAATATTTATTTCATATTTTTTAATTAAAAATAATAAAAACATAAAAACATTTATTCATAATTAAAAAATATTTATTCATATTTTTTAATTAAAAATAATAAAAACATAAAAACATTGATTCATAATTAAAAAATATTTGATTCAGAGGCAGAGCTTGGCCGTGCTAGAACATGGCCGCATAACGTTGGAGCTGCGGCGCCGCTCTTCCCTATCAGCCATCCTGGGAGACAACACCCTGACAGATCCCGGCCAAAAGAGATAAATGGGGTGATCAGCTTGTCCGGAGCACTTGGGCACAGAGCTACTACGCCTGTATCACTCGCAATAGCAGACCCGGCTCATAGCTACGCCGCTCCTGGTACACGGGGCGGTCGACACAGATCTCCTAGCCGACAGTGATCCGGATACAGAGGGGTCACTTTAAAACACATAAAGACACCTTCTATGAGCTGATCTAAGGGGACAGAGGGAAAGCCGAAGCAAGAGATATGAAGAAAAATCCCGCCCGCCATCTTTAATTTCGGGCCCACCAGACCTGCACCCTCACGCAGCATAACGGAGCAGAAGCAGCAACGGACTAGACAGTGAATGCAGGTCAGTTAAGCCTACAAAGGGAGAAAATAAAAACTTTTGAACTGCCATGATAATCATCATACCCTCGGAGCCGGTATGCACATAATATATATGAAGGAGTGAAATAGAAGGGAGGACAATGGTTCAAATATTAACATCCAAATACTAACTGGGAAGCATGTTGGTTTTACTGAGGCCCTAACCTACATTACGTATGCAGTCTCCTATGTTTCTGCAGAAGGGAAGAATTAGAAGTGAGAACAAGCTGATCTCCAGAAAAGGAGATACCAAATATACATAAAGAGCTTCAAAATCTGATATTGCAGACCTTAAATCCTTCATACAGTCTGAGATCTCCACTGTAAAAAAGGAAATTAACACATTAGGAGCCAGAATTGAAGACCTGGAGGATAGCCAAGAAATGATCAACTCCATGTTAAGTAATACAGAATCCAGCCTAGCACAGCAGGCTTCTATGATCAATACTCTGCAAGACAAGGTGGAGGACTTGGAAAATAGGAGTAGGAGAAATAATCTTAGAATACGTGGAATTCCAGAAGATGTTTCGGCTGAAGACCTCCACTCCTACTTAACAAATTTCTTTAACTTTGTTACCAAGTCCTCCACCTTCACAGAATCAGCTATAGAGAGGGCCCATAGGGCTCTGAGGCCTTGTCCAAATCTATCAGCGCCTCCTAGAGACGTGATTGTCAGATTACTACATTATAAAGATAAAGAGTCTATTTGGTTGGCTGCAAGAAACATCCACCCTCTATCATTCCAAGACAAGGAATTACAAATCTATCAGGACTTGTGTCCAACAACGATTGAAAAGAGGAAATCCTTAAAGTTTAAAATCCGATATCGCTGGGGATTCCCCTTCAGTCTACTTATACCTCATGGGGGCAAACTACTGATATACAGAGAGTCTTCGGACTTGGACACTCTCTCCAAATCGTTAGGCCTTATGTTTGCAGCCCCACCCCTACCTACAGATGAAGATGGGAGATCCAGGAGTCCACCCAGAAACAAAATACCTTCAAAGGTGCGCTCAAGCTGGGCATCTGTCCCACCAAAGCATAGGCAAAGAGATTTGCCTGTGTGCAAGAATCCTCCACCTTGACTTTTTTCCTCACTTGGTTTGAGAGATCCTTTGACCTACCTGCAGATAAGTATAAGCTTACCTACCTGATTTATACAAACTATTTTTCTTACAGGAAATTGTCTTTATTTGAACTGTCTAGGGACGGTAAATTACCTTATCATCAAACCATCTTTAGATGGCTTCCTCACTTGACGGAACCTTTGCCTAGGTTACGCGATTAATATATGTATGTGATGATCAACTGATTAGCAACTCAAATATGGATGAAGTTCATCGCTTCCCTTTTTCTTATTGTTATTTCTGAGATGTGTTCAATCATCTGGTTATTTTGTGTCCCACTCTCCTTTATTTATTTTGACCTAGTTAACGGCATTCAAACAACGGGTTATGCCAAATTATAACAAAAGTTAAGACTTGCCTATCCTCCTGCAATTATTTAACTTTTCACCTCTTACATGATATGTTTTTATCTCTATTTAAAACCAGGCTTCAAGGGGTTTGCTAGAAACATATCCATAGACACCCATGTGCCGGAGGGTACCGGATAAGCCTTTTAAAATATAGAATCCCGGGGGGGCGGGTCCGAACACCGACCAAGATGGCTGCTTGTATCTTTGGCTGAACTTGGGAGCTGATAGATCCGCTGCCTATCACCTCTCATACATATAATCCAAGCCTGAAATTACTACTGTCTTACAGATTACTACTGGTAGAACGGATTTAGGTGTGTTTTTCCACTTTGCAACCCAGCCAAGCAGACCGGAATAGATGAGGAACGCAGCAGAGGCCTAGTAACAGACCTGGCTCCTCATTTACCCTCCCTAAGCCCTGTTAAGTCAGGAATGACAGCCGTATGTGCTGTCCCGATCTATTGATACGCTGTGCAGGAGAATATTTTTCTGTCCTATTACAAAAGTAACACCTTTCTTTAGTTCAGAGACGAACCATCTATTTTCTCAACGAAAGGGTAACATTCCACAAGCCGAGAACTACCGCTAGCTATGGATGCCATAGGCATGTGGGAGCGCAATATGACACAATTACTGGAACACCACTGCCAAGCTCTCCAGTCTGAGCTCTATAACCTCCTCATACCTGCAAGACCTACAGAAAGGATTTCACCCGAAGCAGCAAGCTGGCCGGGAGATGATGGTGGGGCTGGCGTCGTGTCGCTGCAGAGAGATTGCAGGCAGAAGAACCCGGTGTCTAAAGAAGCCCCAGGGGGAACATGGCAAACACATACAGGTCAAGAGCTTAACGTATTAACGAAGGATGCTTTTACTGATTCGGCGATCAAGACAAAGACCACCGCATTTGCTAATAACAATGTACGAGAGACCTCACTCATGAAATGTAAAATGGACTTTACCGAGGTTGTTGGGCCGGTCCCTCTTTGGCTTGCGGAGGTGGTCCAGACGAGTCCTTTGTCCTGGCTGCCCTTCGGCACTGGGTCCTTGGTTGTATGGGAGCTGCAGTGTACTTTGGAGAGGGATGGGCTTCCGAGTCTCGCCCGATTTGTACGCGGCCCTGAGGAAATGGGGCAATGCTTGGAGTGTCGGCTTCACTGCTTGGGACAAGCCACCCACAAAACTGGAGTGGGGTAACTTTCGCACTTGTTGGGGCGACCGTCAGGTGAACTTGGTTGCCTAGTCGACCGGGACTCATATCTAGAGTCATACGCATGGACATGGCCTGTTGCTGTATTTGACGCTCCTTAAGGTTTAACTGTCAGTGAGTAAGGCAGCTATGTGATATGTTTGTAATTGTTTGAGAGAGTGCTGTATTATAGGCACGCTAACATGACTTTAAGGGAATAACACATGTTAATATGAGCATACCTGCACATATGGCTATACTGGTCTACAAAACATTTTTACGCAGCTCAGTGATTAAACTATGGACTTACTGTATCTGGTCAATCATATTCACAAGTCTTCAGGACGGTTACTGCTCATCAGACTGTGTGAAAGCCGCTAATCTCTATATAGTTTATATGCTCAATGTTCATATAAAGTTTTCTTATGTTTTATGTATGATTTTGAGATGCTGACCCCTAACAGGTTAAGAGCTTAGAACGCTAATGAGACAGGAATAGTTTGGAGTCAATAATAGTTTAGTCGTGATTGTAATTCCTATTTAGACTACTATATTTACAGAAATGCTAATGTAATAATATATATTCCTTCTCCCTGCAGATATTGTATCTCTAAATGTCTACACTAATGTCATGGTATTGTAGCGTATTTAGGGAGTGAATAGCAATTTTAGAGTAAATCCCCCTCAGTGTTAGACCTCCTTAAGGCCACTAGTGAACATATATATAAAGAGATAGGATATAACCTGTATTTGTAATCCAGGTATTAGAGAGATTGAGAAGTACATATACGGCCTAGCACAAACACAGCAAATAACCCTCACTCCAGTGTTTATGATGTAATCTCTCTACTGAACGCCTATACAGTAGCTGCATCTTTGGCTTATTATATCACAGTTAGGTATTCTTAAGAATCCCTTCCCCATTACAGCAAATAACGCCATATGTCATTAGCCAAATTAGTTCCCGGCTGGAATATTCCATACATAATAGTTATTAGTGTAGTTATTTTCTTACTATGGGTTCCATTACATGCTTTCCATAGTCATTAAATGTATTTAAAGTATGATATTTCCCAAACCAGTTGTTTGCATCAGGGGCCCAAAAGTGGCCCGCTTTGTTATTTTCTTTGCTTCCCCTAAAACTCCCTATCTTGTCTAAACTCTTTTTTGGAGGTCCAAGAGAGGCCTCCATTTACCATAGAGGGAAACCAGTGTTAAGATACTTATGTACAAGTAGCCGGATATTTAAAGGGTTAAATTGTATTACAGACCTCCTCCATCACACTACATTATTGCATACTAATCTGGCACTTGAATAGCAATTCTTATACCCATTTTATCCTTTAGTGTTGAAACTTTCTACATCAACAGTTGTTGCTTTTCATATATTTAATGTTTTACGCCATACCATTTGTTTACCATTCTAGTCCTATTACCTCCAGCAATGTAAAATATACTTCCATATATCAGTTAGGAGGCCCCTATTTTCCCAGTGACCCAAGAGTGGTCAATATGTAACTACCATTTGATTTATTCTTTATGTTTTGGTCGGTCCAAAAGTGGCCGGTGATGTAGTTACTCTAGTGATCTACGCTTAAAAGAAAACTGAGGTTTTATATTATACAACTTGATTATTTGTTTTCCAGACAGATATTGCCTTTAAGAACGTATTATTGTGCAATCACTGAGCATAGATTCCCTCCTCTATTTTAATATATGTATACACAATTTGTTTGTATGAATCTCAGACAGTTATTACCTTTTAAGAATGTGTTGTAGTGTGAATTCTGTCCATAGCCTCTTGCTTTTGTTTGGATATGTGTATTCTCCATATGCTTAGCTGTATTTCAGCCAGTTCTTACTCATGGGAAAGAATGAAAACATTGTGTACATATCAATTGTGTTTTTTCAAGCTTGTAAACCTTTTGCTGTTTCCTGGAAAAACCTCAATAAAAAACTATTTAAAAAAAAAAAAAAAATATAGAATCCCCTCTGATAAATAGTAAAACATAGATCCGGAAAGGGGAACCACTGAAATTTAAATGCCTCCTATCCTATACCAGGGAAAGTTGAATTATAAATAGTTAGGACCACCTCCTGACCCCATACGACCAACCATACTATACAGCTAAGGCTAAGGGGAGGAGGTGGCTACTTTAGCAGGAGAGGGCTGATGGGGAAGAGGGGACACCCCTCTTTGTAATTCGTCGTTGTATCGACAAAAATGTTTTCAATATGTTTTAAATTATGTTATTGTAATTGTTATGTATTATTTCATGTTATTTTGTTTTTATGTTTATTATATGTTTGGGACTGGGCAGCCGCACATCATATTTTATATATTCCTTCCACTGACTCTTTAATGCATTTCTTGGTAACATCTAAGTCAAACTCTAATAAAACTAAAATATTCACACATGGCTGCACAAGCTAGTAAAAGTGATAGTAGAAATATAAATGTTATCACCATAAATACTAAGGGTCTAAACTCTCCTAGGAAAAGGACAACAGCCTTAGCTGACTTTAGGAGAAAACAAGGAGATATAATACTTCTCCAAGAAACCCACTTTCTGAAGGGAAGAGAACCCAAAACATTTCAATATAAATTTGGTAAAAGTTATTATGCATCCCATTCGCAGAAAAAAATTCAAGGGGTTGGTATTCTGATTAAAAACGGAATCCATTTTCAAGAGCTTTCTGTCAACAGAGATAGAGAGGGCAGATTTATTATTCTAACAGGCCTTCTGTATGGCCTCCCCATCACAATAGTTTCAATATATGCCCCGAACACGAAACAACATTCCTTCCTTAAAAAAGTTTCAAATGAAGTAATAGATCTACAAAAAGGCACATTATTAATAGGCGGAGATCTTAACCTCCCATTAAACCCTAAGATGGACAGCTCCACCCATAATGCCGCCATCTCCAAAACTAATATTAAGAAAACAAACAATACACTGAGGCAACTAGGTTGCTTGGACATATGGAGGACTGCAAACCCAGACACCATAGATTATACATTCTATTCTTTCCCCCATAAAATATATAGTAGACTCGACTACATATTCACAGATGTAACCAGTATGAGTTTAGTAAGATCCATAGACATCTCCCCGATAACATGGTCAGACCATGCAGGAGTTAGGTGCGCTCTGGAATGGCCCTCTAAACCTATTAAAAACTATATTTGGAAATTGGACGACAGCTTACTAGCAGACCCTACCATTAAGTTGAAAATTCAAAATAAGATAGATGACTTCTTCTTACATAACGTACCCGCTGACACATCCCCACTGTCAGGGTTTTGACTGTTACTGCACCTTTAAGTTGGTTCACCAATCACAGTGATTCATCACCTATTTTAACACCTGCTCTCCTAACTAGCATTGCTTAGTATTTTGTTTCTCTATCTAGAGTAACTCTGAGCCTTACTCTCTGAGACTTTCACAGATACCTAACTTCAATTTTCCTCCTCAGGATTCATTGTTTAACAAAGTCATTTCTTTAACAAGAGGACAACACTCCTGTCAGCATTGGAATCTGCAGACCTCTAACTTCTTGCTAATTCCTAGCCTGTAGTGTCTTGGCATCTTAACAACTACAGAGAAGCTGTTTCCTTTTTTCTACAAGCAGGGATCTGTTTCTTGCAACACTAACAGGAAGTGATTGGGACCAAATTGTGCGCGCACAAGGAGTCAGAACAGGCAGCAGGTTCGGACAACAAACTTTGTGAGTAACATTTTCTAACCTTCCACAACTACTGTTTTGTGTTTCTCTGCCTGTATTTCTACCGCTTCTCATGCTAACTGGGATTACTAGTTCAACACATACTGTGCACATACTTTGCATTAGCCTGATTTGTGATCTGCTTCAGATTGAGGCTGTGTTTTCCAATTGTGTATTATCCTCAGCAGAATATTAAGATTCATACCAAGTGTGACTGTCTAAATGTTATTTGATGAATAACTACTTCTAACCTTTCATTGTGGATTACAACTCTGAAATTTGTGTTTACCTTACTTAAGGATTTTCTACAGAGATCACTGAGGATTACAAATAGAGATTCTATTTTCGCATATTTTCTATCTAATGTCTAACATGTCGCTTCTCCCTCAATAAGGGTCTAACGTGACACCTGGGTATATAATTAAGTATTCAGTATATCCTGAAAACTATACTTTATAACAACTTTACACTATACTACTTGGTTTCACTTTGAAGCTAGTGTTACCAAATCACAATAGTGTTACATTTCACATTTTTGTCTTGTAAAGTTGTTACCTCCTTGACATAATACTAAGCCTAAAAAAGTTACGTCACAAGTATGGATCCTGCTGAAATACCCCAGTTTGTATTTAACCTAAACCAAAAGGTGGATAAAATGGGGCAAGCAATATTAGACCTACAACTAGAAACACAGGTTCTTAGAGAATTGATAAAGGATCTGAAAGTCCCGCACACCTCAACTATTGAACCACAAGTTAGTTTACCTGACTCCTTTTCTGGAGACAGGCGGTCTTACAGACAATTTAAAAATGCTTGCCACCTCCTATTTAACTTAAAACCTCACACCTACCCAACAGACAGGGTAAGGGTACTCTCTACAATATCTTTTCTCAGGTCAGAACCTAGGGTATGGGCTGACCACCTATGTGAAACCAATGACCCTCTAATAAATTCTTTCTCTGGGTTTTTCTCTGCTATGGATGAGTTATACAGTGATACAGATATCCAACTCACAGCAGAACAAAAAATGAGAAACCTTAAACAAGGAAAAAAATCTGTGGAGGATTACATCACAGAATTTAAATTATATGCTTCCGATTCAGCCTGGAGTTTGGTTTCACTCCGCAATCAGTTTAGGCTCGGCCTCTCTGATTCCGTTAAAGACGAACTAGCAAGGATAGAGATGCCAAGTACTCTGGATGCTCTCATGAAAGTAGCAACTCAGATTGATCGTAGGCTAAGAGAACGTAAGGCAGAACGCACCTACACTGAACCTGCTTCTAAGGTCCCATCGTCCAGCACTACACACTCAAGACCTACAACTAATGACCCCGTCACCCCTATGGATATCGGGGTAATTAGGGGACCACTCACTGCCGAAGAACGAATGAGAAGAAGGAACAACCACTTATGCATGTATTGTGCAAACCCAAGTCACATGGTCACAGTCTGTCCCATTCTACTTAAAAACAAAAAGAGTAAGTTTAATATTGTAAATAATGTAACAAGACTTGATGAACTACCTTCTTATTGCAATTTATCTCTCTTGTTACAGTGGGACCTTAGACGTCTGCCAATCAATGCCATAGTGGATTCTGGAGCTTTTGGCAATTTCATTGACAACACCACTGTACAAATTAATAAAATACCCACTGTTGAAAAAAAACACCCTGTCTCTCTCAAGGTTATTGATGGTTCCGTACTAGAAAACGGTCCTATCACGCACAAAACAATTCCCTTATTAGTGACCACTCAAGGGGGACATACTGAGTATATTACCTTTGACGTTATACCTTCACCACATTTCCAAGTTGTTTTAGGTCTATACTGGCTACAATTACATAATCCTAATATAGACTGGTCATCACTCACTTTGACCTTTCAATCAACATTTTGTAAAAATACTTGTTTTCCTCAAACAGCAGTACTACACACTAGCACTGATGTACCTCCTATACCGACTCACTATCTAGATTTCCAGGAAGTGTTTAGTAAGGTGGAAGCTGATACACTTCCACCTCACCGGGTATACGACTGCCCAATTGAATTAATCCCAGGAGCAACACTACCTGTAGGTCATCTTTACCCCCTTAGCCAACCTGAACTAGAACATTTAAAAGAATATCTGCAAGACAACCTAAAGAAAGGTTTCATCCGACCGTCTACCTCTCCTGCAGCTGCAGGTATGTTTTTTGTGACTAATAAAGACTCCACTCTTCGTCCCATCATAGATTATAGGGAGCTCAATAAACGGACCGTAAAAAATCGGTATCCACTCCCTTTAATTCCCGAAATGATCGAACGACTTACTGATGCCACAGTGTTCACAAAACTTGACTTGCGTGGGGCTTACAACCTTATTCGTATAAGGGAAGGCGACGAATGGCTCACTGCCTTTAGAACTAGGTATGGGCTCTTTGAATATCTTGTGATGCCATTCGGCCTTTGTAATGCCCCCGCAACTTTCCAGCACTTTATAAATGATATATTTCGCGATCTCTTAGATGTTTGTTTAGTTGTCTATTTAGACGACATCCTGATCTACTCTCAGAATATTTCTGACCACATAAAACACCTACGCTGGGTGCTGGCCCGTTTAAAGGTACATAAGTTATATGCCAAGCTCGAGAAATGTTCGTTCCACAAATCTACTATTTCCTTTTTGGGGTATACCATCTCCTCAGAAGGCGTACAGATGCAGTCTGAAAAGGTTGAAGCAGTAAAAAATTGGCCACAACCTCATGACCGCAAATCCCTACAAAGGTTTCTAGGTTTTGCTAATTATTATAGAAAATTCATAAGGAATTTTTCTAGAATTGTTAAACCATTGACTCAACTTACTGGTACTACACACCCATTTCTTTGGGAACAACAACATACCGCTGTCTTTGAACACCTGAAAACATTGTTCACCAAAGCTCCCATCTTACATCTACCTAATCCTAACCTTCAGTATATTCTGGAGGTGGACTCTTCAGACTATGCTATAGGTGCAGTCTTGTCCCAACAGAAGGCACCTCATGAACCGATGCATCCCATTTCTTTCTTTTCTAAATCCATGAGTTCAGCTGAGAAAAACTACGCAATCGGTGATAAAGAATTGTTAGCAATCCGAAGATCATTAGAATTCTGGCGACACCTCCTAGAAGGGGCTAAGAAAACCTTTTTGATTTATACTGACCACAAAAACCTTCAGTATCTCCAAAATAATAAGACTCTCTCATCCAGACAGGTTAGATGGAGTCTGTATTTTGCAAGATTTGATTTCCAGATAATCTATCGCCCGGCATGTAAAAATGGTAAGGCTGATGCCCTCTCTCGCCAATCGAGTCCACCATCTCAAAGTACCAGTTATACAAATATTATTCCGACTGAACGATTCATTGGTTTAACTTCTGACATTTTAACAGACATACAAAAGCTCTCACATATGCCACTACCTAACTCTAAGGTTCAGCTAATTAACCGGAATGGAATATATTACTACAAAGACAGAATATTCTTACCTGAACCTTTAAGACATCAAATTCTACAAGAGCAGCATGATTCACCTCTTGCAGGTCATCCAGGAGAGAGACGTACATTAGAGTTGATCAGCAGAGCGTATTGGTGGCCAGACATGAAAAGATCAATTTCTGACTACATAAAAACCTGCCTTATATGTCAAACTTGCAAAACAGAGAAAAAGAGCCCATATGGACTACTTATGCCCCTACCTGTTTCTGATAGACCATGGAAACAAATAGGCATAGACTTCATAGTGGATTTACCTCCCTCTAAAAATCATACCACTATAATGGTGGTTGTTGATAGTTTTTCAAAAATGGCTCACTTTCTACCATTTCATAAATTACCCACTGCACCTGAAACAGCCAGACTTTTTATGGATCAAATCCTCAAGTTACATGGAGTACCAAGTACTGTGATTTCTGACAGGGGATCTCAATTTACTTCAAGGTTTTGGAAATGTTTATGCAAAGCCCTTAATATCAAACACCAATTCACTACTTCATTCCATCCTCAATCAAATGGACAAGTGGAGAGAATAAACCAATGGTTGGACGAATACCTACGATGTTTTTGTGCTTATCAACAACATAATTGGATTTCATATCTCTCTTTCGCAGAATTTGCATATAACAACCTTACTAATTCTTCAACCAATCTTACACCCTTCTATGCAAATTACGGATACCACCCCACTTTCACTTCCATCTCATCAACCCCTTCTGATTCACCTTTGGTTGATGAGTTGAATAATTCTTTACAGGACAACTTCAATTTTATAAAAGAGAACATTATTAAGGCTCAAAACTCACAGAAATATCACTACGACTTAAGACATAGAGATCCTCCTAAGTATAAAATCGGAGACCAAGTATGGTTATCAACCAAGAACCTACGAATACAAGTGCCAAGTAGGAAACTAACACAAAAGTTTTGTGGACCTTTCAAAATTCTCAAAGTAGTCAATCCTAACGCCGTTACTTTAGACCTACCCTCTTCCATGAAAATACATGCTACATTTCATGTATCTCTCCTCAAGCCTTATAACCCAACCAGAGTTCAAGCTTCTCACACACCTTCGTCTCTTGAATTACAAGATACCGATGTATATGAGGTTGATCAGATTATTGACTCTAGGATTTCCAAAGGAGTATTGCAATACTTGGTTAGATGGAAGAACTTCACCAAGGATGATGATACGTGGGAACCTTCTACTAATATCTATGCTCCTAAATTGGTCTCCCAGTTCCATCAGAAATTCCCGGATTCTCCTAGACCTTAAGCTGAGGATCAGCTTGCTTGACGGGGGGATCATGTCAGGGTTTTGACTGTTACTGCACCTTTAAGTTGGTTCACCAATCACAGTGATTCATCACCTATTTTAACACCTGCTCTCCTAACTAGCATTGCTTAGTATTTTGTTTCTCTATCTAGAGTAACTCTGAGCCTTACTCTCTGAGACTTTCACAGATACCTAACTTCAATTTTCCTCCTCAGGATTCATTGTTTAACAAAGTCATTTCTTTAACAAGAGGACAACACTCCTGTCAGCATTGGAATCTGCAGACCTCTAACTTCTTGCTAATTCCTAGCCTGTAGTGTCTTGGCATCTTAACAACTACAGAGAAGCTGTTTCCTTTTTTCTACAAGCAGGGATCTGTTTCTTGCAACACTAACAGGAAGTGATTGGGACCAAATTGTGCGCGCACAAGGAGTCAGAACAGGCAGCAGGTTCGGACAACAAACTTTGTGAGTAACATTTTCTAACCTTCCACAACTACTGTTTTGTGTTTCTCTGCCTGTATTTCTACCGCTTCTCATGCTAACTGGGATTACTAGTTCAACACATACTGTGCACATACTTTGCATTAGCCTGATTTGTGATCTGCTTCAGATTGAGGCTGTGTTTTCCAATTGTGTATTATCCTCAGCAGAATATTAAGATTCATACCAAGTGTGACTGTCTAAATGTTATTTGATGAATAACTACTTCTAACCTTTCATTGTGGATTACAACTCTGAAATTTGTGTTTACCTTACTTAAGGATTTTCTACAGAGATCACTGAGGATTACAAATAGAGATTCTATTTTCGCATATTTTCTATCTAATGTCTAACATGTCGCTTCTCCCTCAATAAGGGTCTAACGTGACACCTGGGTATATAATTAAGTATTCAGTATATCCTGAAAACTATACTTTATAACAACTTTACACTATACTACTTGGTTTCACTTTGAAGCTAGTGTTACCAAATCACAATAGTGTTACATTTCACATTTTTGTCTTGTAAAGTTGTTACCTCCTTGACACCCACAAACCAACTGGGAAGCCCATAAATGTACCATTAGAGGGGAGATAATAGCCTGTAAAGCTTACCTTTCTAGACTAAAGAGGGAAGCAACTACTAACCTTATCAAGGAAATATCCCAACTAGAGGGGATCCACAAAACAAATCCTGAGGATACGTCCATTCTACAAACCCTTCAGACTAAACATTTTAATCTAGCCTCTATTATTAGTAAGGAACAGAGTAGAAGAACCTTCCTTTTCAAGCAATGTTCATATATCGACTTAAATAAACCAGGTCGCACATTAGCCAGATACATAAAAAAAAAAAAAAATCCAACTATATTCTTCACATAAAGGATAGTAAGGGCAGATCACACAGGTCCACCCGGGCGATTGCGGAGACATTTAGGAAGTACTACCAAAATCTATACAATTTGCCATCTCCCCCCCAGAGAGAGGAATCGAACACCTTAACACGTCAGCAATTCATCTCTGAGTATCTCTCTAAACTAAACTTACCTAAAATAACCCAGCTGCAAAGGGAAGCTCTAGATGAACCTTTCTCATTAGAAGAACTGCAAATAGTGATTAAGAATCTCCCCACTAATAAAGCCCGGGGCCCTGATGGCTATACGTACAAATATTTTTCAACATTTGCAGAACAGCTATCCATACATCTATTACAATACTTTAATTCCATAGACTCCTATCACCCTTTCCCGGAATCGGCCCTAGAAGCACATATAACCATACTACTTAAACCCCAAAAACCCCCAGAAGAAACCACTAGCTATCGCCCTATCTCTTTGCTAAACACCGATATAAAAATGTACTCGAAATTGTTAGCAAATAGAATTAATGCTCTATTACCTGATCTCATACACCCTGACCAAGTTGGTTTTGTTATGGGAAGGGAAGCCAAAGACAATACGGTCAGAGCCCTAAACACAATTTTTTACGCCCAAGATCATAAATTACCACTAATAGCGCTCTCAATCGACGCAGACAAGGCGTTCGACCGTGTTGCATGGGATTATCTGCAATCTACACTCCTGGCCATGGGATTTGGGGAGGGGGTGATACAAAGAATACTTTCTCTATTTATTAACCCTAGTGCCAAAGTACTAATAAACGGAACCCTGTCAGAATCATTTAAAATATCTGCCCGCTTTCCCCCTTGTTATTTGCTTGTGTAATTGAAACGTTAGCAGTTAGGATCAGGTCCCATCCAAATATCAAAGGAGTCACAATAGATAACCAGCAATACACCATATCCTTATTCGCCGATGATCTTTTATTCACTCTGTCTAACCCTGAATTATCGCTTCCTCTGCTGATTAGGGAATTCCATGATTTCCACGTCTTATCAAACTTCCTGGTTAATATTGACAAATCAGAAATACTGAATATTACATTTGATCCTCACAAACAAAAGCTACTAGAAAAGTTAACTCCATTTAAATCTAGCCACATCCATAGAAGCAATATTCCAAAGTAATTATGAAAAGATCAAATATGAGGTGATCAGGGACCTCTCATCTTGGAGATCCAAAAAGTTGTCTTGGCTGGGCCGCATTAACCTAATAAAGATGAACATCTTCCCCAGAATATTATATATCCTACAGACCCTACCAATCCCTTTGCCAGAAAAATACTTAACTTCCTTACAACGAGCGCTTAGTGATTTCACATGGCATAAAAAACATCCTAGAATTAATAAAGCTATTATGTCTCTGCCTAAGTCACAAGGCGGACTAGGATTACCCAACTTAACTCACTATAGGTACGCAATATTTCTACAAAGAATTGTGGATTGGAATATTCATAAAAAATACAAAAGGTGGGTGGATATGGAACATGGAATAACTCTATCTCAGAACCTTAGCAGTCCATGCTGGGCCTTTAAACCCCCCCAAGATATAACCTTCCGGTCGGGTGTTATCATTGCAGAAACTTATAAAGTATGGAATAGAACATTGACCCTGTTTCCAAATCTTTCCTCCAGACCCTCGCCATTAACATCTCTCATAAAGAATGGTGAACTTGACCTAGGGCCGAGCATAAATAAACATTCATACCCCTCCCACCTCCATGACTTCCCAGCCTGTTGGGTAGTTCAAAATGAACAGATAAAATCACAGACGGAATTAATACAACAAGGTTTCTCCTGTTTAGCTAACTGGTTTACATACAGACGAATACACAGCTTCCTCACAACTCATAAGCAATCTCCAAATATGACTCTGACTATATTCGAGCAATTATGTATAAGAACTCCCCCAATCCGTCACACCTTATCACTGATATATAAGATATTGATTACACCTTTCCCAGGGTACCTGGTCCCATACATGGAGAGTTGGGAGAGGGACCTGGGAATAATAATTCCACAGCACACAAGGTCAAAGATAATCAGCACAACACTTAAGACCTCCATCTCTACGGCTACCACAGAAATTAACTTAAAACTACTCCATAGGTGGTACTACACACCGCAAAAACTACACCGACTATTTCACAAATCCCAAAACAAATGCTGGCGCTGTGGCCATGTTAACAGTGGTATGGCCCACATGTGGTGGTGGTGCACTGCCATCCAAAAGTTATGGAGATCAGTTTTTTCTGAAATAGAGGACATACTTGAAACACAATTCCCGCTAGATCCCTTACATAAACCCTCCCTCAAACTATTTTTCATAATGTCAAACAGCATAAAATTTTTGATAGCCAAAAACTGGAGATCAAAAGACCCTCCTACTAAAGAAATGTGGGTACAAAGGGTATCTGAACTAATCCACCTTGAGGAACTGTATTACTTAAAAACTGACAGAATGGAGGTGTATTCGGAAATCTTATCATCATGGGAAGCATACCTTAAAGATGGCTAGATGGGTTTGGTATTTAGCATCAGCCCTATGGAGAACCAGGCTTACCTGTGGGTTGGTATTTCCCTTCAGTCAAACAGTAGTATAAATAAACGGAAGGGATGGGCACTTATAAATAACTTCCTTTATAGGTTTTTTCGAGAGTCAAATTATATGGTTAAGTGATGGTTGCCCCAGCCCAGTTCAATGTTAAGTTAGTTAAAACTGAATTAGCTTCATATCTAACATGTTGTGCTTTGCTTTACATGTATTAACATGGAGCTGCGTCTCCATAACCTGTAACTTTACCTTTATTACTTTTTCAATAAAGCTGATTAAAAAAAAAATAATAAAAAAAATAAAATAAAAATATTTGATTCATATTTTTTAATTAAAAATAATAAAAACATACTTATAGAGAGAATAAAACAAATACAAAATACAAATTACAAATAAAAATAATGAAAGACATAATAAAACTAATATTAAAAATAATGTGCATATTAAAAACCCTAATAAAATGAGCAAATTAAAACACCCTAATCTTTTTTTTTTTGGGTGATGGAGAGAGGGGGGGTGATCTCTCCCTTGTTCCCCTTCTCCCAAATGTTAAAAAATATAGTCGATTAAAAACCCTGTTGTCTTCGTCTGCCCTCTCCCGACGCTGGTGTTCTAACTGCTCTTCAGCTGCCCTGGCCCTATTGAATTCTAATCTTTCCCTATCGAAGTTTAATCTATCACTATCCCTCTGACTTTCATAAATTAATCTATCCCTCTCTAAATCTAATCTTGCACTATCCCTATGACGTTCATATACAAATCTTTCCCTCTCTAAATCTATTCTAGCTGAATCTATCCTCAACCTTTCCCTCTCTATATCTAATATTTACCTATCTACTGTAATGCCCCTCTCTAATATCTGCCCCTGTTGCTCAACAGATGTTCTTAATGCCCCATGCAACTCATGGTGATCATCCTGGTACTGCCTGGCCAGATTTAACATTTCCACAACTGCCTCCTCATCATTGATGGGAGGCAGTTCGTGGCCAGGATCAGCACGGCAATAAGCTGATGGGGCATGACCAACAGGGGCAGGAGGGGTACAAGGGTCCAGAGCAGCTGTGTCTTCTGGGTCAGGAGGGGCAGAACGGATGAGAGATTCCATATCTGATGTCCCCTGGGAGATTCCCTGTTCCTGGGATTCGGGATATTGTGTCTCTCCCAGGGACGACTCATCCATCACATCTCTCATCACTCAAAGACAACAGTCGATCTCCTCCGAAACCTCAAATGCATGTTCGATATCTAAAGAAATGAAAAATTAAATATATATTGTTATGTAACTTAATGTAATTTGAAGGATTAAATGCATATGATATTAAACATATATCTTAAATAAATCATATCAAGATCGAAAATGTAAGACACTGTATTTTAACATTAATGATTTGTATAGTTTATGTTATCTAAAATGGATAAAATAAATACAAATGTTGATATACATTTTTAATTTTAAAGGGGCTTATTATAAAACATATATCATATTCAACATTGTATTAAATTATTCACCGTACAACAGCATTTTCAACACATCAATTTTCTTAATTGAACATTTTCTAAATCTGTTTAGACTTTTTATTAATCAATGACATGATTACAAGCACCACTAATGGTGTAAGAAGCTTGAATAGTGACAATGGTGTTGTGCTGAGAATATATTATAGGCCTATTTATCTTAGGTCTGTTAGACATGATCTGACAGTGCGGATCATGTCCGCCATACCTCACTGAATGCAGAGAATGCTCCCTTCAGAGTCGCGGACAATGGCCCGTCAGCAGAGGGGGGTCAATAAACAAGATCATACTTGATTGTGGTGAATAGCGGCAAGGGTATGGAGCAGCGTTCTTTATATGGCTGATTATAACTGCAGTTTCTTGAAAGCCTGCAGGCTCGCAATAAACTGGTTATCTCTATCTCCATTTGCAGATTAATACATGAGAGAGAGAGAGATAGAGGCCCATTTATCAAGCTCCGTATGGAGCTTGAAGGGCCGTGTTTCTGGCGAGTATTCAGACTCTCCAGAAACACCAGTTATGAAGCAACGGTCTAAAGACCACTGCTCCATAACCCTGTCCACCTGCTCTGAGCACTGAGAACGTATTGCTCTCCACATTCAGCTATGTCTGTCAGACCTGATCCGCACTGTCGGATCATGTCCGACAGACATTTGTTAAATAGGCCTCAAAGAATCGTCATACAATACACAGGTGATTATCCAAAGCTTTCATTTATTTGAAGTTGCAAAGGACTGTCAATTCAGATATGTTCTATCATCATTAAAGGGATAGTCTAGTAAGAACAAAACTTTCATTATTCAGATAGATCATGACATTTTAAGCAAAATTATTAGTTAATCCTATTATCAATTCTTATTAATTCTCTTGTTATCTTTCTTTGAAAATAGATAGAAAGTAATATTAAAAGCAGGCACATTTTGGTTTCAGCAAATGTATACCGTTTGTTGATTGGATGTTTACATTTAGACAACAATCAACAAGCGTTACCCAGGTGCTGAACCAAAAATGGCCTGTCTTTTAAGCTAACATTCATGGTTTGCAAATAAAGATAACAAGAGAATAAATAAAAAATTATGATAGGAGTAAATTTGAAGCTTAATTGTATGCTCTATCTGAACCTTTAAAATTTAATGTTAACTATAATATCCCTTTAAGCTATAAAATACAAAATTAAATTTCAAATTAAATATAGTTCTATTTAATTGTATTCATTTACTCTGTACCTTTTTTGGAAGGAGCAACAATGCACTACTGTTTGCTCACGGAACACATTGGTGAGCCAATCACAATCAGTATATAAGTATATCTATCTATCTATACATGTATGCATGTACCAATCATCATCTATAAGCTTGGTTCTTTGATACTACAGTGCTTTCAAAGTTAACCTTTTAATCTAAAGTATAAAAATGTAATGATGCAAATTAAATAATATACTTTCATTTTCAATATGATTAATATAGAATTCCCTATCCTAATCCACTGAATAAGGGTTTGTGTTTCATGTCCCTGAAAATGTATGGCTAACTAAAGATAATAAAAATATTTAAATGTAACAATAGTTACATTTCCGTATGTGTATCTAAAATAAATGTTCTATGTGAATGAGAACTAACATCATTTGACTTTCCTATTCTTTGAAATACTATGAAATGAGAGATTATCTAAACAATCTATGCTATTTCACATTAATGTTTATGAAAGTGATATACTTCATTAACACAAATTTAACTTTCACATTGAGCTATTGACAATCCAGATAATCTGAGCACACATAACATTCATGTTTGATCTTGTTTTTGTTACCTGAGGAGGCAGTGGTGTATTTAGGTTTTGTGCTGCCTTAGGCACTCAGAATCCTGCTGCCCCCCGCCTCCCCCTGGATTTAGGTCATTTTTGGCCATATAATTTTTTTGGTCAGGGAATAATGTGATTTTTTTTTTTTTTTGTTGCTGCATTTTAAAATATTTTTTTTACCAGCCACTAGAGTCAGGCTCAGTTAGGGTTAATGCTAAGGTTAAGGTCAGGCTCAGTTAGGGTTAATGCTAAGGTTAAGGTCAGGCTCAGTTAGGGTCAGGCTCAGATAGGGTTAGTGCTAAGGTTAGGGTCAGGCTCATTTAGGGTTAGTGCTAAGGTTAGGGTCAGGCTCTGTTAGGGTCAGGGCTAAGGTTAGGGTCAGGCTCAGTTAGGGTTAGGGCTAAGGTTAGGGTCAGGCTCAGTTAGCGTTAGGGCTAAGTTTAGGGTCAGGCTCAGTTAAGGTTAGGGCTAACATTAGGATTAGCGTCAGAGCTAGAGTAGGAATAGGATGATTATGCCTTGGAAGCTGCAACACATTGAGGTGATGAAGAGGATTTGTAAAGCGAAAAATAAATAAATAATTAAAACCCCTATTAAGGCCTTGATCATATGCAAGATGCTAAAATTAAGCTGTCATGAAAAATATAACGACAGCAGTGTTTCATTGACCCTTCATGTTACAACCGTTGTCATTAGGAAATTGATAGTATTTAGTGTTTCTTATGTGCTGAGTCGTTGCTTTTTTGCATCTATCACTTAACCGCTTGACTGCCAAACAAACAGGGCTGCAATGCATGATCCACAAAGCCGTTCTAGCATCTATGGTGTTAATGAAAAAATGAATAAAAACAGCATTTAGTAGGGATGGCTCTGTGACCTACAACAAACAAAACTACAAATAGCACAATAGCAAAATAAACTATTGTAGCATCTGTCGCTCTCCAGGACGTTTCAAAAATTACACCTCTAAGGTCCTCTATGTTCTATCAACTGCGGACAGGATCCCTACCTGAGTTTGTGACTCTGTCCTCACTCTCACTCTCACTGTAGTCACAGTCTCCGGCGCCGCTCCACTGGATCAGTGATCAGTCTCACCTCCATTGCGTGACTTCCGGCCTTAACTCTGACTTCAAGCCATAATGTGCAGCCGGGCTGGTTGAAAACGTCACGTGACCTTGGCTAAAAGCCGGTCACCTGACCACTCGGCGGAAAGCTGCCCGCTCAAAATATTATTTTTTTTACAGCCGTGTTATCAAGTGCAGTGTGGACAAGTGCCGCCCCCCAAAAGCTGTCGCTCTAGGCACCGGCCTTGTTGGCCTATCCAGTAACCCGCCTCTGTGAGGAGGAGATCGTAGATCTTGGAGGGGGTGCCAAACCCTTCGGACCTCAGCTGTATAATGAAAATAGAATATACATATTTAGAAATGTGAACAATCATACAAGTAATAACAATTTAATTAAAAGCAAAGTAATAATAGAAAACATACCTGTAGATCGGCCAATGCTTGCTCCATCAGGGGTGCTGCACATAATGTCCGGGTGTGTGGTGGCCGAGAAGCTGTGGCTGGATTCAGTGTGGATACTGACGGGCAATAGGAGGGTCTCATCTCCAGCCGTGGCAGCATCATCAGCTGTAACTGCAGCAGCAGCAGCAGCAGCAGCTGCAGCACTGGTAGATGCTTAAACAAAATACATGAAATAAAATATTATTATCAATATTATTGAACATTATAATCTTAATAAACATTTTAAACAAAAAAAAAAAACAGGTGCGACATCAATAACGCATGTAATAGAATGTTACCTGAACCTCATATTCCAATAGTTCAGCCACATATGGCGCTCCACCACCGGTCATACGTGCAGCCTGCTTCTCCCTGGCGAGCTTGGCCTTTAAGATTCTCTTGATGTCTGAGAATCTTTTTTTACAGTGCTCCACCGTTTTGGGATGATTCCCTTTGGCAGAGACACTGCCAGCTATTGCTCTCCAGATCTCGTTTTCTGGAGAGCGAGGTCTTTTGGGCTTTGGAACCATAAATAAAATCATAGTGCTCTAAAACAAGGGTGACTAAAACTTTGTTTTGCTCAAAATTAAATTGGACATTACGCCCAGATTTTGTCTTCCCAGGCACAGACATAACAAAACAAAATTACACAAATGTCGCAAGTAAATAAGCAATAAATATAATAAATATAAGGAAACTAGAGCTCTTGTAAAAGCATAGGTCAATATACTCCATTTTAAATTCCCTTTTATAGATAGGTAATACGTAGACAATCAGCCGTTAACAATTATACAATCATAAACTTACATTATTAGGAAATCTTTTTTTATAATTCTGTCATTGATGACACCTGTTTAATATAATCCTTGAACAATAACAAACTATATTTGTGGTCTTGATGTCGCAGTAAAACAATATTATTGAATTTATACAAATTTTATTATGGCTTAATATATAAATTAGTTAGTGACGGTGAATTGGTCATCCTTGTCTATAGGGTGTGATCCTTGTCTACAGGGCATCATCCTTGTCTACAGGGTGTCATCCTTGTCTATACGGTGTCATCCTTGTATACAGGGTGTCATCCTTGTCTACAGGGTGTCATCCTTGTCTACAGGGTGTACCATTTCACACGTATTATGTGAGAGAGGGCTATTGTCCGACAGGGGAGGGATCACATCTTTAAATATTTGATACTACTCTGAAGACGCATGAATCCAGACAATCCTATGATCAAATTTGTTTTTATATTTGGATAAACAGTAAATTTAATTTGGTTTACGGTGAGTCATTAGTGACGCATATATTATTATTTTTTGAAAATGTTTGTATTATATAGTAATCGTCATGAACACGTGAAACATCTAATCAGCCAACCAAATATTAATATTTCTATTTACACTTGCAAGAACCAATCAAATTTGTCTATTATTGGTATATTTGTGTTGCACTAAAAAATTATTTTAGATAATTTTTTAAGTTAAAAAGATGGCGCAACGACCACCAATATTCGCAGAGGGGGAATTGCTTATTTTGGTCTATGGAATGGACAGATACTTCCCGAGGCGCATAGGAGGTGTCCGAGGAATACAACATGAAGATAGGGACGGCATCATCTACGAGATGATGCGGAGCATGCGACGGGTGTCTGGTGTCCGCTGTTCTAGGCACAGTTGCCTACGGAGGCTCTCAGACCTCCGAAGACGCGAGTCGGAGTGATATCGCAATTTGCGATCACTCATTCAAGCATGTAAGTATTGTGTATTGTACTTAAAAATTATTTACACTTAAATGACGCATATCTTTAAAAAAAAAAAAAAAGGTTGAATTTGAAATGTCTTTCTGAGCTAATCATATTTATTTTATTCTATTCAGTAAATATCTTACATTTATTTTATATATTTATTTGATAATAATTAAAGTTTTCTTGAAGCAGGCCCATCTTATTTTTTATTTGTTGTTTTTCAATGTATTTTACTTAATTGCATCCAAACATTTGATGTCATTCACCACCCCATAATTTCTGTAGAGGGTCAATCAAATACAATGTTATTCCTCTTTAAATTATCATCATATTAATTTATTTTATGGAGACATATATAAAGACTAAAAAAGGAGAATAATAAAAAAAAAATGAAAATTCATGCTACATCATAATTATTAACCATGCTACAAGAAAGTTAACTCATAGAGATAAATATTAAAACATATATTATGCATGTATATATATAAATATTTATCTATATTCTTAAGCAAAAAAATATATTTATATATGTATGTATATCTACATATTTAAATAGTGAGAGAGACAGACAGACAGAGAAATAATATCTATCTATCCAGCATATGTATATATATATATATATATATATATATATATACATATATATATATACATATACATATATATATCTCATATATATATATATATATATATATATATATATATATATATATAAAAAGCATACATATATATATATATATATATATATATATATATATATATATACATATATATATATATATATCATATACATATATATATATATATATATTATATATATATATATATATATATATATATATATATATAAAGCATATATAGATATATAGATATATCTCGATATTGATATATCTCTTTCTCTAGATATAAATGTATGTATATATTTGGTTTTCAACAGAGACAATAAAGATTACATGCATTGCTGCTGCAGATACATTACTCCAAAATAATATATAGCCTGTATCTAATGTGGAAATTAGTGATGTCGCAAACCTAAGATTTTGCGTTCGCGAATGGCGAACGCGAACTTCCGCAACTGTTCACGAACGGGCGAACCGCCATAGACTTTAATAGGCAGGCGAATTTTAAAACCCACAGGGACTCTTTCTGGCCACAATAGTGATGGAAAAGTTGTTTCAAGGGTTCTAACACCTGGACTGTGGCATGCCGGAGGGGGATCCATGGCAAAACTCCCATGGAAAATTACATAGTTGATGCAGAGTCTGGTTTTAATCCATAAAGGGCATAAATCACCTAACATTCCTAAATTTTTTGGAATAACGTGCTTTAAAACATCAGGTATGATGTTGTATCGATCAGGTAGTGTAAGGGTTACGCCCACTTCACAGTGACAGACCAAACTCCCAGTTTAAAGAAACCGTCTACACCAGAATTTGTTTTAAAAGATAGATAATCCCTTTATTATTATTAGTGTGAAGGAAATTGACTGCTATTATTTAACAGAGTCAAAAAAGTTTTTTTTTTTTTAAATCTACACTACTGTTACACCAGATATGAGTTGCACTGGGGTGACACTGTGCTCTGGCAGGCAGGCACTTAAACGCACACGTGTGAAGGAAACTGACTGCTATTATTTAACACAGTCAAAAAAGTGTTTTTTTTTTAAATCTACACTACTGTTACACCAGATATGAGTTGCACTGGGGTGACACTGTTCCCTGGCAGGCAGGCACTTGAACGCACACGTGTGAAGGAAACTGACTGCTATTATTTAACACAGTCAAAAAAGTTTTTTTTTTTTTAAATCTACACTACTGTTACACCAGATATGAGTGGTGGCACTGGGCAAGTGGGCACAGTATACGCTGTGAGCCTGACACACACGCTGGCAGGCAGACAACTGCAATTAGATTACACAGGAAAAAAAAAAAAAGCAGACTGATGTTCTAGCCCTAAAAAGGTTTTTTTGGGGTGCTGTCCTTACAGCAGAGATCAGATGAGTCTTTCAGGACTGTAGTGGACACTGAATACACTAGCCTAGCTATCGATTTCCCTTTTAAATCAGCAGCAGCTACACTGTCCCTCCTCTCACTAACAATGCAGCTTCCGAATGAATCTAAAATGGATGCTGTCCAGGAGGTAGGAGGGTCTGGGAGGGAGGGTCTGCTGCTGATTGGCTGGAATGTGCCTGCTGACTGTGAGGTACACGGTCAAAGTATTACTCAATGATGACGAATAGGGGGCGGATCGAACATCGCATATGTTCGCCCGCCGCGGCGAACACAAACATGCTATGTTCGCCGGGAACTATTCGCCGGCGAACAATTCGCGACATCACTACTACAACTTTATATTTTCACAGATCTCAGGCGTCCCAGAGAAAGGATCCCCCAGTACGTAAGGCCGGTGTCAATGGCAACACCGAGGAGCAACCGCTCCTCACCCCCATTGCCATTGACCCTCCTTGAGGGTCGTCAGGACGATGATTCAGGGACAGATGTTGAAGTCCCTGATATCCAAGGTAATTTACAATTCTCATACTATTTTGGCATTATTTAACATTACAATTTGTTTATTTTTAAAGGTTCTTTCAGGCATGTTGAAGGGACACTAAACACAAACATTTTCTTTCATGATTCAGATAGAGATTAGAATATTAGAAAAGCTTACAATTTAGTTTGAATATTCAATTTACTTTATTCTATATCTATCCTTTGTTGAAGTTATAACAATGTATATGGGTGAGACAATTATACAAGGCATCTATGATCATTATAAATTCTGCAACTACGGAGAATATCTAGATATGCTTTTCATCTAAGTATTATAGAATAATGAAGCAAATTATAAAATAAAAAAAAAATGTATAAAGATTGAAAACATTATAGTCTCTTTATAAAAGCTGAAAGTACAAATGTGGTTTGCGTGTCCATTTTATGTATTTATTTTCAAATATAATTTATAGAGGAAGTTTTCTTATTAGTTTTTAATGAACTATTTGTTGTATAATATAGGAGTTGTCATTGATCATACTAACATTTGTTCATTATTGTGCTTCATCTCTGACAGACGACCAAGTACCGGGGGATACTTTTGAACCCCCTTTGTCACCAGCGGTAGCTGAAGAGGAGGTGGTGGCTAGAGTTAAATGTAAGTAAAAAGAATATAATGTTTTACAAATTGTATCTTGATAAAGATTTTATCTAACATATGTTCTTTTGGTCTTTTTCTAGATCGAGATCAGGGCACCCAAACTGGGCCCTTCATGGCAGAAATCTTTCGTGACCTTGCCCAAGGATTTGATATCATGTCAAGGGCTGTGCGGGTCCTGCAGGACGCCATGAGTCGCCTTTAATTTAAAAAAATTTTTTTTGAGATTTTTCAGAAAAATATATAATTAAAAAAAATAAAAAAAAAGTTAAAAAAAAAAGTTTTAAAAAACAAAAAAACAAAAAATAAAATAAAAAAGGTTTTAATTTTTTTTATGTTTAATAAATATCTATTTAATCTTAATTATTATGTCGCTGTATTCATTTAAATATTTATTGCAAGTGAAATCAAAAGAAAATATATAGAGCAATATGTATAATATTAATAGCATAAAATGTGGTAAATTTCTATTTATTATACATTTGGTTTCTACAATTCTTTTAACCCTTTAAGGACACAGCTTTCAGTTTGCTCAATTGTTTTATGACGGAAAAATTCCGTCATATGTCCTTAAGAGGTTAAATACAATTTAAAGACGATAATATGCCGATAAACTATATAGCTGCTGATTGATGAATGCACATAGATACATTGAGGCACATTTATTGAGGGACCGTGTTTCTTGCGAGTATTAGGACTCAACAGAAACACAAGTTAGGGAGCAGCAGTCTAAAGAATGCTGCTCCATAACCCTGTCCACCTGCTCTGATGAGGCGGACAGGAATCTCAAGAATACAAAATTATTGAGTACGATCAGGTTGATTGACACCCCCTGCTGGTGGCCAAATGTCGTCAAGTCTGCAGGGGGCGGCGTTGCACCAGCAGTTCACAAGAGCTGCTGGTGTAATGCTGAATACAGAGAGCATATTGCTCTCCGCATTCAGCGATGTCTGTAAGACCTGATCCACACTGTCGGGTCAGGTCCGGCAGATATTTGTTAAATCGGACTCATTATATGATTGGCTTTCACATGTGCATTGCTATTTCAATTATTAAAGGTTATCTCAGGATTAAAGTGAAAATGAACATCAATTTTATTGTTCATGCTTCAGATAGAGCGTACAATTTAAATAAAGTTTGTAAGATAGTCACATTCTCAAATTGTCATCAGTCTATTTGTATCTGTATTTTAAATCATAAATTACATTTATGAATTGTGACCATTTTTAATCAAAACATGGTTTGACCTTGCTGATTGAACATCACCAATGAAATTACAAATAACTAAATATCAGCGCTAATCAAATCATCAAAATAAGATCTTCTAAGGTAAAAAAAGGGGCCCCCCTCTGTATACACAAAATATGTCTAAAAGGTGAAAAAAATACAAATGTCACAGATTAGGGTGCAGAGATACATAAAAAATTCAAAACAATAGGCAAGCATAACATACAAATCAAGAAAAAAACAAAAAAAAAACAAAAAAAACAATGAAAAGTGTTTTAGCAAAACCAATGCAAACATATGCAAACCTAGATTCCAATAGAAAGTCCCGTATATGATGGAGATAATGTCCGATATTAGAGTGGACCTAGGTTGTACTCAGAAAGATGCAGCTTCTTTTTGGTGATAATTCCTGGGATCACCAGAGTCACGTTAAAGCTAGAGCAAAGGAGATACAAGAAGCGCAAACAAGCTTGAGCAATTTATTATATACATATAGTAAAGATAAACATAGTAACTTACACTTCAGTAAGCAGATACGTTCCCCACATAAAATCAAAGGCAGCAGCAGTCTGAGTCCTAATCAAACAGGCAGAAGTTTGTCCAGAGTTGGCGGTGGACCGCCGAACACAAAGCTGGCGTCTGACGTCACTGTGTGATACAGGATCCGGAGCGTCCCCCTTTAGGCCTCAACCTCTCAGCTGCAAATACTGTCAATGAAGGCAAACCACCCTTCACGATATCCCTACGCGTTTCGTCCGGAACCCGGCCGGACTTCTTCAAGGGTAAAGTTTTCAAAAGTTCAAGTGCGACCACCAATGAAATAGTGCTTTTCCATGGGGGTTCAATTGAATTTATCTTGCTCCTCAGCCTAGATGCCTTCTTTTTAAAATAAAGATAACAAAAGAACTAATTAAAATGGTTAATAGTAGTAATTTTGAAAATGGATTTCAATTGAATGTTCAATCAGAATTCTGAAAATACCTAAATGTGCTTAGTGTTCCTTTAGTAAAAGTTAAAGGTTTGTATTGTCGCTTGAAATTATATTCTATGATATTGGTGTCCCATTAATTAATTAATAACAAATATATATAAAAATTAAAAAAAAAAAATATATATATACATAAATACATCTATCATTCTATTTACAATTACATAGATCAATATGTACATACATACAGATAGAGATATCAAGGAATATATATATATATATATATATATATATATATATATATATATATATATGTTTGATGCTGCAAGACAATGAAACATATAACCTAACAAGTCAATTACAAACTATTAAATATGTATACCCTGAAAAAAAATATATATTATTGATCTACATTTAATGCATTATTAGATACAGAGATAAAAAAAAGTGCATTGAATGGATTATGCTCCAACTTTGTCTCTCGTTAAAAATCGGATTACATATTTTGTGCACAGTTTTGCACCTAACTTGTCGCAATAATAAATATACAAAGACAAAAGAACTACATAACAGGTTCAATTAGCAGCTAGCTCCCACTATTGTAAATTAAATATTTTATTTCCTTTCCCTTTCAAATAGTGATAGATTTTAAATAAATACATATTATACTCTGATTACGTTATATTTGCAACCTCTATGTGTGTGTATATACATACTAAAATATGTACAGTATATACAATTTTGAAAATAACTTTTCCCTCTCCATTTTGCTAAGAATATGTCGCTACTTGTCTATCTTTAAAATTCCATTTAAACAAGCAAAATTAAAATATCTATATACAATAATGCGCTGACAAGGTATGTGCTATGTTCATGGATTGTACTTCAATGATATAAATAAAGTTGGGAAAAGCCTGTATAGCTGCGACATCGATGACTGTTAGTTAACAACAGTCTGATCCTCTCCGCACCGTACTTAACGCGCATGTTTTTGACGTTTTTTTTTATAATTATGGAGAGCGTATTAAGGTCCGCGGCCGCGATGTATGGCGAAGTTTGGCGAGCGCATTGACGCCCGCGAATGCACCATAGTTGACACTTTCATAACTAGAGGCCTTTGCCACCTGATTATCAAAGACAACATCAGATGGTAAGTATATACAGTGTATGGACTGGGGGGGGGATTTTATGGCAAGACAGGAGGCTTCATATTTTGCATATTTCTTTACTGAAACCAAAACAGCAGCAAAGAAAAACTTTACAGAGGAAAACATAACATAGTAAGTAACATAGCAACAGTAATAACCAATCAGGATACAGCATAGTAATAAACTGTCCAGAACAATCTAAGTCCTTGCTCTTTTCTTTGTTGCTTCCAAGACAGCAGGTCACGTATTGCTTTTATCATTATTCTAATTAATGTAATTGATATTTTTAAATGTCTTTTATTCCAATTAGCACTAAAGTTTAGTTTAATTTTATTATCCTTCTAGTTTAACCTTATGGTATTCTTAGGTAGTCTTCTATAATTTTATTATCCTTCTAAAGTTTACTTCAATATTCTAACTTGCAAAAAGAAAATTATTTTATTGTATGCATTTTGTCCTGGGTATATTTAGTCCTAGGTATATTTTACATTAAGGATTCTTAACACATTCGCCATTATCGGAGCAGCCTCTTTCTACTGACTGCTCCGTTTCCTGTAACCAGACCGCATTGCGGTCCTCTTGTGACTTTCGCTCTTACTTCTTCTACACTCGCAGGTCCAGTGCTGCTCGGGTCTCGTGGACACGCATCTGGCCAGTGACCTTTTCAATCCGGTCAGATGTGTGAGCCGCGGTCTGTAGCGGTTCCGGATCAGTGGTGTGGTGGTAGTAATTTATAATTTAATAAATCCAGTCAAACTTATATAAACTTATTAATTTTGGACCATTAGTGAGTTATTTTCTCTTCTAGCCATTCTTAATTTTCCCGCCAAAATTTTTCAAATTCTGCCGCTCTGCATTTGAAGAAAATTTCTTCCTTCTAAGTGGTTAAAACATCGATGGTAGCAGATTTTAGTGACGTTTTTTCAATTATTTAAAAAAAAAAAAAAGTTATATAATTTAAATATTAGGGTTAGGGTTCTCTAGAGTTTTTCACTATGTAAACATGCAGGTCAAGGGTTCAATTCCTGCCTCTCCTCACAAATAAAGCATTATAAAATTTTATTTTATATTTTGTTTAATAAAGGTTTTTATTTTTATTTTTTATTTTCTTTTACATTTAGATCTAAATACAATTACTAAAAGTATGGAATCTGCCGACCCTGTCATTGACCCCTCCACTTCCTCCTCTCAGTCCAAAGAGGACATATTTGCTTATATCAATTCGGCCATAGCTATTGCCCTTAAACAAAATGTTCCTTCTCCCCCACCCGAGAAGGTCTTAGAACAGCCCCAACCCTTCCTTTAGAGGAATCTTCATCCTCAGATTCCGACCTTCCAGTTTCTCGCAAGCGTCACTGGAAATCACGTTCTGGCCCTGCTCCGCATAAAGGCAAGGTTCCAAAATCACAAGCCCCTCCCTCGGGCATTTCACATAGGGGTGTAAGAACCTCCTCCCCAGAGGCTAAATGGAGTAAAGGAACCCTTACCCCCCAGGGTGTACAAGTGGGGCTCCAGAGCTCAGACTCTGAGAATTTTTATATGGAGGACTATATGGAGTCTTTTCCAGACTTGGATTGGGAAGCTGATCCTCAGTCTGACCTAGAGCTGGATTCTTTGGCTCCTCAGGCTAGGACTTCTCGCTCCCGGCCTTCTCAAATTGACCAAGAGGATGAAATGGTGGACCCGGCTGGGAACCCCATATTTAGCCCCAAGCATATTAAACATCCCAAAGAAAAGCTTAGATGCATTCTTTTTCAAATAAAGATAGCAAGATAACGAAAAAGATTTGATAATAGGAGCAAATTAGAAAGTTGATTAAAATTGCACGCTTGGTTCAGTGTCCCTTTAATATAAACGGTAGTATCTACAGTGTATATATTCTGAATAGTAATTTATTGAACTATCAAGTTTTAAATTATTACATTTAAGATTACAAAGGCAATCACCATTATATATATGTATTTCAGTGTTTACCTGGTTTCAAAGGCTAGGTAGAGTGGCCATATAGATTTGATCATATTACACAATCCCATATTATTTAATTATTGTATTTTAAAAAATCAATCCACGGGCATGTGTCTAAAAGAACTCTATTACATTTCAATCTCAAATGCATACATGCGTACCAAAATATTATCCAAAAGATAAATATAATAAAAAATCATAAAGATTAGCACATAATGTTGACTTTGAAAAATATGATTTGTAATGTATTTATGAAATGTTACATGAAAAATAACAGTGAACAGTCAGTTTAAATGATCATTTTAATCTTCTTATGAATTATATTTGATTCAAATCAATCAATAACTTAAAACATAGTCATTATTGTGACTTTGTCAAAATATTTTATGAGAACAAGAATCAAGTTTTTAAATAATAATGTTGAATCTTGATTTCTTTCAAGTTAATAATATATTGTCATATCATATATGTATTTATAGAATTATTTTATATATTTCAGATGGACCTTCCACTTCTGGGCATCAGCCTCTCGCCCCCCCCTGGCAGAATCCCCTCCTGCCCACCCCCAGCCAGAAGCCCCTCCCGCCCCTTCACAGCTAGAATCCACTCCCACCCCTTCCCAAACTGAACCTGCTCCTGGCCCTTCCCATTCTTACTCCTGTCCTGTCCCTCCCAAAAAAATATACATTGCCCCCACTCATCGCTCTCGCTGTTTGGCCCGCCTTTCTTCTCCCCCACCTGCACAGCCACCAACTCCCCTGGCCCCTGACTCCCCAGCTGTGCAGGCTCCACCGGAGCGGCAACCCAGTTCCGCACCTCACCCCATCCCTCCCCATCAAAACCTTTACCCTATTCCCAATCCCCACCTTCATTGTCCTGGGTGTCAGATTGTCCTTCCCAGACACCGATGTAAGTATCATTACGAATCAACTTTAAAACATACTTTTTTAAAGGGACATTATACTGATCTAATTATACATATATTGAATTTGATTTGATTTTTTTTTAATAAACCTTTTCTTCATTTGATTAATGTAAATGTTTCTGATCGTCTGTTTTGGAAATCAACATCCAGATTTTCTAATATCTAAATGATATTGCCTAGATGTTGGATATCTATTATGTATATATGCCAATATTTTGGATTTGGTATCACTGCCCTTTTCACAGTGTGTCATAAACCAAATAATTAAAAAAAAAAGATTGATAGGGTTTTGATTTTTCTTAATATCCTAATGGTTTATCTCTGAAGAACATATTTAATGTGTAAATCTTCTATACAGCATATTTAATTATAATAATGATTTGTATTTTAATTATTACAATATCTCTTTGCTCTCTTTTTATTATGTTCTGAAATTATTATTAATTTGTATTATTTATTATTGTTTAGCTTGTGACTCAACATGTTTTTTTTTTTTAAATATATTTATTATTTTATACATTAAACATAAAAGGGACAAAACATTAATTCATCATAGCAAAACACATGTATATTTAAGAACTCATGAAAAATGATAATGCGAACCAACTGAACAAGCCCCGACTAACAAACACAGAAACACACAACAGAAAAAAAAAAAAAAAAAAAAAAAGGGGGAGAGAACCCCTATATATGCCTCCCCAGCCTGTGGTTGCAAGTATTATGTAAGAATCTCTCTTCTAATATCGCCCCTTAAAACTGCATTTTGAATCTATTCAGAGTTTTTAAAGGGGGCAATAAGTCTCATTTGTAATAAAAAAGAGATCAATTTCGCTTTCTGAACTTATTGAGGTTTCATATTGTTCCAAGATTAATTTAGCATCTAACTTATTAAGAAACATGGATAGTGTAGGTTTTTTTATTGGATTTCCATGAGGAGAATATAGCATTTCTTGCACAAAGTATTATAAAATTGATAAAATTAGTATTCTCTTCCCTATCCTTGTATTTTTTCAAAAAGACAATCTCTGCTTTATCCAGAGCGACTTCATACTTTAATACTTTGGTCAGCCAATAGGATACTTTCCCCCAAAATTGGTTTACTTTGGGGCAGTCCCATATACAATGAATCAAATTGGCGTTAGGCCATCTACATCGTGAACATTAATACATTTGTGCTTTATTCCATCTTCCTAAATCCTCTGGGGTGATATATACTCTATTAATTAACTTGATATGGGATTCACACCAGGATAATTGCGGGGTCGCTGCCAATGCCCTAGCAATACTCTTTTCAATTGTCTTGTACTCTATGACAGGAATATCCAGAGACCATTTTTCTCGCAAACGTTCCATGGCCAACTGCCCATCTTTGACCAATAGAAGATTGTACCATTGAGATATAGAAACTTTACCCTTTTGAAACATATTCAGGCCCATATAGACTCTTTCCCAATTTCTATTAAAATCTTTCAATTGTTGTGTATTGAGAAAATGTCTAACTTGAAAATAACCGAATAAATCTCGATTGGGGAGATTATATTTTTCTTTCAGAACGCTAAATGTATGTATAACACTTTTATCCGACTCTATACACTGAGAAAAAAACTCAAGTCCCTTTGATTTACACCTTCTAAAAACTTCTGTGTCGTGACCTGAAGGAAATACGGGGTTATTTTGTATGGGAAGAAATTTAGAGCACTGGAAGTTAATACTCAGAGCCCGACATAATTTTTGCCACGCTATTATAGGATTTTTAAAGGTATACATTTTTTTGAGCAAAGGAGGCCAAGTTTTTTGATTCATATGAACAAGTGCCTTTAAAGAATAAGGCTTAAAAAAGTCATTTTCAATATCCCTAAGTGCTAAAAACCATTTATCTGTTAACCAGTCTGGAACTATTTTTACCAGACAGGCAAGATTATACCTATAAATCGAAGGAAAACTGAGCCCGGCCTGTTCTTTGGGCTGATTTAATCTTTTTAAGGATAACTTTGATTTAGATTTACCCCATAAAAATCGCACAAACGCTGCATTTAGCTGTTTTATGTCGGCTTTGTGCAGAAAAAGGGGTATATTTTGCATCACATACAATAATTTAGGTAGCACAATCATTTTGATTAGATTTATTTTAGCCGCTAGAGATAAGGGAAAAGATGACCACTTTATCATAACCTCCATGATTTTATTAATCATCCCAGAAAAGTTTGCCCTATACCATTCCTCAGGGCAAGTTGATACACTAATTCCCAAACATTTTATATTTTTAACTTCTTGAAACGGTAGCGCGGTGTCTAACCCGATTTAGCCATAATATTTCTGATTATTTTGAATTTATTGCATATCCTGAGAATGAACCAAATACTTCGAGCAATCTCAGTAGTACCGGCACATTCTCCCTGGTGTTAGAAAGAAAAACAAGAAGATCATCCGCATATAAAGATATTTGAGTATCTATATCGCCCACTTTTATCCCCCTAATGGAACTGCGTAGGGCTATTGCTAATGGTTCAATACTAAGATTGAACAAAAGCGGTGACAGTGGATAGCCTTGGTGGGTGCCACAAAATAATTGGAAGTATTCTGTACATGAACCATTAACTATTAATGCCGATCTCAGTTTATCATATAGCGCATGAATAAAAGATAAGAAAGGACCTTTGAAACCAAATTGATCTAACGTGAAGGCTAAATGCTCCCAACTAATGGAGTCAAAGGCCTTTTCAGTGTCTAAGGCGATGATTGCTTTGTCCTCTGGATCTACTTTATTTAATTTCTTTCTTGTGTTGTAAAACTCCACTGCCAGCAATAATTTCCTCAAATTCAAAAACGAGGATCTACCTTTTAAAAAGCCAGTTTGATCAGAATGAATTAAATTAACAAGCACTTTCTGTAGACTAGCTGCAAGAATGCTTGTTAAAAGCTTATAGTCCGTATTCAACAGCGAGATTGGACGATATGAGTCTAGTTTTTCCGCGTTCTTACCCTTTTTCGGGACTAAGACGATTAATGAGGCGCTGAAATTCACTGATATTGGGTGCCCCTGAGCGTAGTACGCATTGAAAAGGGCATGTAAAGGATCTATCACCTGCTCTGATAGAATTTTATAATATTCTGCTGGAAATGTATCAGGACCCGCTGCTTTATTTAGACTACACTCTTTTATCGCCTGAATAACTTCTTCTTTATTAATTGGTTCACTCATGGCCTTGCCGGCCTCTACATCTAAACAAGGAACCTTACAGGTGTTCCAGAAAGCTTTTTTATTGGTTTCATTGGTTTCTCTAGGTAGAAAGATCTGCTTGTAATATTCCAAAAAATCTGCGCTAATTGCAGTAGATTGGGTTAGCCTTCTATCTTTAGTGGAGATAGCAGAGATATAATTAGAACCGCGATTTTGTTTCACTAAGTTAGCTAAGTTTTTCCCTATCTTGCTCCCATATTTATATAGCCGCGCATTAGTCCTAATGGTCTCACTTGTGGCTTTTTGTTGAAGAAAGATTTCTCTTTCTTTTTTAGCGCGTACATATCTCTGCCAATTAAGTGAGGAGGCCTCTTGTATATAAGCATTATAAGCATTGGACAACTGACTCGTTAGCTGTAGATCTCGAGTATGATTTTTCCCCCCATAATTTATATAAGTAAGCTTTTATTTCCCCACGTAAGACCGCCTTGGAGGCCTCCCAATAGATCTCGGGGCTTAAAACTGACTTAGCGTTATAATGTTCAAATTTCTTCCAAGAATCTATTAACCAGTTCTTGAATTTACAGTTTAAATAAAAACATTTTGGAAAAGAGTATATAGGGCTGTTTTTCTGAGGCAAGCCAATTGGTAACATAAGCGAGATTGGAGCATGGTCTGAGATGATAATTTCCCTTATTGCTGCTTCAGCTGAACCCATTAATCTTTCATTAATTAAAATATAATCTATGCGTGAGAGAGTTTTAAAAGTATTGGATTTACAAGTGTAACCTTTTAGCTCGGGATTTTTAATACGCCAAATGTCCTTTAAATTTAGGGCATTTCTAAACTTTCTGAAAAGTACGATATCCTGTTTTTCTCTGCAACCCCGCCTCCCCTTATAGGGCCATCTGTCTAGCGGATATTGTGCTATGAGGTTAAAGTCTCCTGCGACTATCAGTTTACTTTCTATAAAATGTGATAGTTTCGCCTGCATTTTATCCCAAAATTCTCGTATATGATTGTTAGGGCCATAAACATTACATAGCACATAACTTTGTCCTCTTATATCCAGCTGTAAAATGATGTACCTACAATCAACATCTATCTCGAACTGAGTAATTTAATACTCTAGATTTTTATGCAACAAAATAGCCACCCCGCATTTCCTGGTAGTCCCTGCTGAGTCGATAACTTCGCCAACCCAGCCTGTTCTAAGTTTATTTGCTTCATTTTGTACTATATACTTTTCTTCTAAGAATGCGACGTTGCATCTAAGTTTTTTAAGATTTTTGATAATCATTTTTCTTTTAATTGGGGACGTTATACCTCTAATATTCCATGATATCAAGTCTATGTTTACTTTATCTGTCATTCTGAAATAAGGATAAAGGAACTAGCATTTTTACTTCCATTATACAAGCAGAGGTTTAAGAGCGACTGGGGAAGCATCGAGGGCAGAAAAGAAAAGAAGGAGAAAAAAAAATTAGACTAGACAGTAATTTAAAACATTCGCCATGTATATATTCCATTGTTGTAGCATAATCTCTGGCCTACTGCAACCTTACAACTCTAAAACCTTCCTACTCACATTCATCTAAAAATTTAATTGCTTCCTGTTGTGTGTTTAATATATTCCAAGAATTATCTTTGAGAACCTTAATCCTAGCTGGATATAATAGGAAGGCTTCATAGCCTTTCTTAATGATGTGGGTGCAGAGCGGGGCCATGGCCTTTCGCTGATTAGTGGTTTCGACTGAATAGTCCTGGAAAAGGAGTAATTTACCTCCTTCCAGCATAACCTCTTTCTTTTTTGATATGCATTTAGCAGGTTGACTTTATCTTGAAAGTTAAGCATTTTAGCAATTACAGGTCTGGCTATCTTACCACCATCTGGTTTCAATCTTTCCTGCCCTATTCTATGAACTCTTTTGACAATAAGCTGCCGTTTAGGCCCAGGCATTTCTAGAAGCAAGGGAAGTTTTTCCGCCATTAACTTTTTAAGATCTATATAATCTATTTTTTCTGGTATGCCAATAATTCTGAGATTATTCCTTCTAGATCTGTCCTCAAGGTCATCTATCCTGTCCTGAAGTTTTTTTAAGGACGACCTGTAAAAGCTTGTGTCCTGTTCTGCTGTATTCATTCTATCCTCAATATCTGATATGCGTAATTCAGCTGCTTTGATCCTATTATTAAAGGAGTGTATCTCATTTGTAAGTGAGAGCATATCTTGACGTATCTGATCAAATTGAGGGCTCATTGCATCATAAATAGCTTTGATTAGTGTTTGTGATTCTGTGTCCATTTTTCCTATAGCATTTTCTTCCACAATACTCTCTTGTAATGTAGTGCCTATTTTACCCTTTTTATCTTTTTTGGGAGCCATGCCTGGCGATTTAACTCTGACAGTATGAACAAATTTCTCCATATGTGTGATATATAAATATTTTAGAAATAGAAAAACAACCAATAAGGAGCATATGATCCTGTGATTATACAATTAGAACTTTTTCAATGATCTATTAGTGTCTATCTTAGATACAAATTCTTTTCTCAGAATTTCAACTATTTCTATCTACTTCTAACTCACCATCAAGAAGAGTCAAGTTAACAGTGTTGAATTAAATATCCCTATCCAATTACCTTAAATAAGTGAATTATTGCTTTCCTTTTACTTATTACTACCTATCTTGAGTTCCTACTCCTACGTGCAAATCTTTCTAACTAATTCAAGCAGAAAACAAACAAAGTGCAGAATTAAGGGAGAGTAGTCAAATATCCCTACCCAAAAAACCCTAAAAAATGTTTAATATTTATATAAGAACCTGAGAGAGATCTGCTACTATAGATAGTTACATTTGAGCTAGCACAATGCAGCTCTGGCTTCTGCACACAGCATATGCAAGGTAATATACAGAGTAATAACAGAAAATATTGGCACAGTATACAATACAATATCAACTTTGAAACAGATTTTCAGACACAGCTAAAGCCTAACCAGACCTTGCAAGGTGCCTGCTATGCGATCTATTACTATTGTTACTTAGGTTTGCACTATCAAGGCACACTGTGGCTTCTGCAAACAGCATATACAAGATTATATACAAAGTAATAACCAGAAACAATAAAGCAGTGTACACTAAAATAGTGACTATGATACAGATTTTCAAGAACTACTTAAACCTTACAGGGCCTTGCAAAGATTACCATATAAAAAGAAATAAAGCTGTAATTCATATAGGCTACAGGTACAGATTTAAAGAACACAGTATAATTACTAAATCTTTTATGCAGCATAAAGTGGCCTATTCAAAGTCAAAATCTTATTCATAGTGCACATGAATCCCAGGGACCTGAGAGCTGATATACATCCATCGAGGCTCTGATTTTAGGCTGATAAATGTCCTGTGAGACAATTAGCCACGCATTTCAGCTTTATATCCTCAATATTCAGCACTCAGCAGAGAAAGGTGCAGGAAAATCAGCTGCAATTATTTTATGCTTTGCAATATGAAATGACAAGAATATCCTAGTTTATAACTGTATGCCAGGCCACAATTCTTCACCCTTCAGCAAGATTTTCCAGGCTGACAATAGGCAAGCACCTAATACATATCCATTCTGCAGGAAGCAACATATGTTAGCCTGGAGCAATATTTGACTAGGTGCAGCCTGGTCCTTAAATTATACAAGCATCCTCTCCTGAGGGGTTTCGGAAATCTGTGGGGGTTTCATCTGTACGCTGAAAATCACCATAATCACCATAAAGGCTAGTATAATACTTAACAGGGTTATTTCACTGGTCACTCTATAAGGGACTTACTCAGGTGGGAGAGGCATATAGTCACGGTGAGACCATCAAGATAGTTATTATAACAGAGTTTTCAGCCTTATCCCAACAGCTCTTCACCCTACCCAGATAGACCAGACTTATTATACCCTAGACTTTTAAGAGTGAGGTTAATGCAAGGCAGAGGACCGACTTGACCGGGTTGCTTCACTGGGAGTTTTTTGTGAGGGACTTACCCTGTTAGCTATAGGCACGTAAGAACCTTTCCACATAAAAAAAAAAAAAATATTTTATCCTTGTGCCAGCACCAACAATCTTCACCCTCCAGGAAAACCCCCCAGACTAGTTATACCCAGGATAGATTTCTGGCAGAGGCATATTACCCCACAGATTACCACAACCACAGTAGTAGTTCAACAAGCATGAAATGTATACCAGTCAAAGTGTCTATGGCCATTAGACAGATTAGGCCTAAACAAATGGGTTACCGGACCAAGCAATTATGCTTTTTTTGCTTGTACGACGTCTGAGCTGTTCCTCTCCACGGCTGTACTCGAACAAGATACACCTGCCAAGAGCTATGGCTTCGCTGACTCGGGCAGGTGTGCGTGCTGAAGCGGCCTTACTCTGCTTCCTTGCTTGGGACAAAACTTCTTTCCCCCGTGTTACCGGGCACACAAAAAACCTCACGGCAATTTACTCCGTCGATTCCCAGCTGCACGCTTGTACCGATGTCGTTCTCATCCGCTCCACGCACGCCTACGTCATGTGCATCTAGTGACGCTGAACTGCGTGACTCAGCATGGTTAACGCTAGAGGCTCTAGCCCGTATTGAGCAGACCATGCTGAGTTCCAATCAGTTGCTGGGAAGGATGCATGAGACCATGCGTATCCAGCTGCGGCTTCATCGCTTGACTCTAGAAAGAATCATGCGTTTAGAGGAATTGCATGAAGCTGCAGCTGGAGATGCGCAGGACGATGAAGGTGATGCTGATGCCCCATAAGTGGAGGATCCGGAGATGGCCCGAGGGACAACGAATAAATCCTCCATCCACATGTTGTTATTTGTTTTGTTAATTTGTTGCCATTTGGTCTATTTTTTGTTTCTTGTTGTGCCTGTTGCACTATTTCACCTTGTCAGATGGCTCCAATGGGGCTGTGTTGGCCTTTGTTTTGCCTTGTCAACTCCCTTCAAGGACTGTGATGCACTATGTCACCTTGTCAGATGGCTCCAATGGGGCTGTGTTGGCCTTTGCTTTGCCTTGTTAACTCCCTCCAAGGACTGTGATGCATTATGTCACCTTGTCAGATGGCTCCAATGGGGCTGTGTTGGCCTTTGTTTTGCCTTGTCAACTCCCTCCAAGGACTGTGATGCACTATGTCACCTTGTCAGATGGCTCCAATGGGGCTGATTTATCATTATGACTTCTTTTAAAGATATCTTATTTCTTTATGTTTTATGACATTCCTATATCATATTCATCATAATAAAAATAAAGTCATTAATATGTTATTGTTCATTTTTAGTTATTCATGTCATTTATTAAAAAATATATTTTATGTGGTTAATCCTTAAAGGGACATGGAACCAAAAATGGCCTTTCGTGATTCAGATATATAATACTATTTTAACCAACTTTCATATTTACATCTATTATTTAATTTGCTTCATTTTCTTGATATACTTTTCTGAAAGGTTTATCTTTGCAAGATCATGAGTAGCAGAGAACCTAGGTTCTAGATGTTGATTGTTGGTTGCATATACAGTATATATTGGTTGTTATTGGCTCATCCATGTGTTCATTTAAAAGGGCATTTTGTAGGGCATTGCCCTAAAGTTAATAGCTCTGTTGCTAAAAACTTACAACAAACACCCCCTAACATTACAAACCCCCACTAAACCCAAAATATAATAAAAACCTAACTAAAAAAAAATGAATCTACCCATTGCCCTGAAAAGGGCATTTGTATGGGCATTGCCCTTAAAAGGGCATTCAGCTCTTTTACTGCCCTTAAAACTGCATTCAGCTCTTTTTCGGCCCATTAAAATAAAAAAAGCCCTAATCTAAAAAAAAAAAAACAAAAAAAAATACCTAACACTAACCCCAAAATCAGTACTCACAGTTGCTGAAGTCCGGTGAAAGATCTTCATCCCAGCGGCGAAGCATCTTCATCCAGACGGCTCCATCTTCATCCATCACGGGACTGGCATCTTCTATCTTCCTTATCCCTGCGGAGGTGGAGAGCGGTCGGTAAATGCGCGGAGGCGGAGGTCCAGGCAGAGGTCCATCGGTCCGACGTAGAGGTCCTCTTCATGCGATCGTTCGCCGCACACTGACGATTCAATGCAAGCTACCCCTTTTATATTGGGGTACCGTTGCATTCCTATTGGCTGAAAAAATAAAATCAGCCAATACGAATGAGAGCTGCTTAAATCCTATTGGCTGTTCAAATCAGCCAATAGGATTTATGCAGCTCTCATTCCTATTGGATGATTTGAATAAGCCAATAGAAATGAGAGCTGCTTAAATCCTATTGGCTGTTCAAATCATCCAATAGGATTTAAGCAGCTCTCATTCCTATTGGCTGATCTGAATTTTTAATTTTTTTGCATTGAATCCTCAGTGTGTGGTGCATGATTGCATGAAGAGGACCTCCACGTCGGACAGTTGGACCTCTGGGTGTTTTTTTTATTTAGATTAGGGCTTTTTTATTTAATGGGCCGAAAAAGAGCTGAATGGCAATGGGTAGATACGTTTTTTTTTGTGCTAGGTTTTTTTATTTTGTGGGTTAAGGGGGGTGGGGGTTTGTAATGTTAGGGGGTGTTTGATTTTATTTTTTTGCAAAAGAGCTATGAGCTTTAGGGCAATACCCTACAAAAGGCCCTTTTAAGGGCCCTTGGTAGTTTATTATAGATTAGGGTTTTTTATTTTGGGGTGAGTTTTTTTTTTTAAAACGGGGTATTAGAATAGGAATCATTTTTATTGTTTTGGATAATTTCGTTTGTTATTTTTTGTAATGGTAGTTTTTTTATTTTTTGTAATTGTAGTGTTTATTATTTTTTGTAATTGTAGTTTTAATTTTTTAGTAATCTTAGGTTTTTTTATTTTTAGTAATGTTAGGTTTTTTATTTTTAGTAATCTTAGGTTTTATTAGTTGAAGCATAGGTTTTATTTTTATTTCACAGGTAAGTTTGTATTTATTTTTAAATAGGTAGTTAGTTAATACTTGTAACTTTAATTTAGGTCTATTTTAATTATGTTAAAGTTAGGGGGTGTAGGTTTAGGGGTTAATATATAGTTTAATTTAGGTTGTTGTGATCTGGGGTTCTTTGGTTTAGGTGTTAATAGGTTTAGTTAGTGTTGGCGATGTGGGCGTAAGGCAGTTTAGGGGTTAATAGGTTTATTAGTGTTTTAGTTAGTGATGGCGATGTGGGTGTACGGCGGTTTAGGGGTTAATAGGTTTAGTTAGTGTCGGCGATGTCAGGGAACTGCGGTTTAGGGGTTAATAGGTTTAGTTAGTGTCAGCAATGTCAGGGAACTGAGGTTTAGGGGTTAATAGGTTTAGTTAGTGTCGACGATGTCGGGAACTGCAGTTTAGGGGTTAATAGGTTTAGTTAGCGTTGGCGATATTTGGGAACAGCGGTTTAGGGGTTAATATGTTTATTTTCAGCTAGATTACGAGTTGTACGTTACGGCTCATAACTTTAATTAACTTAAATAACATAAATTATGGTATTTTCAGTGTTAAAACAGCACCGCAGCCATTACAAGTCTTGTCGGTATAGGTGTACCGCAAGCCTTTTAGCCTGTAACGCAACGTCAGTACCGCACTCGTAAAAATGATGTTTTTTAATGGGATTCCCATAGCGCCGGTATTACGAGTTTTGCGGTGAAGCTAAAAAGCGAGCGTTACACTCTAAAACGACAAGATCCGTAACGCCATCTAAAGTCAGTAGTTATGAGTTTTACGCTGCAAAACTGTACCATAAAACTCATAACTAATGTGTTAAAAAGTACACTAACACCCATAAACTACCTATTAACCCCTAAACCGAGGCCCTCCCGCATCGCAAATACTATAATAAATGTATTAACCCCTAATCTGCTGCTCCCGATATCGCCGCCACTCTAAACATTTTTTAACTCCTATTCTGCCGCTCCCTGACATCGTCACCACTATAATAAACTTATTAGCCCCTAAACCGCCGCCCTCCCGCATCGCAAACACTAATTAAATATTATTAACCCCTAATCTGCCATCCGCCCACATTGCCCCCACCATACTAAAGTTATTAAGCCCTACACCGCCGCCACTATAATAAACCTATTAAACCCTAAACCGCAAGCCCCCCACAACGAAATAAACTAAACTAAACTATTAACCCCTAAACCGAAAGCCCCCACATCACAATAAACTAAATTAAACTAGTAACCCCTAAACATAACGCCCCCCTAATTTTAGATTAAAATTACAATTTCCCTATCTTAAATTAAATTAAAAGTTACCTGTCAAATTAAAAAAACTAAGTTTAAACTAGCAACTAAACTAATATAATTATTTAACTAAAATTAAACTAACTACCAATTAAATTAAACTAAATTACACATTAAAAAAATCCTAACACTACATTACAAACAATAAAAAAGACTTAATTACAAAAAAAACCAAACACTAAATTACGAAAAATAACAAACGAAATGATCAAAAATAAAAAAGAATTACACCTAATCTAATAGCCCTATCAAAATAAAGAAGCCCACCCAAAATAAAAAAAACCTAGCCTACAATAAACTACCAATGGCCCTTAAAAGGGCCTTTTGTAGGTCATTGCCCTAATTTAAACAGTTCTTTTACCTGTAAAAAAAATACAAAGACCCCCCCAACAGTAAAACCCACCACCCAACCAACCCCCCAAAATATAAAACCTAACTCTAACAAAAACCTAATCTACCCATTGCCCTGAAAAGGGCATTTGGATGGGTATTGCCCTTAAAAGGGCATTTAGCCTAAATCACTAACCCCCGAAGATCCACTTACAGTTTTGGAAGTCCCGCTTGAACGATCTTCATCCATGCGGCGAGAAGTCTTCATACAGACGGCCTCTTCAATCTTCATCCCGGCGAAGTCCTCATCCAAGCGGCGAGAAGTCTTCATCCAGACGGCCTCTTCAATCTTCATCCAGACGGCATCTTCTATCTTGACCCCAGCGGCGCGGAGTGGGTCCATCCTGAAGACATCCGGCACGGAGCATCCTCTTCATATGGTTGCCGCCGTACACTGAATCTTTAATGCAAGGTACGCGATCCAAGATGGGGTCCCTTGCATTCCTATTGGCTGAAAATTTTGAATCAGCCAATAGGAATTAGAGCTGCTAAAATCCTATTGGCTGTTCAAATCAGCTAATAGGATTTAAGCAGCTCTCATTCTATTGGCTGATTCATCATTTTTAAGGATTTTTTGAGTGTGTTTTTTTTAAGTTTAGGGTTTGGGCATGTAAAAGAACTAAATGCCCTTTTAAGGGCAATGCCCATCCAAATGCCCTTTTCAGGGCAATGGGTAGATTAGGTTTTTTAGATAGTTTTTTTTATTTTATAGGTTTGGGGGGTTTGTAATGTTAGTGAGTATTTGTATTTTTATTTCACGAAAAGTGCTGATATCTTTAGGGCAATGCCCTACAAAAGGCCCTTTTAAGGGCCATTGGTAGTTTATTCTAGATTAGGTTTTTTATTTTGGGGTGTTTTTTTAATGGGTATTAGAATAGGAATAATTTTTATTATTTTGGATAATTTGTTTGTTATTTTGTGTAATGTATTTTTTTTTTAGGGGGTGTTTGTTTTTTTGTAGCAAAAGAGCTGTTTAACTTAGGGCAATGCCCTACAAAAGGCCCTTTTAAGGCCCCCCAAAGGGCCCTTTTAAGGGTCCTCTGTAGTTTGGGGGGTGGGGGTTTGTATACTGTTAGGGGGTGTTTTTTAATTTTGTAGCAAAAGAGCTGTTTAACTTAGGGCAATGTCCTACTAGTTTATTCTAGATTAGGCTTTTCATTTTGGGGCGTTTTTTTTCTTTAAAGAGTATTAGAATAGGAATACAATTATTTTTTTGATAATTTCGTTGTTTTTTTTTAATGGTAGGTTTTTGTTTTTTTTGTAACGGTAGGTTTTTTTTGTTGTTATTTTAGTGTTTTTTTATTTTTTGTAATGTTAGGTTTTAGTGTAAGGTAGCTTAGGTTTTATTTGACAGGTAAGTTTGTATTTATTTAACTAGGTAGTTAGTAAATAGTTAATAACTATTTACTAACTAGTCTACCTAGTTAAAATAAATACAAACTTACCTGTGAAATAAAAATAAAACCTAAGCTAGCTACAATATAACTATTGTAGCTATTTTAGGTTTTATTTCACAGGTAAGTACGTATTTAGTTTTAAATAGGTATTATTTAGTTAATAATTGTAAATTCAATTTAGATCTATTTTAATTATGTTAAAGTTAGGGGGTGTTAGGGTTAGGGTTACGTTAGGGTTAGGTTTAGGGTAGGTGTAGGGGTTAATAGTTTAATTTAGGTTTTTTTGCGATGTGGGGGGCTGGCGGTTTAGGGGTTAACAGGTTTGTTTAGTGGTAGTAATGTGGGAGGCCGGAGGTTTAGGGGTTAATATCTTAATTTAGTTGCGGCGCTGTCGGGGAGCGGCAGAATAGGTGTTAATAACTTTACTATAGTGGCGGTGATGTTGGGGTGCGGCGAAATAGGGGTTAATAACTTTAGTATAGTGGCAGCGATATCGGGAGCGGCAAATAAGGGTTTAATAACTTTATTTAGGTGGTGGCGATATCGGGAGTGGAAGATTAGGGGTTAATAACTGTAGGCAGGCGTCGGCGATGTCAGGGGCAGCAGATTAGGGGTATTTAGACGTAGGGTTTATGTTAGGGTGTTATGTTTACACGTTAGTTTTCGTTCCCCATAGACATCAATGGGGCTGCGTTACGGAACTTTTCTTTCCACGATCATAGATGTTAGACTTTTTCCTGACACCTTCTCCCCATTGATGTCTATAGTGAAAGCGTGCATGAGCCCGTCAAAACAGCGCTTGTTTTTAGTGCGGTAACGAGCTTAAAAACCCCATATTGTACGCACAAGCCGGGTTTTGAAAAACTTGTAATGGCTGCGCTATAGGGGATTAAATAACGCCACTTTTCTTGCGTTCGTTAATTTCCCTATAGCACTCAAAACTCGTAATCTAGGCGTTTGTGTTTTAGTTAGTGTCGGTGATGTCGGGGAACTGCGGTTTAGGGGTTAATAGGTTTAGTCAGTGTCAGCGATGTTTGGGAACTGCGGTTTAGAGGTTAATAGGTTTAGTTAGTGTTGGCGATGTTTGGGAACTGTGGTTTAGGGGTTAATAGGTTTAGATAGTGTCGGCGATGTAGGGGAACTGGGATAGGGGTATTGGAGGGATAGCTATTAGAAGGTTAGGGGGTATTTTGCTATGGGGGGTTGAGGCAGTTTGGGGGTTAATTGGTTAGGGGATAGTTTGTGATGGGGGATTGTTTCTTTTAGGTGGTTAATAGTTTAGTGGGGTATTTTGCAATGGGGGGTGTGGCAGCTTAGGGGTTATATGTAGCTAGGTATTTTACGATGGGGGTGTGGTGGTTCAGGGGTTAATAGTGTAGGGGGAGTTTTTGATGGTGTGTGTGGCGGTATAGGGGTTAATAGTATAGTTTAGTGCAACTTTTTCCTCCGCCACAACTCTTTATGCAAACTTTCAAGTCGGTATAAAATGCAATTGTGTTTCAGCGATCACATTTACTTTTTCCCTGTAACATGAGCTCCCTTTTGAGATCTATGGGACCCATTGAATGTATAGGGTGCTCAAATTATCACGATTTAGTGCAAACGAATTACGAGCAGTAATTTAAACACTGCTCCACTCATAATTCAAGCACAAAAAACACTGCAATCTCGCAATCACATTTGCACTTATGCGCAAACAAATACGCTCCACTCGTAATCTAGTCTTTCATCAGATAGTGTATGTATGATTGTGACACTTTATTTTAATGTATTTATGTTGTGTTTGGTGCAACATGTTATTTAGCCCTAACTATTTGACTTTAGTCATGCTAACCCGAAGAGTGCAAATTTAGTTTGTGCTTGCGTGGTCGCGTTTACTTTCAAATTGTAATACGCATGCACGCTCTAATATTAACTCACCACTTGTAATCTAGCCCTATATCAGTGCCTTCTACCTCGCCAAGTAGACGAATCCTGTGCTGTGCATGTTGCAGGATTTTCCACTTTGCTTAGTGAAATTCCTTCAGAGTTAATAATTTTAAAACATCTTTGAAATCTCATTTTTTAAAATACGCTACCCCATACCCCTAGAAGTTTAGTCTTAAAGAGATACTAAACACTTAATAGGGCTATCTCTCTGTGTGTGTGGGGGCTATCTCTCTGTGTGTGTGTGTGGGCTATCTCTCTATGTGTCTTAAAGAGATACTAAACACTTAATAGATTTCATGTACCTCCCTTATGGGCGCTGCCATGTTGGAACTTAGGTTAGACTGCAAGTATCTGAAAGAGAGTTACTGCACATGTGCATACACATAAGCACTGGAGTGCAATAAAAGGTAAATTTCAATATGGCAGCATCCATGACTAACAGAAGGCAGGGAATAACCTCAATACTATGCATATAAAATGTATTTAGGGCTATATTACGAGTGGAGCCCTATCATTTGTACTCAAGTGATAGTGGGTTTTTATTGCCGTTTGCTCACAAGTTAAATTCCACTCATATTACAAGTTGAAATAAATGGGATATGAGGTTTAAGGTGTTTGGGGAAAAAAATTACTGCAAAGGGGGATTCAACATAGAGATACACATATACATGTCTAAATATATATATATATATATATATATATATATATATTTTTTTTTATTTGTGTACATATGTATTTATATATTTATATGTGTATATATGTATTTACAGACATATATATATATATATATATATATATATATATATATATATATATATATATAAAAGTACATTTGAGCCCTTTGCAGTCAAGTAGATGAAAACATGAAAAATCATATTAATGCAATATTCATATTTAATAAAGTGTTATACTGTGTATTTACTAAATAAATATTCCACATTCCAAAGTTCTATGTTCATATAGGGGAATATGTTCTATGTATTTTAAAATAGATATTCCTATATATGTATTTGTGCAAAAATCCATCATATATATATTTAAATATCACTTTAAGAATAAACAGACCATATTCTGCTATGTGCAGAACATTGTATTATGAAATATGTAATATTATCTTCTTATGTTGCGCTTTTAAATAACGGCAATCGTGTTTACGTGACTTGTGGGTATTGAGGTTTTTTCACCTTTTTTGGCTTTATTGAAGCCTATGGGGAATGTGACTTTGCATTCACGATTTCTCAAAGTCAATTTGTTTCCATGACTTTGCGCACGTGAGAGCGCAAACTTTTTACTTTCAACCCGTAATGCAAGCGCAAAAAATTACTGTGTTAAAGCTCGCACACGAGTGCAAACTACTGCTCCACTTGTAATCTGGCCCTTAGTGTTTAATGTTCCTTTAGCATTTGTTTGGTTAATATTTCTCTTTAATTCAAAAACATTCTGAAAACAGAACATATAAGACACACTAATAAACAGACAAATAACTGACTGATCTCATCACGTCACCCATTCTTATCATGACAGGCGAGACATGGTAAAATAGAATCTTGAAGGAACAAAGATGGCAGAGGGCAGAAGAATGTTCATTTCTTTAGGTAACGTAAGAAGAAGATGCATTACCCAAGTACAGAAAAAAATGTACAGAACCTACTGTAACCCAGTCCTAATGATTCATTTAGAGAGTAAAGTTTAAGCAACTTTACAATTTACTTTTGAGATGTAAATATTTCCTTATTTCTCTTGATATCCTTTGTTGAACCCCATATTCTTTCCACAACAGCATACTTAGGCCTAGATTTAGAGTTGGGCGGTAGCTGTCAAAACCAGCGTTAGAGGCTCCTAACGCTGGTTTTTACCGCCCTCTGGTATTTGGAGTCAGTCAGGAAAGGGTCTAACGCTCACTTTCCAGCTGTGACTTTTCCATACCGCAGATCCCCCTACGCCAATTGCGTATCCTATCTTTTCAATGGGATCTTTCTAACACCGGTATTTAGAGTCTTGGCTGAAGTGAGCGTTAGAAATCTAACGACAAAACTCCAGCCGCAGAAAAAAGTCAGTAGTTAAGAGCTTTTTGGGCTAACGCCGGTTTATAAAGCTCTTAACTACTGTGCTCTAAAGTACACTAACACCCATGAACTACCTATGTACCCCTAAACCGAGGTCCCCCCACATCGCCGCCACTCGATTAAAATTTTTTAACCCCTAGTCTGCTGCTCCGTACACTGCCGCCAGCTACGTTATCCCTATGAACCCCTAATCTGCTGCCCCTAACACCGCTGAACCATATATTATATTTATTAACCCCTAATCTGCTCCCCCAACGTCGCCGCCACCTACCTACAATTATTAACCCCTAATCTGCCGACCGCACCTCACCGCTACTATAATAAAGTTATTAACCCCTAATCCGCCTCACTCCCGCCTCACTAACCCTATAAGAAATAGTATTAACCCCTAATCTGCCCTCCCTAACATCGCCGGCACCTAACTTCAATTATTAACCCCTAATCTGACAATCGCACCTCACCGCTACTATAATAAATGGATTAACCCCTAAAGCTAAGTCTAACCCTAACACTAACACCCCCTAAATTAAATATAATTTAAATCTAACGAAAAAAATTAACTCTTATTAAATAAATTATTCCTATTTAAAGATAAATACTTACCTGTAAAATAAACCCTAATATAGCTACAATATAACGAATAATTATATTGTAGCTATTTTAGGATTAATATTTATTTTACAGGCAACTTTGTATTTATTTTAACCAGGTACAATAGCTATTAAATAGTTATTAACTATTTAATAGCTAAAATAGTTAAAATAATTACAAAATTACCTGTAAAATAAATCCTAACCTAAGTTACAATTAAACCTAACACTACACTATTAATAAATTAATTAAATACAATACCTACAATTATCTACAATTAAACCTAACACTACACTATCAATAAATTAATTAAATACAATACCTACAAATAACTACAATTAAATAAACTAACTAAAGTACAAAAAATAAAAAAGAACTAAGTTACAAAAAATAAAAAAATATTTAAAAACATTAGAAAAATATTACAACAATTTTAAACTAATTACACCTACTCTAAGCCCTCTAATAAAATAACAAAGACCCCCAAAATAAAAAAATGCCCTACCCTATTCTAAATTAAAAAAGTTCAAAGCTCTTTTACCTTACCAGCCCTGAAAAGGGCCATTTGCGGGGCATGCCCCAAATAATTCAGCTCTTTTGCCTGTAAAAAAAGAAATACAATCCCCCCCCCAACATTACAACCCACCACCCACATACCCCTAATCTAACCCAAACCCCCCTTAAATAAACCTAACACTAAGCCCCTGAAGATCTTCCTACCTTATCTTCACCATACCAGGTTCACCGATCCGTCCTCCGAAATCTTCATCCAAGCCCAAGCGGGGGCTGGCGATCCATAATCCGGCTGAAGTCTTCTATCAAGCGGCGGCTGAAGAGGTCCAGAAGAGGCTCCAAAGTCTTCATCCTATCCGGGAAGAAGAGTAGATCTGGACCGGCAACCATCTTGATCCAAGCGGCATCTTCTATCTTCATCCGATGACGAACGGCTCCATCTTGAAGACCTCCGGCGCGGATCCATCCTCTTCTTCCGACGTCCAACTGAAGAATGAAGGTTCCTTTAAGGGACGTCATCCAAGATGGCGTCCCTCGAATTCCGATTGGCTGATAGGATTCTATCAGCCAATCGGAATTAAGGTAGGAAAATTCTGATTGGCTGATGGAATCAGCCAATCAGATTCAAGTTCAATCCGATTGGCTGATTGGATCAGCCAATCAGATTGAGCTCGCATTCTATTGGCTGATCGGAACAGCCAATAGAATGCGAGCTCAATCTGATTGGCTGATACAATCAGCCAATCGGATTGAACTTGAATCTGATTGGCTGATTCCATCAGCCAATCAGAATTTTCCTACCTTAATTCCGATTGGCTGATAGAATCCTATAAGCCAATCGGAAATCGAGGGATGCCATCTTGGATGACGTCCCTTAAAGGAACCTTCATTCTTCAGTTGGACGTCGGAAGAAGAGGATGGATCCGCGCCGGAGGTCTTCAAGATGGAGCCGTTCGTCATCGGATGAAGATAGAAGATGCCGCTTGGATCAAGATGGTTGCCGGTCCGGATCTACTCTTCTTCCCGGATAGGATGAAGACTTTGGAGCCTCTTCTGGACCTCTTCAGCCGCCGCTTGATAGAAGACTTCAGCCGGATTATGGATCGCCAGCCCCCGCTTGGGCTTGGATGAAGATTTAGGAGGACAGATTGGTGAACCTGGTATGGTGAAGATAAGGTAGGAAGATCTTCAGGGACTTAGTGTTAGGTTTATTTAAGGGGGGTTTGGGTTAGATTAGGGGTATGTGGGTGGTGGGTTGTAATGTTGGGGGGGAGATTGTATTTCTTTTTTTACAGGCAAAAGAGCTGAATTATTTGGGGCATGCCCCGCAAATGGCCCTTTTCAGGGCTGGTAAGGTAAAAGAGCTTTGAACTTTTTTAATTTAGAATAGGGTAGGGCATTTTTTTATTTTGGGGGTCTTTGTTATTTTATTAGGGGGTTTAGAGTAGGTGTAATTAGTTTAAAATTGTTGTAATATTTTTTCTAATGTTTGTAAATATTTTTTTATTTTTTGTAACTTAGTTCTTTTTTATTTTTTGTACTTTAGTTAGTTTACCAAACTATCTGGAGAATATCCCCTTGATAAAGCCCGGCGAACACCGGGGGAAACGCGTTGGGGTTCACATCCGTCAGGAGCACCAAAAAACAGGACTGTAATACTGAGGGCGGGCTGTCCGGAAAACCCTGCCGCAAGTCTACACTTGCCATTTCAAACTTCCAGTTACCAGTCACCTGTGGTCTGTGAGTGCTGTGCACGGAAACAAAGGGTTTTATCCTTGTGAATAAATAAAGGCATTTTTTTATCATACATGTGGTGAGTAGATTTATCACTTATTTGCGCTAATTTGTGTTATAATTGCACTTGAATCCTCTCTCTTTTGCGCTTTTGTTTTTCTATCTATCTACTTTAGTTAGTTTATTTAATTGTAGTTATTTGTAGGTATTGTATTTAATTAATTTGTTGATAGTGTAGTGTTAGGTTTAATTGTAGATAATTGTAGGTATTTTATTTAATTTATTGATAGTGTAGTGTTAGGTTTAATTGTAACTTAGGTTAGGATTTATTTTACAGGTAATTTTGTAATTATTTTAACTATTTTAGCTATTAAATAGTTAATAACTATTTCATAGCTATTGTACCTGGTTAAAATAAATACAAAGTTGCCTGTAAAATAAATATTAATCCTAAAATAGCTAAAATATAATTATTATTTATATTGTAGCTATATTAGGGTTTATTTTACAGGTAAGTATTTATCTTTAAATAGGAATAATTTATTTAATAAGAGTTATTTTTTTTCGTTAGATTTAAATTATATTTAACTTAGGGGGGTGTTAGTGTTAGGGTTAGACTTAGCTTTAGGGGTTAATCCATTTATTATAGTAGCGGTGAGGTGCGATCGCCAGATTAGGGGTTAATAATTGAAGTTAGGTGTCGGCGATGTTAGGGAGGGCAGATTAGGGGTTAATACTATTTCTTATAGGGTTATTGAGGCGGGAGTGAGGCGGATTAGGGGTTAATAACTTTATTATAGTAGCGGTGAGATGCGGTCGGAAGATTAGGGGTTAATTATTGTAGGTAGCTGGCAGCGACGTTGTGGGGGGCAGATTAGGGGTTAATAAATATAATATAGGGGTCGGCGGTGTTAGGGGCAGCAGATTAGGGGTACATAGGGATAATGTAGGTGGCGGCGGTGTACGGAGCGGCAGATTAGGGGTTAAAAAAATATGCAAGGGTCAGCGATAGCTGGGGCGGCAGATTAGGGGTTAATAAGTGTAAGGTTAGGGGTGTTTAGACTCGGGGTACATGTTAGGGTGTTAGGTGCAGACATAGGAAGTGTTTCCCCATAGGAAACAATGGGGCCGCGTTAGGAGCTGAATGCTGCTTTTTTGCAGGTGTTAGGTTTTTTTTCAGCTCAAACAGTCCGTAAGCACCGCTGGTATCGAGAGTTGCAGTTGCGTTAAATATGCTCTACGCTCCTTTTTTGGAGCCTAACGCAGCCATTCTGTGAACTCTAAATACCAGCAGTATTTAAAAGGTGCGGCCAGAAAAAAGCATGCGTAGCTAACGCACCCCTTTGGCCGCAAAACTCCAAATCTAGCGGTAAGGTAGGCCCAGGAACATGTACGTATCTAGAGCATTGTTACAAACATATTAGCAACTATTGGTAGCATATAATGCTCAAGACACATGCACGCTCCTGAGCCTACTTCAGTATGCTCACATGAAACGGAGCTACTCTTCATCAGTAGATACTAAAAGAGAAGTCAATTTGATTGTAGAAGTAAAGTGGAACGTTCACAGGAAGGATTCAATGTTCTTAAGGGAGCCCAAGGATAAAGCTTGTGAGACTCAGTAGTGCTACTAGACTGGGGGGGGGGGGATATCTAAGGTTACCACTAAGCTGCTAAGCTCAGCCCACTGATGACATCATGATCTGGGCTGCATATGGCAACCAATCAAAAAAGGCTCACTAGTTTGATTCAACAGACTGTCAAAGCTTTTCAACAGAAAGCCTAGATGCAGCCCAGATTGTGATGTAATCAGTAAGTTGAGCTTGGCAGCTATTTCAAAGTGGCCAGAAACAATATTCATTTTAAAATAACTTTTTTACTGTTCCTGCTGCATATTAAATAAAGGGGTGCAGGAGGCTATTTGCAACTTAATCTAAGGTAAGACTTTAAGATGACTAAGGTGTAGACTGTCCCTTTAAATATTCCCTTTACAACATTTATCTCTCTTGACCAAGGTAGGAAAAGGAATATGTGTATTAAAATGTGCTGCCTTGTAAATTGATGCCTTTTTTTAAACAATTGGCAATTAGGGGCCGAATTATTAAGCACCATATGGTGCCTAATACATCTGTTTCCGCTGTTTAGACTGCTGCTCCTTAACTGGTCCACCGCCTCTGAGCAGGGGACAGCAATTAACCCGGTCAGATACGATCAGGTTGATTGACACCCCCTGCTAGCAGCCAATTGGCTGCAAATCTGCAGGGGGCGGCATTGCACAAGCAGTTCACCAGAACTGCTTGTGCAATGCTAAATGCCGACAGCGTATGCGCTCGGCATTCAGCGATGTCTGTCAGACATGATCCGCTGAGCGGATCATGTCAGACAGACATATGATAAATCGTCCCCTAGAACCACTGGTATGGTCTCATTCTAACATGTGTGCATTAAAACTTTATAATTTGGGAAGGGAAAGGACAGAAAGCTAGGGATTGAGCCAGGAAAGTTTATTGGTGAAGCTGCTGGTGTTCTGTGTGCAAACTCAGGGTAGGTAGAGTAGTTGGTGGTCTTTGCCCAGACAATATATGCCATAGGTGGGGAATGGATAGTGAATAGATAGTTAAGGGATGTGCCTGGGTAGTATTTGTAGTGATTATTTAAGAAAAGACAGCAGAGAGTAGGGGCAATGTTCACCCCACCCCTCAGAGTAAAATGGAAGTGTAAACAAGAAGACTAAGGTGCCTTTGCACCCTTCTCAGAACCCCTACAGGACCTCTACTACACCATCATCCAATGTAATTTTGTCTGTAGGCTAAATTAAATGATAATGGATTTAGGGGTCTTCAGTGAAGGTGTTTAATGTCAATTTAATTTGTGTATCTCTGTAAACTATTTGTCTGACAATACATTTCTCCTGATAAATATTTTAATTTGATGGGAGAATCCATCAAAGTAAATTAAGATACTTGTATATCGAGGCCTTCAATTCATTCTTCTATATGTGAATAAGTGAAAATGTATATCATTAGTCATTTTAAAAAAACATATGGAAGATGATCCCCACTTAACCAGTCAGATCAGCTGACAAATACAGTGATCTGAAAACAATAGCGTATTAAAATTTTAAGCAAAATTAGTACATTTTTCTTCTTGGGAATCTGTGCAATAATTTTCAATGGGAAAATATAGTTATAATGTCCTAAACACAATTCCTATTTTTTCCCCAACATATTTCATGATTCAGATAAAGCATGCAGTTTTAAGCAACTTTCTAAATGAAGCCACCAATCAGCAAGCACTACCCAGGTTCTGAACCAAAAATGGTCCGGCTCCTAAGCTTTACATTCCTGCTTTTTAAAATAAAGATACCAAGAGAAGAAAGACAAATTGATAATAGGAGTAAATTAGAAAGTTGTTTAAAATGGCATGCGGTATCTGAATCGTGAATGTAAAAATTTGGGTTTCATATCCCTTCAACTTGTTTTTTTATTTTAAAAATGTGACACTATTTGGGAACAATTTGCTTCTGTAAACATGACATTTCAACTGTCTTGACTATTAACTACCTTCTTTAGAACTACTGATTTGTAAGAGGGACAAATACCATTTAAAATGAAATGTAACACATTGTTTTATACATTGTAGGGGCAAAGGATATGTTACCCACAACCACTATGGATAAATTCCTTATAGCATAGGTGGTTACCATTGTTACTGTGATTACCCACACAGACATTAGACTGCTGAATTAAAAAAGGGTTGCTCATTTTTGCCCTATTATACTAATAAATGTTAATAAATATAGGGTGCCAGAATCTCTTTTTCTCCACAGAAAAGGGAAAATGTCACATAGTTGAGTGGTGATTATTTCTGTAGCAATACGGGAGTACCTAGGGGAGTATGAGAATCCCTTTTTCATATAAAGGATGCTTTGTGTGCGGTGTATGCTATATTTATGGCATCATAGATTTTTTATGATTCATGATGGCTAGTTATAGACATCAGTGCTAGTGGGGAACTAATCTGGATTTATGCTAAAATAAAAAAGAGCACTGGTCATTCATGTGACAAATTATCGTCATGTGACTTAAACTGTGTGGGTATTGGCCAATCAAACATGTGCATTTTGCACCCAAACAGAAAATATTTTTATTAAGCAATAACAGAAACACAAAATGTGACAGATGTGCTTATACTTGTAGTTCAGTCTTAAAGAGATTCCTTTATTTGTCTCTTCCTGATCCTTCCTTTTCTATTTCTTTTCTACATATATTTGGTTCTTCAACCTAACTTGATGTAGCAAGTGTAATCATCATTGTTATGCCAACCTAAAACAAAGCAGGTAGAGCTGTTGCTAGGCAACATATAGTTTCACCTTTATGATGGGCAGTTGATGCTGTAACTGTCAAGTGTCAGGTAAAGAAGAGGCTGCAAGGAAGAGCAAGTCCTAACCTCCTGCTACAGTTTGTGGGACAAAGAATACTCTAAAGCAAGTGAACCAGAGGATATTATTAACAAATAGGTAAGATTAGAGCACACCATTAAAATGAGTCATTTAATTAAGAAAAAAGCTTAAATTTTAACTTGGTTTGCTAAGCAAATTGTTTTAAACCTTTTCAAAGTAAAGTACTGGCCATTCATGTGACAGTTTATCATCATGTGACTTACGTCATGTAGTTATTGGCCAAGGAGAAACTCAGATACAACCTTAAAATGAGTCATTTAATTAAGAAAAAAGCTTAAATTTTAACTTGGTTTGCTAAGCAAATTGTTTTAAACCTTTTCAAAGTAAAGTACTGGCCATTCATGTGACAGTTTATCATCATGTGACTTACGTCATGTAGTTATTGGCCAAGGAGAAACTCAGATACAACCTTAAAATAAAAAAATGATAACCCCATGATGTAAATCATAAAAACCTTGAATAGATATATATATTTTTTTTTTTAAAAAAAAGGGATATTTAAATATTTTTTTTAATAGGACTCTTTTATTCATTTCTTTGTTCTGATCATTAATGTTTTCTATTTTTAAGGGCTATTTAATGCACTTTGGACTAGAGTGTATCTATTTTCTAGAAACATCTGACTAATTTGAATTTGTTTGTTTAATCAATGGGAAATGATTAGGACCTGCCATTTTTTGTTACTATGTTTCAACACTCTGCAGGATCGTTCTATAGCAGCAGTATTGTAGCAGACCTACATGTATTTTGCAAGATGAATCACTTTTTTACTATTTTTATTTTAATTATATAAAGGTATTTTGTAATTAAAAATTAATAATAAGTGATTTTAAATGTCGCCTACAAACACTTTAATATTTATGGACATAGTCTTTTTCTTCCCTAATATCTCCATAGTATTGTATTTTCTATCTCTATTACTTTTTCTCAGCTGCATATCACCTTATGTATTTTGCTCCTGCTGCCATTTTAAAGAGACGTGATACCCAAATGTCGAAGCACTTGAAAGTGATGCAACATAGCTGTAGAAAGCTGACTAAAGAATATCACATAAACATATTGGACCACACTAATAAAGTATATATATATATATATATATATATATATATATATATATATATATATATCCTGTTGTTTCTTAGTGGGTTTGGGCTCCTCAGAGCAACCACAATCTCTGGGAGCTTTTTTGTTTGCTTTTTGTTGGCTTGTTTTTGTTTAGAGAAGAGCTGGTCTATGACCGGGAAAACCCTCCTAGGCTGGCTGGGCTCCTGGAACTCCTGGTCGGCCACAGGACAGCAGGACAGCCGCTAACTTTACCCCTGGTTGCTCCAGCAGCCCTTTGCCCCAGAGCTCCGCTCTTTTGGGGATTGGTAGCCCCTAGGGAGAACAAGAGCTGGGGGAATTATCAGAGGGGAGCTCCTTTGGGAACCGGGGTTTTTGGACACCCCTAACCCCATAACTTCAACGGACTGTAACTCCGGTCCCTGGGACCGAGAGCTTTAAAATGACACCACTCCACCGGGATCACCCCGAAACCACCACCCCTGTGTCCTGGGACTGTGGCTGCTATGGAGGTGCCGGTCCGTCTGGAGGGGCGGGAATGGCGGGAAAATTGTGGGATTGTCCTTTGTCTTATCAAGATGAGATGTGTGTATAAAAGGAGTGTGTGTTTTCAATAAAATCAGTTCTTGTTTCATCTGAATGCTAGTCTGTCTAGTTATTTGGGTGGGCTCCAGCTAAAATCACTTTCCTGGGCTACATAGCAGCCTGTCCCAGGCAGAGGAAGGACCCTCAGGCAGAGCTACCCAGTCTGGGTAGCTGGAGTCTGCCACATGGTGGGACCCTGAATACTGATGCTGTCGGGCATCAGGGGTGGCTACAGGCCGTGGTCACTTGCCAGCTACATAGCTGCAGTCGGCAGGGAGGAAGCAGGACCCGTTTGGCAGCGCTACCTGGTTGGAGTAGCTGGGGTATCCATCACATTGGCTGGCAGCGGTGGGATCTGCTTCTTCCACATAATTCCTGCTGACAGAGGAGAAGGGCCACAGTAGCCGGTAACTATGGAAGTCAAATTTCTAAGGAGAGTACAGGAGGCGCTGGCCCAGCTGGACGGTCCTATTTACCAACAGGACGTGCAGGAACAGAGGGACCTGATCCACCGGGACCTCTAGTGGGAGGCACTTCAACAGGAGCGGGACAATGGAAAGGTCCTCCACACGAATGACACAAGGTTCCGGGTTCGGCGGACCATGAGAGTGCCTTTCTTGGGAAAACAGCCAAAGAAGGAATGGCTATCTGTCCTACACAGACTGGTCCAGCAAGAGATGTGGGTGGAGGATGGCTATCGGGCCCTCCAATGGCTTGCTATGCAAGTGCAGCCATGGCTGGAGGATGACTCCCCCACAGAGGGCTTTGGCTTTGGATTACTGTTTGCAAAAAGGACAGAGGACCCACAGTTTGGGAGCAAGACGGACCAGGGTCTGGAGGATATCTCTGGGCTCCAAGAGGAACTGCTGGATCTCTTGGAGGAAACCTGGCTGCTAGACGATCTGGATTTTATAATTGACCAGGAAGAGGCACTGGTCAAAGAATACAAGAGGCTGCTAGATCTCGTTGAGCAGCGTGCCAAGGGTATACAGATCTGGGGTGCAGCCCTCTGTGATTCATGGAGCTCGACCATGGAGGAGGGGACACCAAGAAAAAGGGAACCAGGGCTGCTGGATCTTGATCAGCAGTCTGGCTTTGAGCTTATGGTCTTGGACCAGGGGCCACCCTAGCAAAAGCAATGGCAACAGGGCAGAGAGCCGCCGGCCTCTGCCCAGCCCCTGCAGCAGCTGTGGTAAACCAGGGACAGGAGGTAGTTGTCCTCCCTCCCCTTACACAAAACCCCTTGCAGGGAGAAACGGATGCCGATAACTCTCCCCAGCAGCAGAACCCCTTCCCGGGAGAGGAGACATTTGGTCTCTCTCCCCAGTGGCAGAGCCAGGAGCCAGGAGAGGAGACAGTCGGTCTCTCTTCCCAGCGGCAGAGCCATCCCCTGGGAGCGGAGGTAGTCGTCCTCCCTCCCCTTACACAGAACCCATTCCTGGGAGAGGAGACAGTCGGTCTCTCTCCCCAGCGGCAGTGCCAGGAGCCAGGAGAGGAGACAGTCTGTCTCTCTCCCCAGCGGCAGAGCCCTCCCCTGGCAGCGGAGGTAGTCGTCCTCCCTCCCCTTACACAGAACCCCTTCCAGGGAGAAATGGATGCTGATAACTCTCCCCAGTGGCAGAACCCCTTCCCGGCAGAGGAGACAGTTGGTCTCTTTTCCCAGTGGCAGAGCCAGGTACAAGGAGAGGAGACAACCGGTCTCTCTCCACAGCGGCAGAGCCATCCCCAGGGAGAGGAGGTAGTTGTCCTCCCTCCCCTTACGCAGAACCCCTTCCTGGGAGAGGAGACAGTCGGTCTCTCTCCACAGCGGCAGAGCCAGGAGCCATGAGAGGAGAGAGTTGGTCTCTCTCCCCAGCGGCAGAGCCATCCCCTGGGAGCAGAGGTAGTCGTTCTCCCTCCGCTTACACAGGACCCCTTCCTGGGAGAGGAGACAGTCGGTCTCCCTCCCCAGCAGCAGAGCAGTTTCCCATGGAGCGGAGGTTGCAGACCTCCCTCCCCAGCGGTAGATCTTCTTCTCGGGAGAAGAGACAGACGGTCTCTCCCCTCAGCAGCTTGGCAGGGTCTTTACCCTTTTCTCTTCCCAGAGTATTTCTCACAGGTGGATACCCGCTCATGCAGTTGGTGCCACAAATTTGGGCACCGAGTTTTGCTTGCCCCACCAATGAGCAACTTCCACCTACAGCCAGGCAGGAATCCGGCAATAGCTCTGTTGGATACCCAACCCTGCATTTGGTGCCACCAGTTTGGGGACCCGAGTCTTGCCTGCCTTACCAAGGAGCAACCTCAACCTACAGTCTGGGGTGGGATACAGCCGGGAAACCGGCACTAGCTTTGTTTGTGGGTGTGTCAGCCGGTACTAAACAGAGTGTTCCAGAGAGAGGCAGTGTGGCCATGGAACTTAAGGACACTGAAACTTGTGGGACAGCAATTGTTTGGGAGCCGACCTTAGCAAACTTGTTTGGGACATTGCATTATGTGACTATCCCTGCGCCCAGGGCGCAGGGTATAAACAACAGCAGGAACCCCCCAGGATGCCCCAAGCTCAGGAGAGATGGGATAAACTCTCCCAGTAACCGAGAAGTGGAGGGCCACCGTCGGACAGCCCCAGGCCGACCCGTTAAGGGTCTAGCCGGGTCTGTCAAACTGGAGGGGGGAGATGTGATGGATACCGGGCTGCAAGGGTTAAACCCCTACCCCCTACAACCTCACCACTGTTGTTTCTCAGTGGTTTTGGGCTCCTCAGAGCAACCACAATCTCTGGGAGCTTTTTGTTTGCTTTTTGTTGGCTTGTTTTTGTTAAGAGAAGAGCTGGTCTATGACCGGCAAAACCCTCCTAGGCTGGTCGGGCTGCTGGAACTCCCAGTCAGCCGCCTCACAACCGACACCCGCCTATCCCCTCTCAGGCTGGCCGGGCTCCTGGAACTCCCGTCGGCCACAGGACAGCAGGACACCCGCTAACTTTACCCCTGGTCGCTCTAGCAGCCCTTTGCCCCAAAGCTCCGCTCTTTTGGGGATTCGTAGCCCCTAGGGAGGACAAGAGCTGGGGGAATTATCAGAGGGGAGCTCCTTTGGGAACCAGGGATTTTGGACACCCCTAGCTCCATAAATTCAACAGACTGTAACTCCTGTTCCCAGTAATGAATCATGCTGATTTTTGGACTGTGGCATCTGGGGACTGCGAGCTTTAAAATGACACCCTGGAAGTGCTGCTCCACCGGGATCACCCCGAAACCGCCACCCCTGTGTCCTGGGACTGTGGCTGCTATGGAGGTACCGGTCTGTCTGGAGGGGTGGGATGGTGGGAAAAATGTGGGATTGTCCTTTGTCTTATCAAGATGAGATGTGTGTATAAAAGGAGTGTGTGTTTTCAATAAAATCAGTTCTTGTTTCACCTGAATGCTAGTCTGTCTAGTTATTTGGGTGGGCTCCAGCTAAAATCACTTTCCTGGGCTACATAGCAGCCTGTCCCAGGCAGAGGAAGGACCCTCAGGCAGAGCTACCCAGTTGGGGTAGCTGGAGTCTGCCACAGGGTGGGACCCTGAATACTGATGCTGTCGGGCCTCAGGGGTGGCTACAGCCCGTAGTCACTTGCCAGCTACATATCTGTAGTCGGCAGGGAGGAAGCAGGACCCGTTTGGCGGAGCTACCCAGTTGGGGTAGCCGGGGTATACGTCACAAGCTACGTATGGAGCTTGAAGCCCGTGTTTCTGGTGAGCCCTCTGAGGCGGCGGACAGACATCACCGAAAATCAACCCGATCCAATACGATCGGGTTGATCGATACCCCCTGCTGGGCAAATCAGCAGGGGGCAGCGTTGCACAAGAACTGCTGGTGCAATGATAAATGCCGAACAGCGTATGCTGCAATATAGGATCATGTCCGTCCGCACTTTGTTAAATTGACCCCAAAGAGTCATTAGAAAATTCAATTCACCTTGTACTATATTGAAAACACATTATTAACACATTGTTTGATGTTTTACTTTATTAATGTAATATATTTTTGAAAATTTACACCCATTTCAAATCTGATAACTGCAACACGTTCCAAAAAAGTTGGGACAGTCGACTGTTTACCACTGTGTAACATCACCTTTTCTTTTAAAACCACTTATTAAGCATTTGGGTACTGAAGACACCAGTTGGTTAAGTTTATCAAGCAAAATTTTCCCCCATTCATCCATTATGCATGTCTTCAGCTGCGCAACTTTACAGGACCTCGTTGCCTTATTTTATGCTTCATATTGTGCCACAAAATCTCAATCGGAGACAGATCAGGACTGCAGGCAGGCCATGCTAGCACCCACACTATCTGCTTACGCAACCATGCACTTGTAATCAAGGCAGAATATGGTTTGGCGTTGTCCTGCTGGAAAATGCAGGGTAGTCCCTGGAAAAGACGACGTCTGGATGGCAACATATGTTGCTCCAAAATGCTTCACAATGCACCACAAAATCTCAATCAGAGACAGGTCAGGACTGCAGGCAGGCCATGCTAGCACCCACATTTTCTGCTTACACAACCATGCACTTGTAATCCGGGCAGGATATGGTTTGCCGTTATCCTGCTGGAAAATACAGGGTAGTCCCTGGAAAATACGATGTCTGGATGACAGCATATGTTGCTCAAAATGCATACATATCTTTCTGCACTAATGGTGCATTCACAGATGTGCGAGTTACCCATGCCATGGGCAATGACACACCCTCATACGATGACAGATGCTGGCTTGGATGGTCCTTTTCCTCTTTAACCCGGAGAACACGACGGCTGTTTTTTCCAAAAATTATTTGAAATGTTGACTGGTAGGACCACAGAACACTATTCTATTGTGCTACTGTACATCTCAGATGAGACCGAGCCCAGAGAAGTCGGCGGCGCTTCTGGATAGTGTTGACGTATAGCTTCTACTTTGCATAGTAAAGCCTTTACTTGCATCTGTGGATGCAGTCGCGAATGGTGTTAACTTAAAAAGGTTTACCAAAGTATTCCCGAGCCCATGTCAGGATATCCATTACAGACGACTCATGATGGTTTTTGTGACAGTGACATCTGAGGGATCAAAGATAACACGCATTCAGAAGTGTTTTTCGGCCTTGCCCTTTACGCACCGAGATTTGACTGGATTCCTTGAATCTTTTAATTATATTGTGCACTGTAGAAGGTGAAATGCCCAAAATCCTACCAATTTGTCTTTGGGGAATTTTGGTCTCAAAGTGTTGGATTATTTGCTGACGCATCTGTTGGCAGATTGGCGAGCCTCGACCCATACTTGCTCTTGAAGGACTAGGCCTTTTTTGGAGGCTCCTTATATACTATGATTACACAATTGCCTCACCTGTTTCACATCACCTTCTTATTTCAACCAGTCACTTCTCTATTAGTCATCAGATTTGAAATGAGTGTATATTTTCAAAAATACATTAAATTCACAAAGTAAAACATCAAATAAGGTGTTAATAATGTGTTTTCAATAAAGCACAGGGTGAATTGCCTTTTCAAATGATTATTTTTGTTTGTTTTTTTGCATTTTCCATGCTGTCCCAACTTTTTCAGAATTGGGGTTGTGTATGCATATATATGTGTGTATATATTCATATAGATATCTAGGTATAAATTACATTAAAAAAAATTTATAGTTATAGAAATATCTATTTTAAAATAAAAAGAATAATTTTTTCTAGTGACAAACATAGAAATGGAAAGTATTCCTAACTCACTTTGGGTTTAGCGCAATTGCTCTAGTGCAATCTTGGGTTAGAGTGTGTGCGATAACTGAAAGTTTACATTTGTAGCCTGTCCTATAGAAGTCTATGAGGATAACAAGTTAGCATGGCCTCAATATTAAAAGTTCTGAAGTTAGTGCGCCTAAGTGCCACATTTTTAACGAGAACGGTTAGCATGCAAGCTGAACATTTATTTGTTTTGTGACACTTGTAATCTAGCCTTGTGCGTTTAATCCCTTTGCGGGTTGATTAAAATTACATGTAATATTTTTTACTATTATGGCCCTTAAAGGGACAGTCAAGTCAAAATTAAAATTGAATGATTCTAATAAAGCATGAAATTTTAAACAACTTTCCAATTTACTTTTATCATCAAATTTGATTTGTTTTCTTGGTATTCTTTGTGGAAGGCTAAACCTAGGTAGGCTCATATGCTAACCTACACCTTTCCTATCAGTATCTTATCTCTTTCACACTAAGTTGACTTATCCTGTGATGTGCACAATTATAGTTTCCTATAATTTCTAAAATCTTTGAAATCGCATTAATGAAAATATGTTACCCCATACCCCTAGACTTTCTCTTCATATAATAATATAATGGTCAAAAGAGTGATTTCTTTCCATCTAGACCACTTTTTGATCATCAAGCCCATAGTCTTAAAGTGTGTCTGGTTAGTATTTCTTTCATGTAATTGGCAAGAGTCCATGAGCTAGTGACGTATGGGAACAACAATCCTACCAGGAGGGGCAAAGTTTTCCAAACCTCAAAATGCCTATAAATACACCCCTCACCACACCCACAATTCAGTTTTACAAACTTTGCCTCCTATGGAGGTGGTGAAGTAAGTTTGTGCTTGATTTCTACGTTGATATGCGCTTCTCAGCATTTTGAAGCCCAATTCCTCTCAGAGTACAGTGAATGTCAGAGGGATGTGAAGGGAGTATCACCTATTATTGAATTCTACGGTTTTCCTCACAGGAAATCTTTTTTTTTTATAGGTTCTCTGTTATCGGTCGTAGAGATTAATTTCCTACCTCCCTTTTCAGATTGACGATATACTCTCATATTCCATTACCTCTACTAATAACCGTTTAAGTACTGGTTTGGCTATCTGCTATATGTGGATGTGTGTTTTTCGGTAAGTATGTTTTATTACTTAAGATACTCTCAGCTATGGTTTGGCACTTTATGTATTAAAAAAAGTGCAAAATATATGTATTGTGCTTATATTTGCCATGAGTCAGGTTTATGTATATTTCCTTTTGCAGACTATCAGTTTCATATTTGGGAAAAACAGAATTTATGCTTACCTGATAAATTTCTTTCTCTTACAGGTGTATTCAGTCCACGGTTTCATTCTTACTTGTGGGATATTCTCAATCCCTACAGGAAGTGGCAAAGAGAGCACACAGCAAAGCTGTCCATATAGCTGTCCATATAGCTCCGCCCCCCCCAGCCATTCGACCGACGGTTAGGAGAAAAAGGAGAACCATAGGGTGCAGTGGTGACTGTAGTTATTGTAAATTAAGTTTGAACCTGACTTAAACATCAGGGCGGGCGGTGGACTGAATACACCTGTAAGAGAAAGAAATTTATCAGGTAAGCATAAATTCTGTTTTCTCTTTCTTGGTGTATTCAGTCCACAGTTTCATCCTTACTTGTGGGATACCAATACCAAAGCAATAGGACACGGATGAAGGGAGGGAACAAGTCAGGTAACCTAAACGGAAGGCACCACTGCTTGCAAAACCTTTCTCCCAAAAATAGCCTCCGAAGAAGCAAAAGTATCGAATTTGTAAAATTTGGCGAATGTATGCAGTGAAGACCAAGTCGCTGCCTTACAAATCTGTTCAACAGAAGCCTCATTCTTGAAAGCCCATGTGGAAGCCACAGCTCTGGTGGAATGAGCTGTAATTCGTTCAGGAGGCTGCTTACTAGCAGTCTCATAAGCCAATCTGATGATGCTTTTCAGCCAGAATGAAAGAGAGGTAGCAGTCGCTTTCTGACCTCTCCTCTTACCAAAATACACAACAAACAAGGATGATGTTTGTCTGAAATCTTTAGTTGCTTTTAAATAGAACTTTAAAGCACGAACCACATCAAGATTGTGCAACAGTCGTTCCGTCTTAGAAACTGGATTAGGGCACAGAGAAGGAACAATGATTTCCTGGTTAATATTCTCATTAGAAACCACCTTCGGAAGGAAACCAGGTTTAGTACGCAAAACAACCTTATCTGCATGGAACACCAGATAGGGTGAATCACACTGTAAAGCAGATAATTCTGAAACTCTTCGAGCAGAAGAAAAAGCTACTAAAAACAAAACTTTCCAAGATAATAACTTGATATCTATGGAATGCAAAGGTTCAAACGGAACCCCTTGAAGAACTGAAAGAACTAAATTTAGACTCCATGGAGGAGCCACAGGTCTGTAGACAGGCTTGATTCTAACTAAGGCCTGTGCAAACGCTTGAACGTCTGGTACAGCTGCCAGACGCTTGTGTAACAGAATAGACAGAGCAGATATCTGTCCCTTTAAGGAACTAGCTGACAGACCTTTCTCCAAACCTTCTTGGAGAAAAGACAATATCCTTGGAATCCGAACTTTACTCCACAAGTAACCCTTGGATTCACACCAACAAAGATATTTCCGCCATATCTTATGGTAAATTTTCCTGGTGACAGGCTTTTTGACCTGTATCAGAGTATCTATAACTGATTCAGAGAACCCCCGCTTAGCTAGGATTAAGCGTTCAATCTCCAAGCAGTCAGTTGCAGAGAAACTAGATTTGGATGCTTGAAAGGACCTTGAATTAGAAGATCCTGCCTCAATGGCAGTTTCCATGGTGGGACCGATGACATGTCCACTAGGTCTGCATACCAAGTCCTGCGTGGCCACGCAGGCGCTATCAGAATTACCGAACCCTTCTCCTGTTTGATTCTGGCTATTAGCCGAGAGAGAAGAGGAAACGGTGGAAAGACATAAGCTAGACTGAATGACCAAGGCGCTATTAATGCATCTATCAATGCCGCCTTGGGATCCCTGGATCTGGATCCGTAAAGGGGAAGTTTGGTGTTCTGACGGGACACCATCAGATCCAACTGTGGAATGCCCCAAAGCTGGGTCAGCTGAGCAAAAACCTCCGGGTGGAGTTCCCACTCCCCCGGATGAAAAGTCTGACGACTTAGAAAATCCGCCTCCCAGTTGTCTACCCCTGGGATGTGAATTGCAGAAAGATGGCAGGAGTGATCCTCCACCCATTTGATAATCTTGGATACTTCCTTCATCGCTAGGGAACTCTTTGTTCCCCCCCGATGATTGATGTACGCTACAGTCGTGATGTTGTCCGACTGAAATCTGATGAATTTGGCCTCTGCTAGTTGAGGCCACGCCTGGAGCATGTTGAAAATCGCTCTCAGCTCCAAAATGTTTATCGGGAGAAGAGATTCTTCCCGAGACCATAGTCCCTGAGCCTTCAGGGAGTTCCAGACCGCACCCCAGCCTACCAGACTGGCATCGGCCGTGACAATGATCCACTCCGGTCTGCGGAAACTCATTCCCTGAGACAGGTGAACTTGAGACAACCACCAGAGAAGAGAGTCTCTGGTTTTTTGGTCCATTTGAATTAGAGGAGATAAATCTGCGTAATCTCCATTCCACTGTTTGAGCATGCACAGTTGCAGTGGTCTGAGATGGATTCGGGCGAAAGGGACTACGTCCATTGCCGCAACCATTAAACCAATTACTTCCATGCACTGAGCCACGGAAGGCCAAGGAATGGAATGAAGAACTCGGCAAGTATTCAACAGTTTTGACTTTCTGACCTCTGTCAGAAAGATTTTCATTTCTACCGAGTCTATTAATGTTCCCAGAAAGGGAACCCTTGTGAGCAGGGACAGAGAACTCTTTTCTACGTTCACCTTCCACCCGTGAGACCTTAGAAAGGCCAGAACGATGTCCGTATGAGCCTTGGCTCTGTGAAAAGATGACGCCTGTATTAATATGTCGTTTAGGTAAGATCTTAGTACCACCAGAAGGGACCCTAGCACCAGAAGGGACCCTAGCACCTTTGTGAAAATTCTGGGAGCGGTGGCCAACCCGAAAGGAAGGGCCACGAACTGGTAATGTTTGTCCAGAAAGGCGAACCTTAGGAACTGATGGTGATCTTTGTGGATAGGTATATGTAGGTACGCATCCTTGAGATCCACGGTAGTCATATATTGACCTTCCTGGATCATCGGCAAGATTGTCCGAATGGTTTCCATCTTGAAAGACGGAACTCTGAGGAATTTGTTTAGAATTTTTAGATCCAGGATTGGCCTGAAAGTTCCTTTCTTCTTGGGAACTACGAACAGGTTTGAGTAAAAGCCCAGTCCTTGTTCTGCAATTGGAACTGGGTGTATCACTCCCATTTTTAGTAGATCTTCTACACAGCGTAAGAACGCCTGTTTCTTTGTTTGGTCTGAAGACAAACGAGAAATGTGGAACCTTCCCCTTGGGGGAGAGTCCTTGAATTCTAGAAGATACCCCTGAACAACTATTTCTAATGCCCAGGGATCCGGAACATCTCTTGCCCAAACCTGAGCAAAGAGAGAAAGTCTGCCCCCTACCAGATCCGATCCCAGATCGGGGGCTACCTCTTCATGCTGTCTTGGTAGCAGGAGCAGGCTTCTTGGCCTGTTTACCCTTATTCCAGCCCTGCAAGGGTCTCCAGGTTGCCTTGGGCTGGGAAGCGTTATCTTCCTTTGCGGCAGCAGAGGTTGCGGCAGGTCCGCTTCTGAAGTTGCGAAAGGAGCGAAAATTAGCCTTGTTTTTGGCCTTAAACGGCCTATCTTGTGGAAGGGCATGGCCCTTGCCTCCAGTGATATCTGAAATAATTTCTTTCAGCTCTGGGCCGAAAAGGGTTTTCCCCTTGAAGGGAATATTTAACAGTTTTGTTTTGGATGACACATCCGCCGACCACGATTTGAGCCAAAGCGCTCGTCGCGCCACGATGGCAAAACCTGAGTTTTTCGCCGCTAGCTTAGCCAATTGGAAAGCGGCATCAGTGATAAAAGAATTAGCCAGCTTTAAAGCGTGAATTCTATCTATGACCTCATCGTATGAAGTCTCCCTCTGGAGCGACTCCTCCAGGGCCTCGAACCAAAAAGCCGCTGTAGTAGTTACCGGGATAATGCAGGCAATTGGTTGAAGCAGAAAACCTTGCTGAACAAAAATTTTCTTCAGCAATCCTTCCAATTTTTTATCCATAGGATCTTTGAAAGCACAACTGTCCTCTATTGGTATAGTTGTACGCTTAGCCAGTGTTGAAACAGCCCCCTTTACCTTAGGGACCGTCTGCCACGCGTCCCGCCTAGGGTCGTTTATGGGGAACATTTTCTTAAAGATAGGTGGGGGAGCAAAGGGTACACCAGGTCTCTCCCACTCCCTAGTCACAATATCCGCCACCCTCTTTGGGATCGGAAATGCCTCAGTGTATACAGGGACCTCTAAATATCTGTCCATTTTACACAATTTTTCAGGGACCACCATGGGGTCACAATCATCCAGCGTAGCTAAAACCTCCTTAAGCAGGACGCGGAGGTGTTCCAGCTTAAATTTAAACGCTAAGGAATCTGAATCTGCCTGCTGAGAAACTTTTCCTGTGTCAGAAATTTCTCCCTCAGACAGCCCTTCCCTCACTGCTACCTCTGAGTTTTGTGAGGGTACTACAGATAAATTATCCAAAGCTTCAGATTGCTCATCCTCTGTATTTAAAACTGAGCTATCGCGCTTTCTTGGAAAAACTGGCAGTTTGGATAAAAATGCTGCAAGTGAATTATCCATTACTGCTGCTAATTGCTGTAAAGTAATAGGGGCCAATGCACTAGAGGTACTAGGCATCGCTTGCGCGGGCGTAACTGGTGTAGACACATGGGGGGAGGAAGGAGGACTATCCTCATTACCCTCCGTTAAGGAATCATCTTGGGCAGCATTATTGTCACTGGATGATCCTTAAAATGCTTAGATGTTTTTGCACACTTTAAACATAAATGCAATGGGGGTACTGCCATGGCTTTTGAACATAAAGAACAAGGTCTATCTGAAGGCTCAGACATGTTTGACAGACTCAGACAACAGTAAAATATTGAAAAAAATACTTTTTGAAAAAACGTTACTGTCTCTTTAAATATTAAAAAGGCACACACTTTTTTACCAAATCATCAAAAACCATCCGATCTTAATGACATTTTCACCACATGATCCTAATGCCTTGAAATGATTGCACACAAGTTTTCAAATCGTTTAACCCCTTAATGCCCAAACCGGAGCAAAATGAAGTTAATACCCGGTTTAACCCACTACAGTACTATGCCACAGTCTTTGCTGTGGCTTTACCTTCCTTTAGGGTTAATTGCATGTGTAAATTAAGCCTCCCTGAAGTCCTCCTGTACTCTAAAGGCTCTGCACATGAAGCTGCGTGGAGCTGTGTTGCAAATCAACTGCGCAATTGAGGCGCAAAAATGAGGCCCCCTCCTTCCTTCTCCAGAGTTATGGGGCCTTCCTGAGTCAGATTAGCTGTCTTATAATATGCCAGGCGTAAAAAAGTCCCCAAAAAGTGTTTTCAACGTTTAAAAACGCTTAAAAAATATAAGATTACCTTAATAAAGCAATCGATTTAGCCCATCACAGTGTCTGCCAGTATTAAAGCCCTTAACTAAAGCCATCATTCTATACTGTGTCTCAGAAAATGGATTACCTTCCCTCATGGGATATCTGTCAGTCTTCTAGCACTACCAGGTCTTGTTAGAAAAAATGACTGAACGCACCTTAGGCAGTATAAGCCTGCAAACTGTTCCCCCCAACTGAAGTTCTCCTGTACTCAACAGTCCTGTGTGGGAACAGCCATGGATTTTAGTTACAACATGCTAAAATCTTTTTCCTCTCAGCAGAAATCTTCATCACTTTCTGCCTCAGAGTAAATAGTACAAACCGGCACTATTTTAAAATAACAAACTTTTGATTGAAGAAATAAAAACTACAAATCTATCACCACATACTCTTTACCCTCCCGTGGAGATGATACTTGTTGTGGCAAAGAGAATGACTGGGGGGGCGGAGCCTGAGGGGAGCTATATGGACAGCTTTGCTGTGTGCTCTCTTTGCCACTTCCTGTAGGGATTGAGAATATCCCACAAGTAAGGATGAAACCGTGGACTGAATACACCAAGTAAGAGAAAAACATATTTAGGAAAATATTTTTCTTACCTGGGGTATAGTCTTTTTTTCAAATTGACTGCTTTTTCATTACATTTTTGCAGACAAAATTAGGCTTGCAAGTTCGCAAAATGCCGATGTTTATTGCGTCTTTTTTGGTGCAAGAATTTTTTTGGCGCGAAGTTACGTCCGGTGAGGCAAATTTTCCAGCGTCTTAGTTGACGCCGAGTTTCCTTACACAAGGTTGTGTCTGCAATTACGCGAGTGTGTCATTTCTGGCTGTTGTTAGCGCCAAAAAATTTCATTTTGCGTTGTGCGTCATACTTGGCGCCAAATAATTTCATTATTTAAAACCCCATTCCTATATGCCTCTTGCCTTTTTCTATGTCAGAGGGCTATGCTGTTTGCTTTTTTTCCCATTAATGAAACTGCCATATAAGGAAATTGATAATAATTGATAATTTGAATAATTTTGCTTTATATGTTGTTTTTTCTCTTACATTTGCAAGATATCTCAATCTGATCCTGTCTCAGAAACCACTGTTGGAACCCTGTAGGAAGACTGATGAAACAGCCATTGGCTGAGAAACGCGTCGCCTTTGATTTTAATATTTTAAGAAAGTTTTTACTCTGAACACTTGCTGCCTCCTTTCTGGGACCTGGTCCCCCGTGCTGAGGGTTCTTTTGGATTTTCCTGACTGCTGTTTGATCTCTGGACCATTGTTTTATCCTGAGTGCCTTATACCAAGTCTGTTGGGTGACTGTATTGACCCCATCCTGCTCTATTAGCATCAATGGAGATGCTACTACTATTGTGAGTACCATTCTTATTTTCTGGTCTTTATTCATCATTGTCCTAACAATACTAGGCCATATAGGCACCTTGTGTCTCTTTTATCGTTTTAATACAGACATCACACCTTATGCGGGAGGTTGGTCTTCTGGGTGACTGTAATAGATCCCAGACTGTCTCTACAGCACTGATTGAGGTGCTTTCATAAATGTGAGTTTACATCTTACATGACTATCATTCTGCTTTGGATCAAACAATATTGGGCCATGCGGCGCATCTGTCTCCTCTTGTCTTTATAGATTACTGTTGGAACCCTGCTGCCTGATAACAGCTCTACTAAAGCTAAGTGTATCTGCTGTAACTTTGTGGGGATTATATCTCCAGCTGTAGTATGTAATAGTTGTCATGATAAGCTTTTACATGCAGAGAATGTATCCATCAGTAATAGTACAATGCCTGTTGTTCCTTCAACATCTAATGTACATGATATCCCTGTGAATATAAAAGATTTTATTGCTGATGCGATTCAGAAGGCTTTGTCTGCTATTCCGCCTTCTAATAAACATAAAAGGTCTTTTAAAACTTCTCATAAAGTTGATGAAATTTCAAATTACCCGAAAACATACTGAATTATCCTCATCTGATGAGTATCTATCTGATTCAGAAGATCCTTCCTCAGATATTGACACTGACAAATCTACTTATTTATTTAAAATGTAGTACAGGGAGTGCAGAATTATTAGGCAAATGAGTATTTTGACCACATCATCCTCTTTATGCATGTTGTCTTACTCCAAGCTGTATAGGCTCGAAAGCCTACTACCAATTAAGCATATTAGGTGATGTGCATCTCTGTAATGAGAAGGGGTGTGGTCTAATGACATCAACACCCTATATCAGGTGTGCATAATTATTAGGCAACTTCCTTTCCTTTGGCAAAATGGGTCAAAAGAAGGACTTGACAGGCTCAGAAAAGTCAAAAATAGTGAGATATCTTGCAGAGGGATGCAGCACTCTTAAAATTGCAAAGCTTCTGAAGCGTGATCATCGAACAATCAAGCGTTTCATTCAAAATAGTCAACAGGGTCGCAAGAAGCGTGTGGAAAAACCAAGGCGCAAAATAACTGCCCATGAACTGAGAAAAGTCAAGCGTGCAGCTGCCAAGATGCCACTTGCCACCAGTTTGGCCATATTTCAGAGCTGCAACATCACTGGAGTGCCCAAAAGCACAAGGTGTGCAATACTCAGAGACATGGCCAAGGTAAGAAAGGCTGAAAGACGACCACCACTGAACAAGACACACAAGCTGAAACGTCAAGACTGGGCCAAGAAATATCTCAAGACTGATTTTTCTAAGGTTTTATGGACTGATGAAATGAGAGTGAGTCTTGATGGGCCAGATGGATGGGCCCGTGGCTGAATTGGTAAAGGGCAGAGAGCTCCAGTCCGACTCAGACGCCAGCAAGCTGGAGGTGGAGTACTGGTTTGGGCTGGTATCATCAAAGATGAGCTTGTGGGGCCTTTTCAGGTTGAGGATGGAGTCAAGCTCAACTCCCAGTCCTACTGCCAGTTTCTGGAAGACACCTTCTTCAAGCAGTGGTACAGGAAGAAGTCTACATCCTTCAAGAAAAACATGATTTTCATGCAGGACAATGCTCCATCACACGTGTCCAAGTACTCCACAGCGTGGCTGGCAAGAAAGGGTATAAAAGAAGAAAATCTAATGACATGGCCTCCTTGTTCACCTGATCTGAACCCCATTGAGAACCTGTTGTCCATCATCAAATGTGAGATTTACAAGGAGGGAAAACAGTACACCTCTCTGAACAGTGTCTGGGAGGCTGTGGTTGCTGCTGCACGCAATGTTGATGGCGAACAGATCAAAACACTGGTAGAATCCATGGATGGCAGGCTTTTGAGTGTCCTTGCAAAGAAAGGTGGCTATATTGGTCACTGATTTGTTTTTGTTTTGTTTTTGAATGTCAGAAATGTATATTTGTGAATGTTGAGATGTTATATTGGTTTCACTGGTAAAAATAAATAATTGAAATGGGTATATATTTGTTTTTTGTTAAGTTGCCTAATAATTATGCACAGTAATAGTCACCTGCACACACAGATATCCCCCTAAAATAGCTATAACTAAAAACAAACTAAAAACTACTTCCAAAACTATTCAGCTTTGATATTAATGAGTTTTTTGGGTTCATTGAGAACATGGTTGTTGTTCAATAATAAAGTTAATCCTCAAAAATACAACTTGCCTAATAATTCTGCACTCCCTGTATATTCGTTCCTTGTTTAAAGAGGTGTTGATTACATTGGATATTGAGGTAACTAGTCTTCTTGATACTAAAACTATTAAACGTTTAAATTCCATTTATAAACCTCCTGTGGTTACTCCAGAGGTTTTTTCAGTTCCTGATGCTATTTTTGATATGATTTCTAAGGAATGGAAAATGCCTGGTACTTCTTTTATCCCTTCTTCAAGGTTTAAAAAATTGCATTCTTTGCCAGCAGTTAGTTTGGAGTTTTGGGAAAAGATCCCCAAAGTTGATGGGGCTATTTCTACTCTTGCCAAACGTACTACTATTCCTATGGAAGATAGTACTTTTTTTAAAAGATCCTTTAGATAGGAAACTTGAATCCTATCTAAGGAAAGCTTATTTATATTCTAGCCATCTTCTTAGGCCTGCCATTTCTATGGCTGATGTTGCAGCTGCATCAACTTTTTGGTTGGAAAGTTTAGCGCAACAGGAAATGGATCCTGATTTGTCAAGCATTGTTCGCTTGCTTCAACATGCTAATCATTTTATCTGTAATGCCATTTTTTATATCATCTTAATTGATGTTAATTTTTTTTCTTTAGCTATTTTAGCTAGAAGAGCTTTGTGGCTCAAATATTGGAATGCTGACATGATATCTAAGTCTAGATTACTATCTCTTTATTTCCAAGGTAATAATTTATTTGGTTCTCAGTTGGATTTGATTACTTCAACTGTCACTGGGGGGAAGGGAGTTTTTTTGCCTCAGGATAAAAAACCTAAGGGTAAATCTAAAGTTTCTAACCGTTTTCGTTCCTTTCGACAAAATAAGGAACAGAAACCTAATCCTTCCCCCAAAGAATCTGGTTCTAATTGGAAACCTTCTTCAAGTTGGAGTAAATCCAAACCGTTTAAGAAACCAAAGCCAGCCCCCAAGTCTGCATGAAGGTGCGGCCCTCATTCCAGCTCAGCTGGTAGGGGGCAGATTAAGATTCTTCCAAAACATTTGGGCAGATTCTGTCCAAAATCAATGGATTCAGAGTATTGTCTCTCAAGGCTACAGAATAGGATTCAGAGTAAGACCTCCTGTAAGAAGATTTTTTCTCTCACGCATCCCTGCAAATCCAGTAAAGGCTCAGGCTTTTCTGAAGTGTGTTTCAGACCTGGAGCTTTCAGGGGTAATCATACCAGTTCCGTTTCAGGAATAGGGTCTGAGGTTTTATTCAAATCAAAATATTCATTGGGGCCTATTTATTAAATGTCTGTCAGACCTGATCCGACAGTGCGGATCAAGTCCAACAGACATTGCTGAATGCGGAGAGCAATACGGTCTCCGTATTCAGCATTGCACCAGCAGCTCTTGTGAGCTGCTGGTGCAATGCCGCCCCCTGCAGACTCTCTGCCAATGGGCCGCCAGCAGGGGGTGTCAATCAACCCAATCGTACTCGATCGGGTTGAATTCCGGCGATTCCTGTCCGCCTCATCAGAGCAGGCGGAAAGGGATATGGAGCAGCGGTCTTTGTGACCGCTGTTTCATAACTGCTGTTTCTGGCGAGCCAAACACGGGCCATCAAGCTCCATTCGGAGCTTGATAGATAGGCCCCATTGTCCCAAAGAAAGAAAATTCAGGCAAGTTCTGGATCTGAAAATTTTGAATCGTTTTGTAAGAGTGCCAACTTTCAAAATGGTGACTATAAGGACTATTCTGCCTTTTGTTCAGCAAGGGCATTATATGTCCATGATAGACTTACAGGATGCATATCTTCATATTCCGATTCATCCAGACCACTATCAATTTCTGAGATTCTCTTTTCTAGACAAGCATTACAAATTTGTCGCTCTTCCATTTGGCCTAGCGACAGCTCCAAGAATCTTTTCAAAGGTTCTCGGTGCCCTACTCTCTGTAATCGCGGTATTGCTGTGTTTCCTTATTTGGATGATATCTTGGTACTAGCTCAGTCTTTACATTCTGCAGAATCTCACACAAATCAACTAGTGTTGTTTCTTCAAAGACATGGTTGGAGGATCAATTTACCAAAAAGTTCCTTGATCCCTCAGACAAGGGTCACCTTTTTAGGTTTCCAGATAGATTCAGTGTCCATGACTCTCTCTCTAACGGACAAGAGACGATTAAAATTGGTTTCAGTCTCAATCATTCCCTTCAGTAGCTATGTGCATGGAAGTTTTAGGTCTCATGACTGCAGCATCGGACACGATGCCCTTTGCTCGTTTTCATATGAGAACTCTCCAGCTTTGTATGCTGAATCAATGGTGCAGGGATTATGCAAAAATATCACAATTAATATCCTTAAATCCCAATGTTCGACTCTCTCTGACTTGGTGGTTAGATCACCATTGTATGGTTCAAGGGGCCTCTTTTGTTCGTCCAACCTGGACTGTGATCACAACAGATGCAAGTCTTTCAGGTTGGGGAGCTGTCTGGGGAACTCTGACAGCACAAGGGGTTTGGAAATCTCAAGAGGCGAGGTTACCAATCAATATTTTAGAACTCTGTGCTATTTTCAGGGCTCTTCAGGTTTGGCCTCTTTTGAACTGTGGCATATGTCAATCATCAGGGTGGGACTCACAGTCCTCAAGCTATGAAATAAGTAAATCGGATACTTGCTTGTACAGAATCCAGCTCCTGTCTAATTTCGGTGGTTCATATCCCAGGTGTAGACAATTGGGAAGCGGATTAACTCAGCCGTCAGACTTTAAATCCGGGGGAGCGGTCGCTCCATCCAGATGTGTTTTCTCAGATTGCTCAGATGTGTGTTCTTCAATAAATAGATCTGATGGCTTCCCATCTAAACAAGAAACTTCCCAGGTACCTGTCCAGGTCCAGGGATCCTTAGGCAGAGGTGGTGGATGCGTTAGCAGTTCCTTGGTGTTACCAACCTGCTTATATTTTCCCGCCTCTAGTTCTTCTTCATCATGGAACAATCGTTTGTGTTGCTGGTAGCTCCAGCATGGCCTCACAGGTTTTGGTATGAGGATCTTGTTCGGATGTCCAGTTGCCAACATTGGCCACTTCCTTTAAGACCAGACCTTCTGTCTCAAGGTCCGTTTTTCCATCAGGATCTCAAATCATTAAATTTGAAGGTATGGAAATTGAAACGCCTAGTGCTTAGTCATAGAGGTTTCTCTGACTCAGTGATTAATACTATGTTACATGCTCGTAAATCTGTTTCTAGGAAGATTTATTATCGAGTTTGGAAGACTTATATTTCATGGTGTTCTTCTCATAAATTTTCCTGGCATTCTTTTAGAATTCCTAGAATTTTACAGTTTCTTCAGGATGGTTTGGATAAAGGTTTGTCTGCAAGTTCCTTGAAGGGACAAATCTCTGCTCTTTCTGTTTTTGTAAGGCAGCAACTTAAGAATTGAATCTCAATATGTTATGTAGTAACTTGAGGTTTGGATCTCAACTGCAGATCAGATAGCTGAGGTGAAAAGAGGAGAAACCAAAGAGTTTATCTTGATAAGCTGGTTACAGGAGGTAAAGTGGCACACACCTGTATTGGACTGTTGAATTTAGTTGGGAGCAGCTAAATATAGGCAGACAATGTGATCATAGAATGATGTATAATTAGATTTTATACCTTGTTTAGGGGCTGCGAAGACAGTTTATAACCTGCTTATTTGTATAGAGATCAGAGCGAAGCCTACTTCAGATGGTGTAGCAGCGTGTGAACACTGGAAACAGGCTCGACGGAGTGACTTGTGACGTCACAGTAAAGGGTGTGTGCGAGGCGTCCAATGATGTGCGTAGAATTGATGACAGGCTGGGAGAGGGAAGAGCGGCCGAGGATCTCTGAAGTGAGCTCAAAGTAGGTGAAAATAAACTGCGATAGTTAAGACAAAAGTCAGGTAAAAAGTAAGTTGTGCTGAGTGGAGCAATCCAAGGAAAGTCTATGGAACAGCTAGAGCAGTTAGTAACCAGCCTGATGTAATCACTGTTAGATGCGGCAGTAGTTAATGAAGCGGCTGCAAGTCACTGTGTAGTTCCCAAATGCCGGGTATTAATATATTACTTGATAGTTCTTGAGCTTTAAACTTGGTTATAGTTGTAAGTCCAATGAAAAGAGTACTAGAACAAGTAGAAATAGCCAAGAAATTCGGTAGGAACGTTGATTCTGACGAACTACATGCTACACAAACTCAGAATTATTGGCATGTTGCCAAGAGGATCATGGGAATTTATAGACTGTTCTTAAAGGTACAAATCCCAGGAATAATCACATGACATGTCCCCCCGTCAAAGGGGCTGCACAGCGGCGAGCGGACCAGGCTTGTCAGGATGAGAGTGATGGAAGCGGGAAACCAAACGTGAAGCGTTTAAATGGGAGGAAGGTTCCCATGAGTCATCCTCAGAAGAAAACCTTTTCCAGCGCACCAAATACTGTAAGGCACCTTTGTACCAACGGGAGTCTAAGATGGCCCTTATCTCATAAATGTCCTCGTCAGTGATCACTTGGGGTACGGAAGCGTCTGATAACTGTTGCCTTGTTGGAATATACGGCTTGAGGAGAGATACATGAAATGTTGAATGTATACGATAAGCAGAGGGCAGGTCCAAGATGACAGAGTTCTCGTTTACTAGTCCTTTAATGAGAAAAGGTCCAATAAAAAGTTGTGAGAACTTCTTACATGGCGTTTTTAATTTGAGATGTTTGGTGGACAACCAAACCTTATCGCCTATGGCGTAAGTAGGTGGTTTCCTTCTCTTACTATCGTAGTATTTCTTCTGTCTTTTTTGTGCTACTTTCATGTTGTCTTGTAGATGAGAGAACGTGTCAGACAATGAGTTGATGGTATTATCTACATGGGGTGAGGTGGTATAAGACTGGGTGTACACCTGGAAAACAGGATGGTATCCGTAGTTGGCAAAAAATGGTGAGCACTTTATGGATGCATTCTGTAAGTTGTTGTAGGTGAATTCTGCCATATACAAGTTATCCAACCAGCGATCTTGATGGAAAGAACAGTAACAACGGATGTATTGTTCTAACCACTGGTTAACCCTTTCGGTCTGTCCGTTTGTCTGCGGGTGGTAGGCAGTACTGCATCGATGTTCTATTTTGAGAATGGAGCAGAGTTCTTTCCAAAACTTTGATGTGAACTGGGTACCATGGTCTGTAATGATAATAGCAGGTAGCCCATGTAGTCTAACTACTTCTTTCATGAATAAACATGCTGTTTCCGAAGAAGTAGGAAGTTTCTTGTAGGGAATGAAATGTGCCATCTTTGTGAAGAGGTCCACAATACTTTGTTATAATTGGAAGATGGAGGTAAGTCAACAATGAAATCCATCCCAATAGTACTCCAAGGACCCTGAGGTATCGGGAGAGGTTTCAGTAAGCCGTACGGACGAGCTTTCTGTGGTTTTAGGATTGTACAAATATGGCAAGACTTCACATAATCTTTTATGGATAGAGCCATGTTAGGCCACCAGTAACTCCTACCAAGAAGCTCCGTGGTTCTACCAACCCCCGGGTGTCCAGCTAGAGGTGAGTCATGATGGACAGCTGTGAGTTTCTCTCTTAGGGCTGGTGGTATGTATATTCTATGATTGTGACAATACAAGCCATTAACTCTCCTATGTAGCCTGTCGATTGGTAATGTGTCATCTAGCATTTGAGAAGAGTATATAGTATCGCAATTGAATTGTGTGAGACCAAGGAAATATTTTGGAGACAATATCGTTTGTGGAGGAATCTCATAAGAAGGTTGGTCAATACATCTTGATAGTGCATTGGCCTTCCCATTCTTGGAACCTGGGCGATAGGTGATATGGAAGTTAAATCTAGCAAAGTATAGGCTCCACCTGAGTTGACGTGATGAGACCGTTTTACTGGATTGTAAGTATTCCAAATTACGGTGGTCAGTATAGATAAGTATAGGTATGGTAGTTCCTTCAAGGAGATGACGCCAGTGTTCCAATGACTTCCTGATGACGAGGAGTTCTTTTTCTCCGATGGAATAATTCCTCTCTGGAGCAGACATTAATTTAGAGAAAAAGGCGAATGGGTGGATAGGTTCTGTAGGTGAAGTCTGTTGAGATAGTATTGCACCAATTGCATAATTAGATGCATCCACTTCTAGGATATACGGCAAATCTGGGTTGGGGAAGCGTAAAATGGGTGCAGTAGTGAAAGATGTTTTGAGAAGGTCAAACGCAACTTGTGCTTCCACACTCCATACGAAAGGAGATTGGAAACCAGTGAGGGAGGTGAGAGGTTTGACAATGTTTGAGAATCCTTTAATGAATTTTCGATATAAATTGGCGAATCCCAGGAAGCGTTGAACATCTTTTTTAGAAGTAGGAGTAGGCCAATTTAGTATAGCTTCTACTTTATTGTCTTCCATCCTGAGACCAGATGGCGTGATTTGATATCCAAGAAAGGAGAGTTCTGTGATGTGAAAAAGACATTTCTCGGGTTTAGCAAAAAGTTGATGAGTGCGTAGCCGAGCTAAGACCCAAGTGACATGCTTCACCTGCTCTTCTAAATCTTTTGAGTACATGAGAATGTCATCTAAGTACACCCCCATGCACACGTCCAACAAATCCCTGAATATGTCATTTATGAACCGTTGAAACATGGCTGGGGCATTACAGAGCCCGAAAGGCATCACAAGGTACTCAAACAATCCATAACGTGTCCTGAAGGCAGTCAACCACTCATCACCCTCACGTATTCTGACTAGATTGTAGGCTCCTCTTAAGTCCAACTTTGTATATATCTTAGCTTCACTAAGCCGTTCCACCATCTCAGGAATTAATGGCAAGGGGTACCTATTCTTGAGAGTCCTTTTATTGAGTTGTCGATAGTCTATTATTTGACGAAGCGAGTTGTCTTTGTTCTTGACAAAGAAAATGCCAGCTCCTGCTGGAGAAGTTGAAGGCCTGATTAAGCCTTTCTTTAGATTGTCTTCTAAATAACCCTTTCAGTTCAGGTTGTGTGAGTGGATAGATGTGCCCGAATGGAATGGTTGAACCAGGTAGAAGTTCAATGGGGCAATCATAGATGCGGTGAGGAGGCAGTGTCTCGGCCTCCTTATTGAAAACGTCTAGAAATTCCCGATAAACATCCGGTACAACGGAATCAGGGGATTCAGAGGTCTGAAGAAAACATTCATGATAGGAACAATTCTCTTTGCAGTAATCAGAATCCAATTCAACGTGTAAATCTCCCCAACTAATCCTGGGCTGATGACGCTGGAGCCAAGATAAACCTAACACAACAGGGAAAAGTGGAGAAGGAAGTACATCAAAAGAAATAAATTCGGAATGACCAGTTGGAGTGATGACCTTAAGAGGTATGGTTTGATGTGTGACAGTTTTGACAAAAGATCCATCTGGTGTTAATTTCTTTTGCAAAGGAATTTTATTGGTTTTAGCCAAGGCAACATCTAGGAAATTTGAGTATGCACCGGAATCTATGATGGCTTTAGTTGGTACTGCTTGGCGGTCCCACTGCAAGGAGAGAGATATAACACAGTAAGCAGAATCAGTAATGCGGTTTGAGAAACAGTTTTTTACGGGATCAGACTTACTGGGTTTTTGGCGTTGGAGAATTGGACATTCTCTCACTGAGTGTGCAGGAGACGCACAGTACATGCACAAGTTTTACCTCTTCATACGAAATTTTTCATCAGGCTGTAGAGGGCCCTTCGTGAAACCAATCACCATTGGGATGGGAGCATCCTTGGAAGTAGTGGATGGAGAATGAGAGGAGTAAGTATGTTGAGAAGAATCTGTATGGAGGCGTTCAGCATGCCTTTCTCTGAGGCGTCTGTCTATTTGAATGGTAAGCTCTATCAATGCTTGTAGTGATCTGGGGGTGTCGGCACGAGCTAGCTCGTCCTTGAGGGCATCGCTGAGACCTAGCCTGTATTGGTTTCGCAGTGCCACATCACTCCATTCAGAGTCCTTTGAGTAAAGTTTGAATTCAGTGAGATATTCTTCTACAGGCCTACGTCCCTGCTTCAGAGAGCGCATCATATTCTCTGCAGTTAGTTATTTCTGTGTGTCTTCGTACAAAGTACTCATCTGAGAGAAGAAATCGCTCAAGGATCCTAATACTGGGTCGTCGTTTTCAAAGAACATGTCAGCCCAACTCCTAGGTTCACCCCTTAAGAAAGAGATCACGGTCATGACTTTAATTCTTTCATTATGGTATGTTTTTGGCCTCATTTGAAATAACAGATAGCAGGAGTTTTTAAACTGTCTGAACATAGAACGTTCTCCAGAGAACCTGTCAGGCAAAGAAATCTGGGGCTTAGGGGTATTATCCTGCACAATGGCATGTAATGTCTCATTCTGCATTTGCAACTCTCTAAGCCCCTGTGATAACTGATCCACACGTTGGGAAAGATTGCACACTACTGTTGGAATATCTGCTGGATCCATGGGGGGGCCAATAATTATGTAAGGCAGCAACTTAAGAATTGAATCTCAATATGTTATGTAGTAACTTGAGGTTTAGATCTCAACTGCAGATCAGATAGCAGAGGTGAAAAGAGGAGAAACCAAAGAGTTTATCTTGATAAGCTGGTTACAGGAGGTAAAGTGGCACACACATGTATTGGACTGTTGAATTTAGTTGGGAGCAGCTGGATATAGGCAGACAATGCGATCATAGAATGATGTATAATTAGACTTTATACCTTGTTTATGGGCTGCGAAGACAGCTGATAACCTGCTTATTTGTATAGAGATCAGAGCCAAGTCTACTTCAGATGGTGTAGCAGCGTGTGAACGCTGGAAACAGGCTCGACGGAGTGACTTGTGACGTCACAGGAGGGTGTGTGCGAGGCGTCCAATGATGTGTGTAGATTTGCTGACAGGCTGGGAGAGGTGAGAGCGGCAGAGGATCTTGGAAGTGAGCTCAAACTAGGTGAAAATAAACTGCGATAGTTAAGACAAAAGTCCGGTAAAAAGTAAGTTGTGCTGAGTGGAGCAATCCAAGGAAAGTCTATGGAACCGCTAGAGCAGTTAGTAACCAGCCTGATGTAATCACTGTTAGATGCGGCAGTAGTTAATGAAGCGGCTGCAAGTCACTGTGTAGTTCCCAAATGCCGGGTATTAATATATTACTTGATAGTTCTTGAGCTTTAAACTTGGTTATAGTTGTAAGTCCAATGAAAAGAGTACTAGAACAAGTAGAAATAGCCAAGAAATTCAGTAGGAACGTTGATTCTGACGAACTACATGCTACACAAACTCAGAATTATTGGCATGTTGCCAAGAGGATCATGGGAATTTATAGACTGTTCTTAAAGGTACAAATCCCAGGAATAATCACATGACAGATTTATTTCACAGAAATTGCTAAGCTTCTTGATATTCACTGTTTTGTACAGGCTTTGGTCCGTATCAATTCTGTCATTAAATCAATCTCTCCTTGGAGTCTTAATTTGGTTTTGAAGGCTTTACAGGCTCCTCCGTCTGAGACTATGCATTCTTTGAACATTAAACTACTTTCTTGGAAAGTGTTGTTCCTTTTGGCCATCTCTTCTGCTAGAAGAGTTTCCGAATTATCTGCTCTTACTTGTAAATATCCTTTTCTGATTTTCCATCAGGATAAGGCAGTTTTGTGGACTTCATTTAAATTTCTATCTAAGGTTGTGAATTCTAACATTAATAGAGAAATTGTTGTTCCTTCTTTGCGTCCTAATCCAAAGAATTCTTTGGAGAGATCCTTACATTCTTTGGATGGTGTAAGAGCTTTAAAATATTATGTTGAATATTATATTGAATGAATAATATCTATTTGTTATCTTTTCTGGTTCTAGGAAAGGTCAGAAGGCTTCTGCCATTTCCTTTGCATCTTGGTTAAAGCTTTTGATTCATCAGGTTTATTTGGAGTCGGCCCGGCCCCGCCTCAGATAATTATAGCTCATTCTACTAGATCAGTCTCCACTTTGTGGGCTTTTAAGATTGAAGCTTCAGTTGATCAGATTTGCAAAGCAGCAACTTGGTCTTCTTTGCATACATTTACTAAATTCTACCGTTTTGATGTATTTGCTTCTTCGTAAGCAGTTTTTGGTAGAATAGTTTTTCAGGCAGCTGTTTCAGTTTGATTCCTCTGCTTATGTTTAAGTTTTATTCTATTCATTTATGAGAATAAACTTATATTTTGGGTTGTGGATTAATTTTTTTCAGCGGAAAATGGCTGTTATTATTTGTATCCCTCCCTCTCTAGTGACTCTTCTGTGGAGTTCCACATCTTGGGTATTACTATCCCATACGTCACTAGCTCATGGACTCTTGCCAATTACATGAAAGAAAACATAATTTATGTAAGAACTTACCTGATAAATTAATTTCTTTCATATTGGCAAGAGTCCATGAGACCCACCCTTTTTATGGTGGTTATGATTTTTTGTATAAAGCACAATTATTCCCAAATTCCTTTTTTTGATGCTTTTTACTCCTTTCTTTTTCACCCCACTACTTGACTATTCATTAAACTGAATTGTGGGTGTGGTGAGGGGTACATTTATAGGCATTTTGAGGTTTGGGAAACTTTGCCCCTCCTGGTAGGATTGTATATCCCATACGTCCCTAGCTCATGGACTCTTGCCATTATGAAAGAAATTAATTTATCAAGTAAGTTCTTACATAAATTATGTTTTTTCGTTAGTTAAAGGGAAACTAAACCCATTTTTTTTCTTTCCTGATTCAGATAGAGCAGGCAACTTTCTAATTTACTACTATTATCAATTTTTCTTCGTTCTCTTGCTATCTTTATTTAAAAAGCAGTAATGTTTAGCTTAGGAGCCCACCCATTTTTGGTTGAGAATCTGGGTTATCGTTGCTTATTGATGTAAGCAAGCGCTATCCATGGTGCTGAACTTAAATGGATCAGCTGGTAAGCTTTACATTCCTGCTTTTTAAATAAAGATAGCAAGAGAACGAAGACAAATTGATAATAGGAGTAAATTAGAAAGTTGCTTAAAATTAGATGATCTATCTGAATCAGGAAAGAAAAAAATTTGGCTTTAGTGTCCCTTTAGTAAACAAATTGATAACACAGAAAGAAAGCAGTTACATACACTGATAAAAAGAAAGACAAATAACAGATGTCATCAAGTTATCCTTTCTTATAATGACAGGTCAAAACATGGTAAGTTTGAATCTAGGAGGAATAAAGATCACAGATAGAAGTAGTCAGAAATTTCAAAGATAAACGTAAGGTAAGAAGAAAATTCTGCTTTGAAAAAATATGGATATAAGGTATGTAGAAAAACAATACTGTAACCCAGTCCCTATAATTCAGAGAAGATATTAAAGGGCTACTAAACCCAAATAATTTATTTCATGATTCAGATAGAGCATGCAATTTTAAGCAACTTTTCTAATTTACTCCTATTATCATTTTTTCTTTGTTCTCTTGACAAGCATAAAGATACCAAGAAAATGAAGAAAATGTGATAATTGGAGTAAAATAGAAAGCTGCAGGAAATTGCATGCTCTATCTGAATCACGAAATAAAATTGAGTTCAGTGTCCCTTTAAGGCCAAAAGGTTAATTTAGTTAACCAGGTAGGCAGCTGGAATTTGAGATTTGTTTTCACCCCAAATAGTGTATGAAAATTAAAATATATATTTAATGTGGCTATTTTTAATGTGGATATTTGTGGTAGATTAATTAACCCTTTTTTTACTGTTAATGCATCTTTTGGAAAAAAAATTTTTTACCTGTTGTGTCATTGTGAATTGAGTTATGGACTTTGTTATTACAGAGACATAATGAAAATATCAGTGTCATTTGTTTAAAGTATTGTAATTCAAATACATTTGCACTATTTGTATATTACAAAATTCTAAGATTTAAGAATTTTAATAAAACTTTATAGTCTTCTGAAAAAAGAAAAAAGTGTCATAGAATCAATACAGCACATGGTGTAGGCCTGATAAGGCTAAGTAATTAGATGCAAAACAATCAGAATATCTATGATAGGAACTAAAGAAGGTTTTGTTCATAGTAGAAATAATCTTTATGTGCTTTAGTACAAAGAGACACTAAGCAACAAATAATCAAACTAAGATTAATAACAATGTTGTAATAAATGACAAAAGAAGCGCATTGCAATATGGCGCCTAACTTGGATGTGTCTGTAGACTTGGAGCTTGACTACCCTATGTTTCTCGTACATTGGACTTTGAATAATTTGCAGTTTCTAGCAGGGGAGCTTATTTCATTGCAATCTAGGAATGATATTCCACCTTACCACGGATTACTTACCTTATAGGAGGATTATAAAGCATGATGGAGAAAGTATCTGTAAAAGAAAAAGGGGACACCTGCTTAAGCCATGAAAGAAGCCGAATCAACCCTAGATATCAATTGGGTGAGAGACAACACCCTATGAAAGGTGGAAAGAGTTCATTACATGAGCTTGTAGTCCACATACAACATTGTTATTTAATCTGTTCCAAATTTACATTTTGATACATTTTATTGTGAATAAAACTATGAAAAACAACGCTAAAAGGGATATGAAACCCAATTTTTATTTGTTTCATTGTTTAGATAGAGAAATTTTAAGAAACTTTCTAAACTAAATTACCTTTTTGGCCTAAAAGGGAAACTAAACCCAATTTTTTCCTTTTGTGATTCAGATAAAGCATGCAATTTTAAGCAACTTTCTAATTTACTCCTATTATCAATTTTTCTTTGTTCTCTTGCTATCTTTATTTGAAAAAGAAGGCATCTAAGCTAAGGAGGCAGCTAATTTTTGGTTCAGGCCCTGGACCGCACTTGTTTATTGGTGGGTTGAATTTATCCATCAATCAGCAAGAACAACCCAGGATGTTCACCAAAAATGGGACGGCATCTAAAGTTACATTCTTGCTTTTCAAATAAAGATACCAAGAGAATGAAGAACATTTGATAATAGGAGTAAATTAGAAAGTTACTTAAAATTGCATGCTCTATCTGAATCACAAAGAAAAAAAAATTGGGTTCAGTGTCCCTTTATGGCCAAAAGGTTAATTTAGTTAACCAGGTAGGCAGCTGGAATGTGAGATTTGTCTTCACCCCAAATAGTGTTTGAAACTTAAAATATATATTTAATGTGGCTATTTTTAATGTCGCTATTTGTGGTAGAGTAATTAACCCTTTTTTTTACTATTAATGCATCTCTTGGAAAAAAATTGTTTTATCTGTTGAGTCATTGTGAATTGAGTTATGGACTTTGTTATTACAGAGACATAATGAAAATATCATTGTCATTTGTTTTAAGTATTGTAATTCAAATGCATTTGCACTATTTGTATATTACAAAATTCTAAGATTTAAGAATTTTAATAAAACTTTATAGTCTTCTGAAAAAAGAAAAAAGTGTCATAGAATCAATACAGCGCATGGTGTAGGCCTGATAAGGCTAAGTAATTAGATGCAAAACAATCAGCATATCTATGATAGGAACTAAAGAAGGTTTTGTTCATAGTAGAAATAATCTTTATGTGCTCTAGTACAAAGAGATACTAAGCAACAAATAATCAAACTAAGATTAATAACAATGTTGTAATAAATGATAAAAGAAGCGCATTGCAATACGGCGCCTAACTTGGATGTGTCTGTAGACTTGGAGCTTGACTACCCTACGTTTCTCGTACATTGGACTTTGAATAATTTGGAGTTTCTAGCAGGGGAGCTTATTTCATTGCAATCTAGGAATGAGATTCCACCTTACCACGGATTACTTACCTTATAGGAGGATTATAAAGCATGATGGAGAGAGTATCTGTAAAAGAAAAAGGGGACCCCTGCTTAAGCCATGAAAGAAGCCAAATCAACCCTAGATATCAATTGGGTGAGAGACAACACCCCATGAAAGGTGGAAAGAGTTCATTACATGAGCTTGTAGTCCACATACAACATTGTTACTTAATCTGTTCCAAATTTACATTTTGATACATTTTATTGTGAATAAAACTATGAAAAACAACGCTAAAAGGGATATGAAACCCAATTTTTATTTGTTTCATTGTTCAGATAGAGACATTTTAAGAAACTTTCTAATTTATTCCTATTTTAAATTTTGCTTCATTATCTTGGTATCTTTATTTAAAAAGCAGAAATATAATCTTAGGAGCCGACCCATTTTTTATTCATCACTTGGGTAGCGCTTGCTGATTAGTGGCTTAATGGAGCTACCAATCAGCAAGCACTACCTAGGGTGCTGAACCAGAAATGGGCCAGATCCTAAGATTACATTCCTGCTTTTTAAAATAAAGTTACCAAGAGAACAAAGAAAAATTGATAATAGGAGTAAATTAGAAGGTAGTTTAAAATTGCCTGCTCTGTCTGAATTATGAAAGAAAAAAATTGGATTTCATATCCCTTTAAAAAATTCTAGCCATCAGTACTTTGAGAAAAATAATTCATATTTTTCACAGAGAATATAATTATAATAATTTATAAATTATATATAAAAAAATACTTATTTTCCTATCCATTTTGACTTTTTATCAGATTTTTGATTGCCAATAGTACTGATATTATCTTGCATTTGATTAGTTAACGTCATCAGGCCTCTCCATGTGAAAATTGTTTTAAACTAAATATATGTTGACTCAAGTGAATTCTATTAGTGTTTGTAAATTAAGATGTAAGAATTTGGAATATAATGATATACATTTATTGCAACTGTTATAGATAGTTACATTTTCAAATCTATGAAATGCAGTCAAGTACATAAAAACATATTTATACAATATATAAAATATAAAATCAAATATTACCATTAGAATGTCCTCATTAAAAACTATTAATATTATATAACCGCTGCCAATATTAATTATAATTGTGTAACTGCCAAAAATATAAATATAACCTTAAGGAAATTAAGTAATACCAGGAGGGCAAAGCAGTGACCAATGAGAGCTGTCGCTCACACCTAAAATGTTTTCACTGGATGATTAAAAAGGAGGGAGGAGCTAAGTTAGAAGACAAAAAAGCGCTTATTTGAAAAAGAATATGAAAAATAGTAGTGAAAGACAGCACCTTTTCAGTCTGGGGCACAGGAAAGGGTTAGCCAAACCCCAATATCAATCTCAAAAAGGTAATTTTCCAGCCTCCAGTAGAATTTAAAAGACCTTTATTAATCTCTTACAGGGTCCATTATAACAACAACGTTTCAAACCTATGCCAGGTTCTTAATCATGTTTCATGATTAAGAACCTGGCATAGGTTTGAAACGTTGTTGTTATAATGGACCCTGTAAGAGATTAATAAAGGTCTTTTAAATTCTACTGGAGGCTGGAAAATTACCTTTTTGTATTTGAAAAAGAAGGCATCTAAGCTAAGGAAGCAGCCAATTTTTGGTTCAGACTCTGGACCGCACTTGTTTATTGGTGGGTTGAATTTATCCATCAATCAACAAGAACAACTCAGGATGTTCACCAAAAATGGGACGGCATCTAAAGTTACATTCTTGCTTTTCAAATAAAGATTCCAAGAGAATGAAGAACATTTGATAATAGAAGTAAATTAGAAAGTTACTTAAAATTGCATGCTCTATCTGAATCACAAAGAAAAAAAATTGGGTTCAGTGTCCCTTTAAGGCCAAAAGGTTAATTTAGTTAACCAGGTAGGCAGCTGGAATGTGAGATTTGTCTTCACCCCAAATAGTGTTTGAAACTTAAAATATATATTTAATGTGGCTATTTTTAATGTCGCTATTTGTGGTAGATTAATTAACCCTTTTTTACTATTAATGCATCTTTTGGAAAAAAATTGTTTTATCTGTTGAGTCATTGTGAATTGAGTTATGGACTTTGTTATTACAGAGGCATAATGAAAATATCAGTGTAATTTGTTTTAAGTATTGTAATTCAAATACATTTGCACTATTTGTATACTACAAAATTCTAAGATTTAAGAATTTTAATCAAACTTTATAGTCTTCTGAAAAAAGTGTCATAGAATCAATACAGCACATGGTGTAGGCCTGATAAGGCTAAGTAATTAGATGCAAAACAATCCGCATATCTATGATAGGAACTAAAGAAGGTTTTGTTCATAGTAGAAATAATCTTTATGTGCTTTAGTACAAAGAGATACTAAGCAATAAATAATCAAACTAAGATTAATAACAATGTTGTAATAAATGACAAAAGAAGCGCATTGCAATATGGCGCCTAACTTGGATGCGTCTGTAGACTTGGAGCTTGACTACCCTATGTTTCTCGTACATTGGAATTTGAATAATATGGAGTTTCTAGCAGGGGAGCTTATTTCATTGCAATCTAGGGATGATATTCCACCTTACCACGGATTACTTACCTTATAGGAGGATTATAAAGCATGATGGAGAAAGTATCTGTAAAAGAAAAAGGGGACCCCTGCTTAAGCCGTGAAAGAAGCCGAATCAACCCTAGATATCAATTGGGTGATAGACAACACCCCATGAAAGGTGGAAAGAGTTCATTACATGAGCTTGTAGTCCACATACAACATTGTTATTTAATCTGCTCCACATTCACTGTTTTAATAAATTTTACTATAACCAAAGACATGAAAGACAATTGTCAATAAACTTTAGCTATCGATACTTTGATAAAGAAGAATTCATTTTTTTAAAATAGAATGTAATTATAAAATTTTAAAATATATATATACAGTATATAATTAATACTTCAATGTTCCTATCCAGTGTTGTTTAGAACATTTGAACTTTTAATCAGTTTTTTTTATTGCCAATAGCATTGAAATGTTCGTGCATCTGATTAGTTAACGTCATCAGGCCTCTCAGTGTGAAAATTTGTTTAAAATTCTTCCAAAAAATTTCAATGCTTTACATTGAAAATATATCTTGAATAAAGTGAATTCTATTTGTCTTTGCAAATTAAGATGTAAACATTTGGAATATTATGATATACATTTATTGCAACTGTTGTAGGTAGTTAGAAGTTGGTAGTTTGCTTTTTACTTTTTCTCAGTTTACATTTCCATATTTAAAACTCGAACATGCAGATCTCATTAAATACAGAAGTAATATTTTATTGGGATTACGATTTAACAATGGGATTTTATATATATTGTATATTTAATATTAATTACAACGTATACTGCGCATGCAGCCCTTAACCATTGTAAGTGTGTGTCCGGTAATATATTGCTTGGCCGTGCTACATTGTTCCAGAAATGAGATTTTCTTTTATTTTTATAACAGTTAGAATGTATGTTAACTATCTTGATGCTGTAGCCTGAATTTAATACTTGTTTTTTAATTTTAATTTATTATAAATGCCCTCTTATTTTGTTGGATAAAAATGTAGCTTTATGGGGGGACTTCCGGCGGCAGTCAAGTACGGCCACAATACCTCACAAAATGCAATGTGCACAGTAATGGAGGAGCATTTTGCTGGACTGCACTGACTAGTGTATCAATGCTTTTCCACACCACAAGGTCAATGCGAGTACAGTTTTGATGAATAGTCGGATAGTGTGAGATCACATGCTGCTTCACTGCAGACACAACAAGAGGTCGGTATAAAAGTGATTTCCCCTGCCGTGGAATATACAGGGCAAGATTATTGAATACAGGAAATTGTGGCCCCAAAAACGGATCGATCGGATTATAAGAAGATCACGAGCAGGAAGATTGTAGTACTAGGGAGTTGTCTGGGGACTGGTCCACCTAGTGTTCTTCACTTTGTGTCTGTCTGCAACACTGACATGGGATTAAAGAAGAAATCACTGAGCGAGATGCATAATGTGTACTTGATCAATCTTTTGGATTTATATAAGAAAATTTAATGCAGCTTTCACTTCCTTCTACTTTAGTGTTGGTGCCCAGGTTATCACCAGGTCTCCTAACGCAGTGATAAGCTTTCTATTCCAAGATAAAAAAATATCACATCACGGTCTGTATCATCTATTCTGTTTATGAGAACCTTCTGCCTAGATGTGAGACACGGACTTAATGTCACGCCATGCCGCTCTAGCCGTTGCTAGGGAGTGCGGCGTCTCCTTCCCTGCTTGTTGCCAGGGGCTGTGTTGGGTCCAGATGCACGCGGCACTGACGTCATCGCCGCATGTTCCTCTCTCTCTGATGCCGGTCCTGACACCTCTGGCGCAAATGTAAAATACGCTTGAATCCCGCATCGTATTTGTCGCGAGATTGATCAGCCATAGTTATCAAAGCGTCAAGATTGTCAAATGTTGAAATTTGTGACATAATATATGCTCCTGCGATCTCAATCCGATGCAGATCGATGCTTGCGTCATTAGAGATGTTTCGAATTCAGATTCAAATCTATTTGACCCTTTTCCAAATGTATCAAACATTTAACAGGTACGCTCGCGTCTATTCCAACGCAGCGTGCCTAGTTTTCAATCCGCCCTCCTTGAGGCCGCGGATGCCATAGAACTCAATAGGAGTCTGAAAACACAGAAAGCTTATGTTCGATGCTGCAAGAGAATGAAGCATATTACATAATAAAAGTAAATTAGAAACGTTTGGACCATAAAAAGATACACGAGGAAGACCAGTATAAGCTTGCATTCTCCATCCAAAAAGGTCCAATATGGGTTACACTAGGGCATGAAGCAGGCACTGTAGCATGTGTGAGCATTTAAACTTTTTTAAAAAGAAAGAGTAAAATATATTGTTTTATCAAGTAAATATGTGTCAGAAAATAAAGCCTAATAAAAACAAGTTTAAACTGAAAGTAAGGCTGAATGTTTTATTTCAGCAGCTTGTTCATTTCCAATTTGCTTTAAAATAAAACGATGCAACATTTTAAACTGTCAGGTTTGAAAGAACTGTTTATTTCTGGTATTCAGTGTACCAGGAAGCTATTTTTAGTGCCTCTCGATTCCATATGAGAGCTCTTTGGTTGTGCATGCTTAGACAATGGAATGGCGACCATGCGGATCTATTTCAGAAAATAGAGTTAGATCAGTCATCAAGGGATTCTCTCCCATAGTGGATTTCTCAGGAACATCTGTCTCAGGGCACATGCTTTCGGAGACCTTCCTGGGTGATTGTGACGATGGACCCAGCCTGCTGGGCTTGGGAGCAGTCTGGAACTTGTTAAAAGCTCAGGGCCTTTGGACTCGGGAGGAGTCTGCTCTTCCCATCAACATCTTGGAGTTGAGGGTGATTTACAATGCTCTATTGGCTTGGCCTCAGTTGTCCTCAGCCCAGTTTATCAGGTTCCAGTCAAACAACATAACCTCTTTGGCTTACATGAATCACCAGGGAGGAAATTGGAGTTCCTTAGCCATGAAGGAGGATACTCGGATTCTTCAGTGGGCTGAGACCCACAATTGCTGTCCATCTGCCATCCACATTCCAGGAGAAGACAACTGGGAAGCGGATTTTCTGAGCAGACAGACTTTTCATCCCAGGGAGTAGGAACTCCATCCGGAGGTGTTTTCCAGCTTAGTCCTCAAATAGGGGGTGCCGGAATTAGATCTGATGGCATCCCATCAGAACACCAAGCTTCCAAGATATGGTTCAAGGTCAAGAGATCCGCAGGGCATTCTGATAGATGCTCTGGAGGTTCCTTGGGTTTTCAGGTTGACATACCTGTTTCCTCTGTTTGCTCTCTTTCCACTAGTCATTGCTCGTATCAAACAGGAGAGGGCGTCAGTGATTCTAATAGCCCCTGCATGGCCTTGCATAGATGTCATCTCTCCCACCTTGGAGACAACCTCTGAGGAAGAACCTCCTGATTTAGGGTCCCTTCCTTCATCCAAATCACCTGCACATCAGGCGTATCCTCTGAGTCCAGCAACCTCAAATTGTTGAAATTATAGCTCTATGTGAGCAATTTATAGCCATTCTTTGGTCACCACTCAGACTTTTGCTTGCTTTTGTGGCTGCATCATCTTTAGATTAATTTGTTGTGAGGTCAATCCTCTTTTTTAGGTAATTGTTCCTGTGTGCATCAGTCTTTGTGGTTCCCATATTTGATTGGTATAACAAGTGGCAGCTTGTGGTTGCTGGTTCTCAATATTTTCCATTTTTAATGCATACACTACACCTTACACTTTTTAATAGTATCTATTAAATGTTATGTTTTACTCATTTTCCTGAGTAGATGTTTTCCCCTGCCCCTATGTAATGGACTGATGATTATATACTGTTTGAGTGCTCTAGATTTGTCCATTTTTTCATTTCTCTCTTTTTGCCTCAACTTCAAGCTACCCAGATATGGGTTGCGGTCCAGGGATCCCCAGGCAGAACTGATAGATGCCTTAGCAGTGCCTTGGGGATTCAACCTAGTCTACATATTTCCACCGTTACCACTTCTACCTCGAGTAGTGGCCCGCATCAAGCAGGAGCAAGCATCAACTATTCTGATTGCTCCATAGTGGCCACAGAGGATGTGGTTTGCGGATCTTGTGGGGATGTCATCGCCTCCTCCATGGAGGTTGCCCTGCTGGTACAGGGCCCATTTGTGCATCAAAAGCTAGATTCTCTGAGGCTGACTGCGTGAAGATTGAATGCTTAGTCTTAGCCGGGAGAGGGTTTTATGAGAGTGTGATTGATACTCTCATTCAAGCCAGGAAGTCGGTCACCCGACGCATCTATCATAAGGTGTGGAGGGTCTACTTACTCTGGTGTGAGACTCGTGGATATCCCTTACCTTCGTCCAGGAAGGTTTGGAGAAGGGACTTGCCGCCAGTTCCTTAAAGGGACAGATTTCGGCTCTATCTGTGTTGTTACACAAGAAGCTTGCTGAGCTTCCTGATATACAGTCTTTTGTTCAGGCTTAATCCAGGATCAGGCCTGTATTTAGACATTCTGCTCCTCCTTGGAGTTTGAATCTGGTTCTTGCAGACGGCTCCGTTTGGGCCTATGCTTTCTCTTGACATTAAAGTAATGTCTTGGAAGGTTCTTTTTCTACTGGCTATTTCTTTGGCACACAGAGTCTCTGAGTTGGCGGCCTTGCAATGTGAGCCTCCTTACCTGGTTTTTCATTGCCGATAAGGCTGTCCTTCGCACTGGGTTGGATTTTTCCCTAAGGTTGTGTCTGATTGCAACATCAATCAGGAGATTGCAGTTCCTTCCTTGTGTCCTAAACCTTCTTCTTTGAAGGAATGGTTACTTCATAACTTGGATGTGGTTTGAGCTTTGAAATTCTATCTTCAGGCTACAAAGGATTTCATAAAAACCAAAAAATCCCAGCACTCAAAAGAGGAGATGCACGTCACTTCAGGGCCACTACCTAAGGCCCCCAATAAATATATCAAAATCAAGCAATAGAAGTTTGCTGTCACTTCTATTGCTTGAATTTGATACAAAGGATTTCAGACAGACTTCAGCATTGTTTGTTGTCTATTTGGGGGAAGCACAAAGGGCAGAAGGCTTCTTCCACTTCCCTATCTTTTTGGCTGAGGAACATGATTCGCTTGGCTTATGAGACAGCAGACATAAGCCTCTTCAGAGGATTACGGCTCACTGAAATAGAGCTGTGGCTTTTTTGTGGGCCTTCAAAAATGAGGCTTCCATAGAGCAGATTTGTAAGGTGGCTACCTGGTCCTCCTTACATACTTTTTCAAAGTTTTACAAATTTGACGTTTTTGCTTTGGCTGAAACAGCTTTTGAGAGAAAGGTTTTGCAGGCTGTGGTGTCCTCAGAATAGCCTCTTTTTTACCCTCTTTTTTACCCTCCCGTTTTCATTCGGTGTCCTCCCTATCCACTTCCCTATCTTTTTGGCTGAGGAACATGATTCGCTTGGCTTATGAGACAGCAGACATAAGCCTCTTCAGAGGATTACGGCTCACTGAAATAGAGCTGTGGCTTTTTTTTGGGCCTTCAAAAATGAGGCTTCTATAGAGCAGATTTGTAAGGTGGCTACCTGGTCCTCCTTACATACTTTTTCAAAGTTTTACAAATTTGACGTTTTTGCTTTGGCTGAAGCAGCTTTTGAGAGAAAGGTTTTGCAGGCTGTGGTGTCCTCAGAATAGCCTCTTTTTTACCCTCCCGTTTTCATTCGGTGTCCTCGTATTAAGATGGAAAACATAAATTATGCTTACCTGATCATTTTATTTCTATCTGTATGAGGAGAGTCCACAGCTCCTGCCCAGTTCTCTGTTGGGCGGACCTAAATTTCTTTTGTTTTTCTTCTGGCACCATTTATACCCTGATATTTCTCCTACTGTTCCTTGTTCCCTCGGCAGAATGACTGGGGGATGAGGGAAGTCGGGGAGGTATTTAAGCATTTGGCTGGGGTGTCTTTGCCTCCTCCTGGTGGCCAGGTTATGTATTTCCCACAAGTAATGAATGAAGCCGTGGACTCTCCTCGTACAGATGGAAATTAAATTATTAGGTAAGCATAATTTATGTTATAGTGATAGTTGAGTGCCGTTGGGCTAGCACAGCTATTGGATAAGAGGTGGAAATATCAGATCATGGAAAAAAATAGTTTTGCAATGGGCAACCAGAGGGAGGTTGTCACGCTGTGCTGCTCTAGCCGTTGCTAGGGGCGCGGCGTCTCCTTCTTTGCTCGCTGCCACGGGCAGTGTCGGCTCAGGATGCATGCGGTGCTGACATCATCGCCGCACACTGCTGATGCCGGTCGGAGCACAGTGGCGCAAATCCTGCACCTATTTAAATGTTTCTCTAACGATCTGTCACTTCCCAAGTATAGGTGATACTTGTGTGCTCCTGGGTGTGACAGATCGTTCCTTCTAATCTACCTATTATTGATCTCAGTTGCTGAACCTGCCTGTCTGACTACGCTACCTGCCTTAACCCTTAATCTGCTGGATTGATTACTGTTGCTGAACCTGCCTGTCTGACTACTGTACCTACCTTAACCCTTAATCTGCTGGATTGATTACTGTTGCTGAACCTGCCTGTCTGACTATTCTACCTGCCTTAACCCTTAATCTGCTGGATTGATTACTGTTGCTGAACCTGCCTGTCTGACTACTCTACCTGCCTTAACCCTTAATCTGCTGGACTGCTTTGCTGTTGCCAAACCCTGCCTGACTGACCATTCTAGTGGTTTATCCTTAGACTGCTTTATTGTTGCCAGACCCTGCCTGTCTGACCATTCTAGTGGTTTATCCTTAGACTGCTTTATTGTTGCCAGACCCTGCCTGCCTGACCATTATAGTGGTTCATCCTTGGACTGCTCTGCTGTTGCCGCTGGGGACTGTCCTGCCTATGGTGAGTGCCGCCTTCCTCATCTCACTAACTTTCTCTGTTCTGGGATATTCCCTATCATTCCAGCTTGACACCGGGATAACAAGACTACTGGACGAGTTTGGTCTGATAGAGGACTATTCCATGAGCGTTACATTATACTTGGGCCATGCAGCCAGATGAGGTGGCACGAGCTGTTTATCTTCAGGGAGAGATGTTGGGAACCCATACCACACAGTTGCAGAATATGGATTCCAAGCTAGAGGCTATTACCGCTCAACTCTCCTTACTAGTTGCAGCGAGGGATGCCGCGCCTGTTGCTACACCACCAGCCCCTACTCCTACTTCTGTGATTTCTTCCTCTGCTTCTGGAAGTATACCCCAGATACCCTTGCCTGACAAGTATGAAGGTACTACTGATTGCAGGGGATTTCTGAAACCAATGCAGGCTACACTTCCGCAATGATCCTCACACCTTCCAGTCTCATCAGTCGAGGGTCACCGTTATCATTTCCTTGCTAAAGGACAAGGCTCTAGCCTGGGTCTCTCCCCTTTTGGAACAGAACACTATGCTCCTGCTTGATGCTTATGAGTTCATTTCTGCTTTATCTTCTGTGTTTGGGACTTCTGGCCGTACCTCTGCTGCTGAATATTCTCTCTTGGATCTCTGCCAAGGCAATAAAACTGTGGCACAATATGCCCTTGAGTTCCGCACCTTGGCACTTGAAACCACTTGGGATGGCAGTGCTCTCAAGGCAGCCTTTAGGAGGGGTCTCCATGACACATCAAATATGAACTCACCTATCGTGATATTCCTTCTTCTTTGGATGACTATATAGCGCTTTGAATCAATCTGGACTCTCGCTTTCAGGAAAGGCAAGCTGAGAGAGACAGAACTAGGAGGGTCCTTCCCTCCCGTCCTCCTATTCGCCCAGTTTCGGCAGCATCCGCTACTCCTTCAGCTACTCTAGTAACCTCAGTAGAGGAACTCATGGATCTCTCCTCCTTCAAACCTTCAGAGTCTGAAAGACAGAGAAGAAGGAGACTGAGACTATGTTTTTATTGTGGATCTAACACCCATCAACTAAAGGACTGTGACATTTGGCCGGGAAATACCAATGCTTAGGGGATAACACTGGGGTACCTCTAAGCATGGTCTCAATGAAATCCCCTCACTCCTCTCAGATCCTGGTACCTGTTACCCTTACCTTCCTTCAGAATACTGTCCACGCTCAAGCCTTCATTGATTCAGAGGCAGCTGGAAACTTCCTGGATCACCGTTTTAGGATTCAAGCTGGTTTGCCTCTTCTGCAGAAAAGACATTGTCTCAAAATAACTACCCTGGATGGCTCCCCCCTTGGTTCAGGCGTGATCTATTTTGAGTCAGCACCCCTGACCCTGACTGTGGGAGTCCTCCACACTGAACAGTTGCAGTTTGAGGTAATTCATTCCCCAGCACAGCCTGTCATCCTTGTTCTTCCTTGGCTTTGGGTTCACAATCCACAGTTTGATTGGGCTGAGGGACAACTGGCTTCCTGGGGTACCTCCTGTTTCCACTCCTGCCTTGCTAAAGTCATTCCTCTGCCCCGTATTCCCATAGCCAGTATACAGACCCCTTCAAACCTTCCGACGTGCTGCCACCCCACCATCCTTATGACTGCAAGATCTACCTCTTTCCCAAAGGGCAATAACTTGTAATGCCCTTTGGACTGTGTAACGCCCCTGCAGTCTTCCAGGCATTTGTCAACGATGTCTTCCGTGACCTCCTCAACCGCACAGTCATCGTTTATCTGGACGACATCCTTGTTTTCTCTTCCACTTTAGAGGAGCATCATAGGCACATGAGACAGGTGCTTCTTCATCTCAGAGATAATTCTTTGGCAGCCAAGCTAGATAAGTGTGAGTTTGATCAAGTGCAGATCCAGTTCCTTAGTTATGTCATCTTGAAGGAGGGTTTTGCCATGGATCCTGCTAAACTCAATGCAGTACTAGAATGGCCACAACCTACCTCTTTAAAGGAATTGCAAAGGTTCTTGGGATTCTCCAATTACTACCGAAAGTTTATAAAGAACTTTTCTCAAACAGTCACTCCTCTTACTGAATTGACAAGACTGTAAACATTGGCCTCCTGAGGCCATAAATGCCTTCTCTTGTCTAAAAAAGGCTTTCTGTTCAGCTCCTGTGCTCCTAAAGTTCACTTTAGAGGTTGATGCCTCTGAGATAGGGGCTGGAGCAATTCTTACCCAAAGGGATCCTTTGACTTCCAAGTCACACCCTGTAGCCTTTTTCTCCAAACGTTTTACTCCTGCTGAGAGGAACTATGATGTGGGTAATCGTGAACTCTTAGCCATTAAGATGGCCTTGACTGAGTGGCGTCATTGGTTAGAGGGCACCGCCAATTCTATTCAGTTTCTCATCAACTCAATCCTCGACAAGCCAGGTGGGCCTTGTTCTTTTCCCGTTTTAACTTTGGTCTCTTATCTTCCTGGGACTAAGAATAAGAAGGCAGACGCCCTTTCCCATCAGATCCCTCAATCAAGTGATTCCTCAGAAGCTCATATTGAACACATCATACCCCCTCCTGTGTGGTTGCCCAACTCAATACTACCCTTCTGCAATGATTGCAACGTGCTCAGTCTAGTAAACATCCTGGTGCCCCCATGGCCTCCATTATCCTTTTTGTACCTATAAACCTACATATCCCTGTGCTAGCTTGGGCTCATGATAGCAAACTCTCAGGATATTCTGGTTTGACTAGGACTATCAAGCGTCTTTCCAACATGTTTGGTGGCCTACTATGAAGTCTGACGCTCAGGATTATGTGAAAGACTGCACAACTCCTTGATCCTTGCCTCCTGGCTTGCTCCAACCATTGTCCATTCCTAAACAACCATTGACACACATAACAATGGACTTGTGGACCTTCCTTCTTCAGACCACCATACTGTTATCTGGGTTGTGGTGGACTATTTTTCCAGCGTGGCTCACTTCGTACCCCTAACCAAACTGCTTTCTGCTCAAGAATTATCATTCCTTTTTCTCTTGCATGTGGTACAACTTCATGGCATTCCTGTGAATATTGTTTCTGACAGAGGTCTGCCTTCTGGAAAGCATTTTGTAAGTTGATTGGAACCACTGTTTCCTTGTCGTGTGGCTACCATCCTCAGACCAATTGACTAACAGAGAACAAACCAGGATCTTGAAGCCTACCTAAGAGCCTTTGTCAACGCTCACCATGCCAATTGGTCTGAGTTGCTACCCCTAGCTGAGCTGGCAAGAAACACTCATTGGCACTCTTCTCTTCGATGTTCTCCATTTCAAGCCGCAGCAGGGTATCTTCCCTCTTTCAGCTCAGTCCACTGGGGTCCCTGCCGCAGACTGACACGTCACTGAACTCACCACTCATTGGCAATGTATTCGCTCTCAGCTGCGTTCAGCTGTCTCTAGATATAAGAAGTTTGCTGATCGTCATAGGGCATCTGTACATGCCATTCCAGTGGGTGAACGTGTTTGGATCTCTACTCGACATATTCGTCTACGTCAACCCTGTCACAAATTGGGGCCTAGGTTTATCGGTCCTTACTAGGTCCTGAAAAGACTGTCTCCTGTTGCCTACAAGGTGGCCTTGCCAAAGACCCTACGCATACATCCAGTTTTCCACATCTCTCTACTTAAACCTTACATCAAGAATAGATATACCCGGCTCCAAGCTCCTCCTCCTCCGCTCTTGGTTCGTGGTGACCCCGAATATGAAGTAGCTAAGATCCTGGACTCCAGATACAGGCGTAGACAACTGCAGTATCTAATACATTGGAAGGGTTACTGCGTGGCAGATCGTTCCTGGATTCCTGCCCGTGATGTGTATGCTCCATCTCTGATATCCAGATTCCATGCTGCTCATCCTTTCAAGTCGACTCTGGTTCTCGGAGGGAACCCTTGAGAGGGAGGCTATGTCATGCTGTGCCGCTCTAGCCATTGCTAGGGGCGCGGCGTCTCCTTCCCTGCTCGTTGCCAGGGCAGTTTCGGCTCAGAATGCGTGCGGTGCTGACACCATCGCTGCACGCTCCTGATGCTGGTCGGATCTCAGTGGCGTGAATCTTGAACCTATTTAAATGTTTCCCTAACGATCTGTCACTGCCCAAGTATAGGTGTTACTTTGTGTGCTCCTGGGTGTGACAGATCATTCCTTCTAATCTACCTATTATTGATTTTAGTTGTTGAACCTGCCTGTCTGACTACAATACCTGCCTTAACCCTTAATCTGCTGGATTGATTACTGTTGCTGAACCTGCCTGTCTGACTACTCTACCTGCCTTAACCGTTATTCTGCTGGACTGATTTGCTGTTGCCAAACCCTGCCTGAGTGACCATTCTAGTGGTTTATCCTTGGACTGCTTTACTGGTTGCCAGATCCTGCCTGCCTGACCATTCTAGTGGTTCATTCTTGGACTGCTCTGCTGTTGCCGCTGGGGACTGTCCTGCCTGTGGTGAGTGCCGCCTTCCTCATCTCGCTAACTTTCTCTGCTCTGGGATATTCCCTATCATTCCGGCTCTACGCCGGGATAACAAGACTACTGGCCGAGTTTGGTCTGATAGAGGAGTATTCCAAGAGCGTTACAGAGGTATTGTAATTGAACAGCGAAGGAAATAAAAATACGTTATAGCGCATATTCACTTCCAAATGATGAATTAATGTCCATTTAATTTACTGCATAGCTTCAGGCTAGCTTTTCAAGAACGTTAACATTTACTGAAAATTCTTTGATACATACTTGTCTTAAAAATAATGGGGGGGAAATGGAAAATTTTAAGTTGATATATTTTAAACTGATATATTTTATAATTTATCACTATGGTAAGTTCTAGTTTCTCCTCTAAATATGTGATGTATGCATATATATATATATATATATATATATATATATTATATATATATATATATATATATATATATATATATATATGGTTTTATCTAATTTTTCTGAAGCCATGACATACCTCATTTGTTGAGGTTGAATTGTGTAAGCATAATAAATACAGGTTTTAAGTGTGTGCTTTTTATTGTTAATAAAAAAACAGTATTACACTATTGGAGTTTTTCTTTCCTGTTTTGTACCCTACTTATATCGTCCCTGTAAAACAGAATGAGAAGCAGTCTGCCAGGAACGAACAGCAGCATCAATAGCTTGTTCTATGGCCCGGTTACCACCTGGTAGTTGCTTCTTTCTGCCCAATTGTGCTTTTCACAGAGGAAAACTTTCCTGTAGTATATCAGTCTGATCCCGCCGACATGGTCAGTCCAGCCCTGAAATACCAGGCAATTCTCCTCTGAACAAGGAACATGACAACCCCAGACGATCGTTTCGGCCTCCTTTGGGCCTCGTCAGTGAGGTGCAGCCATATCCCTCTAAGCACATTGGGCAAGGAGTCCACGTCTGGTTTCCCCCATCACCCTTAGGGAGACTATCCCCAGGGTCATATTTACATATGCAAAACAGAATGAGAAGCAGTCTGCCAGGAACGAACAGCAGCATCAATAGCTTGTTCTATGGCCCGGTTACCACCTGGTAGTAGCTTCTTTCTGCCCAATTGTGCTTTTCACAGAGGAAAACTTTCCTGTAGTATATCAGTCTGATCCCGCCGACATGGTCAGTCCAGCCCCGAAATACCAGGCAATTCTCCTCTGAACAAGGAACATGACAACCCCAGACGATCGTTTCGGCCTCCTTTGGGCCTCGTCAGTGAGGTGCAGCCATATCCCTCTAAGCACATTGGGCAAGGAGTCCATGTCTGGTTTCCCCCATCACCCTTAGGGAGACTATCCCCAGGGTCATATTTACATATGCAAAACAGAATGAGAAGCAGTCTGCCAGGAACGAACAGCAGCATCAATAGCTTGTTCTATGGCCCGGTTACCACCTGGTAGTAGCTTCTTTCTGCCCAATTGTGCTTTTCACAGAGGAAAACTTTCCTGTAGTATATCAGTCTGATCCCGCCGACATGGTCAGTCCAGCCCCGAAATACCAGGCAATTCTCCTCTGAACAAGGAACATGACAACCCCAGACGATCGTTTCGGCCTCCTTTGGGCCTCGTCAGTGAGGTGCAGCCATATCCCTCTAAGCACATTGGGCAAGGAGTCCACGTCTGGTTTCCCCCATCACCCTTAGGGAGACTATCCCCAGGGTCATATTTACATATGCAAAACAGAATGAGAAGCAGTCTGCCAGGAACGAACAGCAGCATCAATAGCTTGTTCTATGGCCCGGTTACCACCTGGTAGTAGCTTCTTTCTGCCCAATTGTGCTTTTCACAGAGGAAAACTTTCCTGTAGTATATCAGTCTGATCCCGCCGACATGGTCAGTCCAGCCCCGAAATACCAGGCAATTCTCCTCTGAACAAGGAACATGACAACCCCAGACGATCGTTTCGGCCTCCTTTGGGCCTCGTCAGTGAGGTGCAGCCATATCCCTCTAAGCACATTGGGCAAGGAGTCCACGTCTGGTTTCCCCCATCACCCTTAGGGAGACTATCCCCAGGGTCATATTTACATATGCAAAACAGAATGAGAAGCAGTCTGCCAGGAACGAACAGCAGCATCAATAGCTTGTTCTATGGCCCGGTTACCACCTGGTAGTAGCTTCTTTCTGCCCAATATATATATATGGTTTTATCTAATTTTTCTGAAGCCATGACATACCTCATTTGTTGAGGTTGAATTGTGTAAGCATAATAAATACGGGTTTTAAGTGTGTGCTTTTTATTGTTAATAAAACAGTATTACACTATTGGAGTTTTTCTTTCCTGTTTTGTACCCTACTTATATCGTCCCTGTGTTCTGGCGGTTCTTTGGGATTTCGGTCTAGCATACCTGTTTCCTCCGTTTGTGCTCCTTCCATGAGTTATTGCTTGTATCAAACAAGGGAGAGCATCACTAATTCTATTAGCTCCTGCATGGTCTCGCAGGATCTGGTATGCAGACCTAGTGAAGATGTCTTCTCGGCCGCCTTGGAGGTTACCTCTGAGGAAGTACCTTCTAACTCAGGGTCCATTCCTCCTTTCAAATCTGTTTTTTTGTTAGCTGACTGCTTGGAGATTGAACGCTTAGTTCTGTCTAAGCGTGGATTTTCTGAGTCGGTCATTGAACCAGGCTCGCAAACCTGTTACTCGAAAAATTGACCATAGGTATGGCGTAAATACCTTTATTGGTGTGAATCTAATGGCTACTCTTAGAGTAGGGTCAGGATTCCTAGAATTTTGTCTTTTCTCCAGAAAGCTCTAGAGAAAGGGTTGTCAGTCATTTCTCTGAAAGGTCAGATTTCTGCATGACCTATTTTGTTACACAAGCGTTTGGCGGATGCGCCAAAGGTTCAATCTTTTTATCAGGCCCTGGTCAGAATTAGGCCTTTATTGCGTAGACCTTGAATGACATACCAGCCGAGTTTCAAAATACTGTGAGCACTTTTCCAAATACATTTCCTTATTGCACTTGTTTTGTGCAGCACTTGTTCTTCTCTTTCCCTGCAGGTTTCTCTCACTGGATTTTAATCGAACATTAACTGCTGTATCTTGAATATCTCATCAAATTTTCACCTAGGACTAGTCTTGATAAAGGCCTCAATGCAGGCTGAAACGCGTAGACCTTCAATGACATACCAGCCCGAGTTTCAAAATACGGTGAGCACTTTTCCAAATACATTTCCTTATTGCGCTTGTTATGTGCAGCTGTGCAGCACTTGTTCTTCTCTTTCCCTGCAGGTTTCTCTCATTGGATTTTCATCGAACATTAACTGCTGTATCTTGGATATCTCATCAACTTTTTCACCTAAGACTAGTCTTGATAAAGGCCTCATTGCAGGCTTAAACACGTAGACCTTGAATGATATACCAGCCTGAGTTTCAAAACACGGTGAGCAATTTTCCAAATAGATTTCCTTATTGCGCTTGTTTTGTGCAACACTTGTTCTTCTCTTTCGTTGCAGGTTTCTCTCATTGGATTTTCATCGAACATTAACTGCTGTATCTTGGATATCTCATCAACTTTTTCAACTAGGACTAGTCTTAATAAAGGCCTCATTGCAGGCTGAAACGCGTAGACCTTGAATGAAATACCAGCCCGAGTTTCAAAATACGGTGAGCACTTTTCCAAATACATTTCGTTATTACGCTTGTTTTGTGCAGCACTTGTTCTTCTCTTTCCCTGCAGGTTTCTCTCTTTGGATTTCTCTTGTTAGGTGTATCCAGTCCACGGATTATCCATTACTTGTGGGATATTCTCCTTCCCAACAGGAAGTTGCAAGAGGATCACCCACAGCAGAGCTGCTATATAGCTCCTCCCCTAACTGCCATATCCAGTCATTCTCTTGCAAGCTCTCAACATAGCTGGAGGTAGTAAGAGGAAAGTGGTAAAATATAGTTAGTTTTTTCTTCAATCAAAAGTTTATTGTTTTTAAATGGTACCGGAGTGTACTATTTTATCTCAGGCAGCATTTAGAAGAAGAATCTGCCTGCGTTTTTCTATGATCTTAGCAGAAGTAACTAAGATCCACTGCTATTCTCACATATGTCTGAGGAGTGAGGTAACTTCAGAGGGAGAATGGCGTGCAGGGTATCCTGCAATAAGGTATGTGCAGTTAAGTTTTTCTAGGGATGGAATTTGCTAGAAAATGATGCTGATACCGGATTAATGTAAGTTAAAGCCTAAATACAGTGATTTAATAGCGACTAGTATCAGGCTTGCTATCAGAGGAATATACTCTGATTAATGTGCAATATAAAACGTTTGCTGGCATGTTTAATAGTTTTTATATATGCTTTGGTGATAAAACTTATTGGGGCCTAGTTTTTTCCACATGGCTGGCTTTATTTTTTCCTAGAAACAGTTTCCTGAGGCTTTCCACTGTTATAGTATAAAAGTTACAGTTGGTGCAGTTAAAATTACAAACTGTGACATTCAGCTTCCCTCAGCAGTCCCCTGCATGCTATAGGACATCTCTGAAGGGCTCAAAAGGCTTCAAAAGTAGGAGCTGTGGCAGTTGTTATGACTGTTTAAAAAACATATTTTTCGTTTTGTTAATCTGTTTTTTGTATTAAGGGGTTAATCATCCATTTGCAAGTGGGTGCAATGCTCTGCTAACTTGTTACATACACTGTAAAAATGTCATTAGTTTAACTGCCTTTTTTCACTGTTATTTCAAATTTTGGCAAAATTTGTTTCTCTTAAAGGCACAGTAACGTTTTTTTATATTGCTTGTTAACTTGATTTAAAGTGTTTTCCAAGCTTGCTAGTCTCATTGCTAGTCTGTATAAACATGTCTGACATAGAGGAAACTCCTTGTTCATTATGTTTAAAAGCCACGGTGGAACCCCATAGGAGAATGTGTACTAAATGTATTGATTTCACTTTAAACAATAAAGATTAGCTGTTATTTTTAAAAGAATTATCACCAGAGGATTCTGACGAGGGGGAAGTTATGCCGACTAACTCTCCCCACGTGTCGGACCCTTTGACTCCCGCTCAAGGGACTCACGCTAAAATGGCACCAAGTACATCAAAGACGCCCATAGCGATTACTTTGCAGGACATGGCGGCAATCATGGATAATACCCTGTCAGCGGTATTAGCAAGACTGCCTGAATTCAGAGGAAAGAGCGATAGCTCTGGGGTTAGACGTAATACAGAGCGCGCAGATGTTTTAAGGCCCATGTCTGATACTGCATCACAATATGCAGAAGCTGAGGAAGAGCTTCAGTCTGTGGGTGACGTCTCTGACTCGGGGAAACCTGATTCAGATATGTCTACTTTTAAATTTAAGCTTGAGAACCTCCGGGTGTTGCTTGGAGAGGTTTTAGCTGCTCTGAATGACTGTGACACAATTGCAGTGCCAGAGAAATTGTGTAGACTGGACAAATACTACGCGGTGCCGGTGTGTACTGAGGTTTTTCCAATACCTAAAAGGTTTACAGAAATTATTACTAAGGAGTGGGACAGACCCGGTGTGCCGTTTTCCCCCCCTCCTATTTTTAGAAAAATGTTTCCAATAGACGCCACCACACGGGACTTATGGCAGACGGTCCCTAAGGTGGAGGGAGCAGTTTCTACTTAAGCAAAGCGTACCACTATCCCTGTCGAGGACAGTTGTGCTTTTTCAGATCCAATGGATAAAAAATTAGAAGGTTACCTTAAGAAAATATTTATTCAACAAGGTTTTATCCTGCAGCCCCTTGCATGCATTGCTCCTGTCACTGCTGCTGCGGCGTTCTGGTTTGAGTCTCTGGAAGAGGCCTTTCAGACAGCTACTCCATTGACTGAAATACTTGACAAGCTTAGAACACTTAAGCTAGCTAATTCTTTTGTTTCTGATGCCATTGTTCATTTGACTAAACTAACGGCTAAGAATTCTGGATTCGCCATCCAGGTGCGTAGGGCGCTATGGCTTAAATCTTGGTCAGCTGACGTGACTTCAAAGTCTAAATTACTTAACATTCCCTTCAAGGGGCAGACCCTATTCAGGCCTGGTTTGAAGGAAATTATTGCTGACATTACTGGAGGTAAGAGTCATACCCTTCCTCAGGACAGGGCCAAATCAAGGGCCAAACAGTCTAATTTTCGTGCCTTTCAAAACTTCAAGGCAGGTGCAGCATCAACTTCCTCTGCTACAAAACAAGAGGGAACTTTTGCGCAATCCAAGCCGGCCTGGAAATCTAACCAGGCCTGGAGCAAAGGCAAGCAGGCCAGAAAGCCTGCTGCTGCCTCTAAAACAGCATGAAGGAACGGCCCCCTATCCGGCAACGGATCTAGTAGGGGGCAGACTTTCTCTCTTCGCCCAGGCGTGGGCAAGAGATGTTCAGGATCCCTGGGCGTTGGAGATCATATCTCAGGGATATCTTCTGGACTTCAAAGCTTCCCCCCCACAAGGGAGATTTCACCTTTCGAGATTATCTGTAAACCAGATAAAGAAAGAGGCATTCTTACGCTGTGTGCAAGACCTCCTAATAATGGGAGTGATCCATCCAGTTTCACAGACGGAACAAGGACAGGGATTTTATTCAAATCTGTTTGTGTTTCCCAAAAAAGAGGGAACCTTCAGACCAATTTTGGATCTAAAGATCTTAAACAAATTCCTCAGAGTTCCATTGTTCAAAATGAAAACTATTCGGACAATCCTACCTATGATCCAGGAGGGTCAGTACATGACCACAGTGGATTTGAAGGATGCTTACCTTCACAAAGCTCATCATCGGTTCCTAAGGTTTGCCTTTCTAGACAGGCATTACCAGTTTGTGGCTCTTCCCTTCGGGTTAGCTACAGCCCCAAGAATTTTTACAAAGGTTCTGGGGTCTCTTCTGGCGGTCCTAAGACCACGGGGCATAGCAGTGGCCCCTTATCTAGACGACATCCTGATACAGGCGTCAAACTTCCAAATTGCCAAATCTCATACGGACATAGTGTTGGCATTTCTGAGGTCGCATGGGTGGAAAGTGAACGAGGGAAAGAGTTCTCTATCACCACTCACAAGGGTTTCCTTCCTAGGAACTCTGATAGATTCTGTAGAAATGAAAATTTACCTGACGGAGTCCAGGTTATCAAAGCTTCTAAATTCCTGCCGTGTTCTTCACTACATTCCGCGCCCTTCAGTGGCTCAGTGCATGGAAGTGATCGGATTAATGGTAGCGGCGATGGACTTAGTGCCATTTGCATGCCTACATCTCAGACCGCTGCAATTATGCATGCTCAGTCAGTGGAATGGGGATTACACAGATTTGTCCCCTCTGCTAAATCTGGATCAAGAGACCAGAGATTCTCTTCTCTGGTGGCTATCTCGGGTCCATCTGTCCAAAGGTATGACCTTTTGCAGGCCAGATTGGACAATTGTAACAAAAGATGCCAGCCTTCTAGGTTGGGGTGCAGTCTGGAATTCCCTGAAGGCTCAGGGATCGTGGACTCAGGAGGAGAAACTCCTCCCAATAAATATTCTGGAGTTAAGAGCAATATTCAATGCTCTTCTAGCTTGGCCTCAGTTAGCAATCCTGAGGTTCATCAGATTTCAGTCGGACAACATCACGACTGTGGCTTACATCAACCATCAAGGGGGGACCATGAGCTCCCTAGCGATGTTAGAAGTCTCCAAGATAATTCGCTGGGCAGAGACTCACTCTTGCCATCTATCAGCGATCCATATCCCAGGTGTAGAGAACTGGGAGGCAGATTTTCTAAGTCGTCAGACTTTTCATCCGGGGGAGTGGGAACTCCATCCGGAGGTATTTGCTCAATTGGTTCATCGTTGGGGCACACCAGAATTGGATCTAATGGCATCTCGCCAGAACGCCAAGCTTCCTTGTTACGGATCCAGGTCCAGGGACCCAGAAGCGACGCTGATAGATGCTCTAGCAGCACCGTGGTTCTTCAACCTGGCTTATGTGTTTCCACCGTTTCCTCTGCTCCCTCGACTGATTGCCAAAATCAAACAGGAGAGAGCATCGGTGATCTTGATCGCGCCTGCGTGGCCACGCAGGACCTGGTATGCAGACCTGGTGGACATGTCATCCTTTCCACCTTGGCCTCTGCCTCTGAGACAAGACCTTCTACTACAAGGTCCTTTCAATCATCCAAATCTAATTTCTCTGACACTGACTGCCTGGAGATTGAACGCTTGATTTTATCAAGGCGTGGCTTCTCCGAGTCAGTCATTGATACCTTAATACAGGCACGAAAGCCTGTAACCAGGAAAATCTACCATAAGATATGGCGCAAATATCTTCATTGGTGTGAATCCAAGAATTACTCATGGAGTAAGGTTAGGATTCCTAGGATATTGTCCTTTCTCCAAGAGGGTTTGGATAAAGGATTATCAACTAGTTCTTTAAAGGGACAGATTTCTGCTCTGTCTATCCTTTTGCACAAGCGTCTGGCAGAGGTTCCAGACGTCCAGGCATTTTGTCAGGCTTTGGTTAGAATTAAGCCTGTGTTTAAACCTGTTGCTCCTCCATGGAGCTTAAACTTGGTTCTTAAGGTTCTTCAAGGAGTTCCGTTTGAACCCCTTCATTCCATTGATATCAAACTTTTATCTTGGAAAGTTCTGTTTTTGATGGCTATTTCCTCGGCTTGTAGAGTCTCTGAGTTATCAGCTTTACAATGTGATTCTCCTTATCTGACTTTCCATACAGATAAAGTAGTTCTGCGTACAAAACCTGGGTTTTTACCTAAGGTAGTTTCCAACAAGAATATCAATCAAGAGATTGTTGTTCCATCATTGTGTCCTAATCCTTCTTCAAAGAAGGAACGTCTTTTACATAATTTGGACGTAGTCCGTGCTTTAAAGTTTTACTTACAAGCGACTAAAGATTTTCGTCAAACATCTTCCCTGTTTGTTGTTTACTCTGGACAGAGGAGAGGTCAAAAGGCTTCGGCAACCTCTCTTTCTTTTTGGCTTCGGAGCGTAATACGCTTAGCCTATGAGACTGCTGGACAGCAGCCCCCTGAAAGGATTACAGCTCATTCTACTAGAGCTGTGGCTTCCACCTGGGCCTTTAAAAATGAGGCTTCTGTTGAACAGATTTGCAAAGCGGCGACTTGGTCTTCGCTTCATACCATTTCAAAATTTTACAAATTTTATACTTTTGCTTCTTCGGAGGATATTTTTGGGAGAAAGGTTCTACAGACAGTGGCCCCTTCCGTTTAAGTACCTGACTTTTCCCTCCCTTCATCCGTGTACTTTAGCTTTGGGATTGGTAATGGATAATCCGTGGACTGGATACACCTAACAAGAAAAAACATAATTTATGCTTACCTGATAAATTTATTTCTCTTGTGGTGTATCCAGTCCACTGCCCGCCCTGTCCTTTTAAGGCAGGTCTAAATTTTAAACTACAGTCACCACTGCACCCTATGGTTTCTCCTTTCTCGGCTAGTTTCGGTCGAATGACTGGATATGGCAGTTAGGGGAGGAGCTATATAGCAGCTCTGCTGTGGATGATCCTCTTGCAACTTCCTGTTGGGAAGGAGAATATTCCACAAGTAATGGATAATCCGTGGACTGGATACACCACAAGAGAAATAAATTTATCAGGTAAGCATAAATTATGTTTTTCATTAAATATTAACTGCTGTATCTTGGATATCTCATCAACTTTTTCACCTAGGACTAGTCTTGATAAAGGCCTCGTTGCAGGCTAAAATGCGTAGACCTTGAATGACATACCAGCCCGAGTTTCAAAATACGGTGAGTACTTTTTCAAATAAATTTCCTTATTGCGCTTGTTTTGTGCAGCACTTGTTCTTCTGTTTCCCTGCAGGTTTCTCTCATTGGATTTTCATTGAACATTAACTGGTGTATCTTGGATATCTCATCAACTTTTTCACCTAGGACTAGTCTTGTTAAAGGCCTCGTTGCAGGCTGAAACGCGTAGACCTTGAATGACATACCAGCATGAGTTTCAAATTATGGTGAGCTCTTTTCCAAATACATTTCCTTATTGCGCTAGTTTTGTGCAGAACTTGTTCTTCTCTTTCGTTGCAGGTTTCTCTCATTGGATTTTCATCGAACATTATCTGCTGTAACCTGGATATCTCATCAACTTTTTCACCTAGGACTAGTCTTGTTAAAGGCCTCATTGCTGGCTGAAACGTGTAGACCTTGAATGACACACCAGCCAGAGTTTCAAAATACGGTGAGCACTTTTCCAAATACATTTCCTTATTGCGCTTGTTATGTGCAGCACTTGTTCTTCTGTTTCCCTGCAGGTTTCTCTCATTGGATTTTCATCGAACATTAACTGGTGTATCTTGGATATCTCATCAACTTTTTCACCTAGAACTAGTCTTGTTAAAGGCCTCGTTGCAGGCTGAAACGTGTAGACCTTGAATGACATACCAGCCCGAGTTTCAAATTACGGTGAGCTCTTTTCCAAATACATTTCCTTATTGCGCTAGTTTTGTGCAGAACTTGTTCTTCTCTTTCGTTGCAGGTTTCTCTCATTGGATTTTCATCGAACATTATCTGCTGTATCTTGGATATCTCATCAACTTTTTCACCTAGAACTAGTCTTGATAAAGGCCTCGTTGCAGGCTGAAACGTGTAGACCTTGAATGACATACCAGACAGAGTTTAAAAATACGGTGAGCACTTTTCCAAATACATTTCCTTATTGCGCTTGTTATGTGCAGCACTTGTTCTTCTGTTTCCCTGCAGGTTTCTCTCATTGGATTTTCATCGAACATTAACTGCTGTATCTTGGATATCTCATCAACTTTTTCACCTAGGAATAGTCTTGATAAAAGCCTCGTTGCAGGCTGAAACACGTAGACCTTGAATGACATACCAGCCCGAGTTTCAAAATACGGTGAGCACTTTTTCAAATAAATTTCCTTATTGCGCTTGTTTTGTGCAGCACTTGTTCTTCTGTTTCCCTGCAGGTTTCTCTCATTGGATTTTCATCGAACATTAACTGCTGTATCTTGGATATCTCATCAACTTTTTCACCGAGGAC